>NC_134476.1:17006223-17114114 GCF_964194025.1 Convolutriloba macropyga | reverse complement strand
ACTGTTTTTTCACTTATTCACTGCTGAAATCCTGGGACTGCTAGGTCCAGGAGTCTAAGGAACAAAATTTTTGTCCAGACCACCACGGAAAAATTCACCTATCGGTGCACTTCATTCTGTTTTCAGTCAGTTATTGGGAAAGTTTTTTACAATCTAATCAATCAGCTGCAAAATTTTAACCAAAAAAAAGACGTAAGTAAGGTCGGAATCCATAAATTTTCACATGCATTTAGAATAAATTATTTTGATAAATGTTTGATCTGTTTACTACGTTTTATTTCATGATTTTCTGAACAGTGGATTTTGAATCCTATCAAGAAAAGAATCAAATCAAACGTGATTAGAAGTTTTCTTTGATATAGTTAAATGTTTATGAGCAAATTATGGTCATATCAGTCTACGTTTTCATGTCATTGGTTGTGTTTTTGTCACTGTTCTTCTCCAGGTCTAAAAAAAATCTTAAAATCTAATCGATCATGATTTTGCTTAAATTCAAGCAAAATCAAAACACACAAAAAACTGTTATCCGGCGTAAGCAAAAAAAACTGTTTTTTTTTTGTTTTTGTTCTCTAATAGAGGAAAAATCATCATAGAGAAAAATGTTCTTTCAATTGTGTTAGGGATTTTAAGTCTTTAACTTAACCGAGCAGGGCATGGAGTTTTGATCCATATAATAACTATCTAAATCAAAAAGTCAGTGATCAATTTTCAAACAAAATTTTTTCGGGAAAAAGTTTTACTTATCTTCACACCTGATTTTTGTATTAAAAAATGGTTACCGGGTTTAACAAATTTTGATTTGAACGCAGACTTGGGAGCAGTTTTCTCCTTGTAAATGTATGCAATTTTTTTATTTTAGCAGAAAAACCAATCCCATTTTGTGAAGAAATCGAATAATTTTCAGGAAATTGATCAATAGAAGCATTTGCAGGGAAATTTTCTGAACAGGGCAGCTGAAGTCCCAGACATTTGGCATGAACCAATTGGTTGAAGAAAATTCGGTTTCGCAGATGTCACCAAGAAACTCGCCTATTGTAGCAAGCTCGGCTGTTCCGGATTTTTGCTAAGTTATATGTAAAGAAGATCTGATATTTCAGAAACGTCGAGAATAGGCAATTTGTTTAATTTTCGCAAGATATAATTTGAAAAAAAATGAGTGTAAGCATACTCAACTTTTTTAAATCTATAATTTGCCAAAATTAAATAAATTGCCTATTCTACATATAATTAAAGAATATATTCGAAGTAATCGGAAATTAACGTTTGAAAATCTAATTTTTTCCCTAGGCAAACAATATCAAAAACTTTTGACGTCTGGCCGTAGGCAATTTTGAACGCACGAAAGTCTGGAGATAGGGTCTTTTGAACGCATGATAGTCTGGATTTGGTTGAAATTAAACAGCTCTTTTGTCTGATAAATAAAGCTATTTCTTAAATACGTTATTGGATAAATCGCAAATTGCCGTTTGAGAAAATTTCATAGGGAAGCTGTTGCAAAAATTCTACTTGATTTTGATCCAGTTGAATTTAGGACCACTCCATATTTAATTTGATTCAATTTGGACAACCCTTTGGTCCGATATAAACACGTTAAATATTTTGTTTGAATTAATCGCAAATTTCCGTTTTTCGAAGTTTTTCCCAGATAGACTATACCAAAAAATTTTAGGCAAAATTTGGTTCAATTTGAACAAAAGGTTGACGCGGTGAAAATAATCAAATTTTGAAAACCCTCTGCCTCCTTCATCTTCAACGAATAGTACTGTACCACAGGATGCAATTTTTTTCTCCGTCTGGTGAACGCACGAAAGTCTGGACATGAACGCACGATGGTCTGGACATGGACGCTCCAAAACTTTGCTTTTGGAACGCACGAATTTGATTTGGAGCGCACGATGGTCTGGACAAGAACGCACGAAAGTCCGGACATATACGCTTCTGGACTGGGATGGTCTGGACATATTCAACTTCGAACGCACGAAGAATGCACTAAAAGTTTTGAACGCACGATAGTCTTGACATAGGAACTTTCCGTCTGGGACGGTCTGGACATATCGACTCTCGGTCTGGCACCTCAGCCTGGGAGGTGAATGATTTCTTATTTTGTCTTCATTTAGCCAATAAAGGTACAGTATATCCATTATCTGATACCCTGCATGGGTCAATGCAAATGGTTAATGGTGAATCTTGACTTCTGAAAACACGCGTGATTTATTTCCACCCTCATGACCAAAAGATTTGTACGACATCAACACCATCGGATAGTTAATTGACCAAAGATGAAATGCGAGTGCAATTAATTCCTGGAGGCAATTTCTTCGAATGACTCTCATTGGAAAAATTTTTCAGCAAAACTGATTCCGGTCAGAACAATTGGCTTCTGAATCAATTACTGTTTATGAGTTCTGTCTTTTTTAAGTAGATCAAACAGCAAACGAAAGTGGCTCCCTTCAAAGTTAAGGAAAACAAATTTTGAGGATCTTATTTCTCAGAAAATTCTGACGAAATTCAGCTATTGTCCAAATTCTTCCAACCCAGTATTTTGCGTCTCTCCTAGTTATGATGGGTGCTAATTTTAACGGCTTTTTCGACTTCCGCACCATAAAAAGTCTGTGTTTCATTCTGAGTCCCGATTTCAAATTGGTTGTTATCCCACAGGCAAGGTCTAGAGTGCCGATTGTTTCTGTTAATTGAAGCAGATACTTTATTGTTTTGCTAACTCTGTCATCTTGTATATGGTGTACGCGGTCGAACTTGTGGTTGAAAGACGTTGGTTTTAGTACCTCTGGAATTTTTGTTTAAGTGATATCGAGTGATAGTTCTGTTGGGACTTCTTTGGCGAGAGGAGTTCCTGCGTTCTCTACTCTTACTTAGAAAACGGTATTTTACTGGTTAACCTGTAATGTTGTTTGACGCTACTTGTGCATTTGGTTGGCTTTGAATTCCTTTCATAGCTTGAGTGAAATTCCGATTTTGGAGATTATGTTTTATCTACTTGCCGAGTTGTTCTACTGTCAGGTCAAACTGAGATCCTGTGGGCAGACTGAGAGCATTTTTCAAGCAAAATTTGAGGAAAATTTGTTTTCTTTTAAAATTGGGTGGCTTGAGTTCTTATTGTCGGACGATGTTTATACCCTATGCAATCTCGTGTTCCATTTTTTGAAACATTCTGATTCTGCTTGTGATTATTGATTTCTACATTAACGTTAATTATAGATGTTGAAAATGTTGAGGTTGATTGTGCCTTTTGTATGTCAAAATGTGTTCTGTTTATGTTTTCTGGTGATTTTTCTGCCCTATTTGCACAAAAAACTGCAATCTTTTCTATGTTGTTCCTAATAATTGTGAATCAACAGTTTTAAAGAGAGTGTTATTCATTTGTGTAGTTTTTATGTGTGGCGTGTTTTTAACAAACGCTTATACGGTTATTTCTTCTATTCTTAGAGCTAGTACTTCAGTTTGTTCTCTCAACACCCGTGTAATTCTTTTTAAGAGTAAAAAATCTTTTCTTTGAGATGTTGATTATCGAAAGTTTTTCGGAATTCTCGGTAAAAAGATTTTTTCCTTTTTTCTATTGTCTCTGGTGGTGTACGACAGTACCATTGCTGTGCTGGTTCGATTATTGCGTTTGGGTCCTTGCGATCCACTGTAAAACCATTTTTTTTGTGAAATTGCAGATCAATTTATTTTAGCCTCTGTCATGGTCAGATTTGCTCTCATAGCAGTTGAAAAATCTTCTCTGGTCTATGTAGGGTCATTACCAACAAGTGAACTTAAAAACTGTTGCATAGGAACTGAGCCTCCTGTGGTTATGCAATTGATTTGTATCTTTTCACAATCGGAATGTGTCTCAGTTGAATTGCTTAATTGTTTTGAGCTAATTGTCTAACGGGGGTTAAAATTTTTTGCGCCGTCATTTCAATGGTTGTTGATTATTCTCTTGGTTTTGTTGTGATGCATGCCTTATGATTGGTTGTGCATTAAAATGAACTGAGTTTTTTTGTATAAATGGGTCTCGGTGATTTTGACATTTGGTAAGTAATGGCGGTAAAGTAGTGTTTAGATTTTGTTTCTATTGTTTTTGATGAAAACATCGTTCTGTCATCCGAAAAAGTAGAATTAGTTTTGACAGTGGCGATTCATTTGGGTTTTTATCCCTTGGTTGTGTGTGCGTGTGGTGTGTGTGTGTGTGTGTGTGTGTGTGTGTGTGTGTGTGTGTGTGTGCGTGTGTGTGTGTACTATTGAGTACAGATTGAAAACATTTCCGAAGAGGTATTGCGTGTTCCTTGTCAATGCAGAGTTTTTATTGTAACTGACGGGACTTCCGTTATAAATATTTGAGAAATTTTTAATTATTCTGTTCGTTCCAATAGTTAATCAATAGTTTTAATGAAAATGTCATTCATTTGTGTAGTTCTCATGTCTGGCGTATTGTTAACAAAAACTTAGACGGTTATTTCTTCTTTTCTTAGAGCTAGTATTTTAGTTTGTTCTCCCAACACTCGTACAATACTTTCTTGAAGTGATTGAGCTTTGTTTGTGGTGCTGGTTATCGAACGTTCTTTGGAACTCTCGGCAATTTGTGTCAGTTTCTTTTACCTGCTGGTAAACAGTACTTTTGCTGTGCTGGTTCGATTAACGCCGTTTGGGTCCTTGCAATCCGCTTTGAAACAGTCTATGTGAAAATGCGAATTGTGAATTATTCGTTCAGATTCGCATTGAAATAGCTAATTCTGAAATTTTGGTCTTGTGGAGACATTTCCAACAAACAATTGCGTATTGTTGGATCGTAATATGTGAACGCATGATTCTACTATGTGAATGAATGATGCTCTCGTTTTAAAATTCCAAACGAAAATTGTCGGCATTGTTCAGTTGGTTTAGCTGTTTTATTTTCCCTTAGAATCCCTTGGAATTCTCTATGAATCCGATTAGACAATCTGAGAGAGGACAAAATGGTGTATCAAGTTTTAGGGAAGCGTGGCGGCGAGTTAAAGTATTGCGTACAAAAAGTATCGTCCCTTTTCTAAGTGTAACGCGTGAAAACTCTGTCACGTATGACGTGAATGTTGAACTAGCAATTGATCTCAATTGAGGGAACCGCTTCTTCTTCTTCGCTCAGTTAGTGTTTTTTTGACTGTGAGGCTCTGCTCACTCTAATCTGGAGTTTTCGAGCATTTAGTACCCGTACCTTGGTCACAGTGACTTTCAGTGCTGTACCATTGACTTTTAAAAGTAACCATTACTCAACCAGACAAAAAGAAGTGTAAATACATCTGCCAGTCTGCCCAGAGTCGATTAAGAAACATCCCAGTCTGTCCTTCTTTTTCGCAGCCTAATTTACATTATTGGACAAAACTGCACAGAATGTTTCACATCAGACTGTACATACAAAGACCTGACAGACTGTACATAGCAAATTTTGAAAATTTCGAATAACTCGATGTCATGCATGAATATTTTGAAATGGGGATACCCTCACGAGCTATTCTATAGCTATTTCTACTAACTACACCCCAACTACACCACTACACCAAACTACACCACAACTAACTTGCACATCTACCTCCACTGGCCTCCACCGACCTCCGCCACCGACCTCCACCGACCTCCAACGACCTCCGCCGTTTCCAACTGAAAGATGTGAATGCACCAATGTACATATTTAAGTAGTTCAAGCTTCGGGCTTTCGCCCGTGGGGTGTTAATCAGTCTATTTATGTTTATCTTTTTCCAGTCTTCGAATAGTAGACTCAATGGTCTCCATATGTTGTGTATTTCAGATGTGATTGAAACTTGTTTTCCTGTTTACATCTGTTGATTGAACTTGATTATTGTAAAGATGGAAGTTTTCGTTGAACTGCATGAGTCGGTGATTGAATGTGAAGATAGAGAACTAGTGTTATTAATTGCGGATACGGAGTCGAGAACTTGCCACGGAATTTTGACGTTGAATAAGATCGATGATGAAAGGAAATATCGTAAAAGACGGTCACAGAGTTATGAGAAGGTTGTGGTCAGTGAAAGGAAAAAAAAACGTTTTCAGTGCGCGCATTGTGATCCTAATGTCTTGATCCTTTTCCTTGCTATTCTGTATCATCTTCAATATGGAAAAGGTGAGCAACGGTTTGTGAAGACAGGGAAACGTCGGCTTCGTCTTTGTCGTGTCTGCAGTGATTATAGTTGGAATATTCTGAAGTTTATCCGCCACCGACCTCCGGCGATCTCCACCGACCGCCGCCACCGACCTCAGTCAGCGAGCTCCTCCACAGACCTGCACCGACCTCCGTGATTAGTGGGAATATTCTGAAGTGCATTTCGTTACTTGAAGCAGATACATTTCGAAAACTTAGAACTTCGAAAACATTTATAGAACTTCGAAAACATTTAAAGACCTTCAAAAACAGTTAGTGAAGTCCATTTTGGTGCATTTATTTTCTATTTCATGTGTGTCATTGAGCTTGAATATGAGCGTAATTCAATTATGATCTCCTTTGTTTTGTTTCTATTAAGTGCAAACAAATACAGTGGTAAACGTTTCTATATTAATTGCAAACAAATGCAGTAGTGAAAATTTAATTGCCTCTTGAGACGGCAAATAAACGCGGGTAAATTGATACGCGCCTTTATGCGCAGATAATTGTCAGCCGGCAATTGATGCTACACAGGCAAACGGAAGAATAAACTTAGCCATGTTCAGACAGATAACAGAGGCTGAAAACTTTCATGCTCAGAAACAAGTCAGTTTAATGACCCATTGACCTCCAAAAACCAGACTGTAAATTTAAAAAGGGACATGATCAGTGCAATGGGCCGGAAAAAATCCAGTATGGTTTTTGCTCTGAATTAGCAATGAATTGCACTGCTAGAGTGATCCGGGTACGTTATCTATAGAAAAGATTTTATAGAACTATAGAACTATATTCCAATGATTGTTGATTCTCTGCTTGCAATGTGATTAGTTCTTCCGCAGGTTGAGGTTGAGATTTATTTCTAAATATTTAAACCAATTTGTGTTGATAACAGCGAAACAATTTGATAGGATTGCGTTTCCTACAGCTCGCTATAATTTTATTATGTACAAAAAGGCTAGAGAAGAGAAATTTTTCTTTTTTCTTCCAATGAGTTCTTTTAATGGCTGATGTTTGTTAATTCTCCTATTGCAACACTTAACTTGAACTCTATCTGTGTTTGTTTAAAACCGTAAAGTTTATAGGGCTAGAGCTATTTATTTATGAGCTTGAGGTGGACTTACCTAACTCTATCTGATTAATGTTGAAGTAGAACATCTATTTTGAGGGCGATATCAATACAAAAGACCACAGTCAGTAAAATACAATTTATTGCAAAATCACAATACTGACTGAAAGAGAGTGACATGCTCTACTTAAATGAGAATAGACTCTTCTCAGTCATTGATAACTGATTTTCATGAGCTGCAAAATGAAGAAAGTTCTGTTTTTTTTTCACTGACCCAATGATCTTGCTGAAATCTTTTGCCCTGAACTATTCTCTTTCACTAGTTTTTCAAAAATCCTGCAAATAGTTAAAGTTGATAAACCAAATAGTTTATGTATACAAATATTGGATAGGAGAGGTTTTGTGAATGTTATATAAAAATTTCGTTAATAAAAGTCAGCAAAAATGTGATTTGATTTACTGTCAGGTCAAGTTGAGATACTGTGGCCAGATCAAGGGACACTTTGCAAAATTCATAGAAAAAATCTTTTTCTAAAAGTTGGGGACATATGAGTACTATTGTCTGACGATGTTCATAACGCAAGCGCTATCTTTCCCCATTGTTTAAAAATATTCTGTTTGAGATTATTGCTTTTTGCATTAGTGTTGTTTATAGGTGTTGAAAGTGTGGAGGTTGGCTGAGCCTTGCGTATGTCAATGCATATTCTTTTTATGTAATCTGGGTGAATTCTTGCTCCTAGTTGCCCAAATAATTGCAATCTTTTTAGTGCTGTTCGTTCTAATTGTGATTTTTTAGTTTTAATGAGAGCTTTATTCATTTATGTAGCTCTCATATCTGTTATTGAAAAATGCTAATACGGCCATAACTTATATTCTTAGAGCTGGTATTTGGCAGTAAATTAGTGTTTAGATTTTTTTCTATTATATGCGATGAAACGATTGTTTTATCATCCAAAAGAGGAGAAATAATTTTAGCAGTTGCCGATCCATTGTATCCCTCGATTTTGTGTCTACTATTGCGTCTAGATTTTGTTGGTCCTTTGGAGATTTTTGGAGAAATTGCGTGTTATTGGTCTATAGCATGTTATTAGATGATTCTAAGCACTGTGAATTTTGAGCGTGATTACTTCATGGTCAATGCAGAGTGTTCGTTTTCTAGCTGACGAAGATTCCATGCAAGCACTTGCGGGTCTTTTAGTTCTCTTTTTACAGTTTTAACGAGAGTGTTGTTCAATTGTGTAGTTCTAATGTCTGGCGTTTTCTTAACAAACGCTTTTACGGTTATTTCTTCTTTTTTTGGAGCTAGTGTTTTAGTTTGTTCTCCCTACCCTCCTGTAATATTCTCTAAAAATAAATGAGCTTATGTTTATGATGCTGGTTATCGAACGTTTTTTTTCTCGAATTTCTCGATTAAAAGCTCGTCAGTTTTTTGTTATCTTTTGGAAAACGAGAGTACCATTGCTGTGCTGGTTCAATTAATGCTGCTTGGGTCCTTACGATCCGCTTTAAAACAGTCTTCATGATAATGAGAAATGTGAATTGTTCGTCTTAATTTGAAATGATTAAGAAAATCGTGAATTGTTGATCTTGTGGAGACATTCACAGTGAGAAATCGGGACTTCCATTATAATTATTTAGTATTCACATATGGCGCGGGGAATCAATTGTATCCAAAACAATTGACGATTATATTGTTTTAAGCTTTCAGTTTAAGCTTGCTGGAATTGTTCATCTGGTTTTACCGTGTTATTTTCCCTTTGAATCCCATGTAGAAATTCAATCATACAATCGGCCGTGGCGTGCTATATAATTATTACCGTTGATTAGGGCGAGATTAGGGCGAAAGAATTCAGCAAGATTATTGGGTCAATGGAAAAAAAGTATTTCTTCATGTTGATGGCGATGAAGCAGATGAAAATCAGTTATCAAAATCTCATGACGGACAGAAGAGTAACGTGCTACTGGTTATTGAAATATTGCACGTACTACTGGGGGATGCAAATAATATGCGCCCACAAAGCTGGGGGCACAAACGGAAAAGATCCCAAATTATATTAATGTTTTTAATGAATGAGCTTGTTACTCTCCTCTACTCGTCATCAGATTTTGTACACTATTTTCAACTTTTTGGCCGTGGCGTGCTGTATAACTTTTACCGTTGATTTTGGTGCTCTATTACCGTGCTCTATAACGGGGGGGGGCAGAACGTACTGGGGGGTAAAAAACCGAAAAGATCCATACTTTGTTTTGTGCTGCTATCTATGATGCTATCAAGCAACTGGACCTCACATCATTGCGGACTTCTGTTAACAGATTTTGCATAGAAAATTGAAAATTTTCCTAACCAATTCTTGTTTACATTTTTTGTTCGGTTTATCAACTTGGACGGTTTGCTGGATCTTTGAAGAACCAACTACGTTGAACATTTTAGGGCGAGAGAACTCAGCAAGATGTTAGGGCGAGAGAACTCAGCAAGAGAACTCAGCAAGCAGGTCAGTGAAAAAAAAAAGAATTTCTTCATATTGAAGCAGATAAAAATCAGTTATCAAACACTGTTTCAGAGGAGCTGTTTCAAGTCAGCAGTTTCAAATCAGAGGAGCTGTTTCAAATCAGTAATCAGATACTGTTTCAGAGGAGCTGCTTCAGAGGAGCTTGTTACTCTCTTTTAGTCGGGCGAGAGAATTCGGCAGAGATTAGGGCGAGAGAATTCAGCAAGATTATTGGGTCAGTGAAAAGAAAAATTTCCTCATATTGAAGCAGATGAAAATTAGTTATCAAAATCTCCTGACCGACCGAATAGTAACAAGCTCCTCAGTTATTGAAATATTGCACGCGCTACAGGTGGATGCAAATAATATGCGCCCACAAAGCTGGGGGCACAAACGGAAAAGATGCCAAACTGTATTAATGTTTATAATAAAGGAGCTTGTTACTCTCCTCTAGTCGTCATGAGATTTTGTACAATATTTGCAACTTTCTGGCCGTGGCGTTCTATATAATTATTACTGTTGATTAGGGCAAGATTAGGGCGAAAGAATTCAGCAAGATTATTGGGTCAGTGGAAAAAAAGTATTTCTTCATGTTGAAGGCGATGAAGCAGATGAAAATCAGTTATCAAAATCTCATGACGGACAGAAGAGTAACGTGCTACTGGTTATTGAAATATTGCACGTACTACTGGGGGATGCAAATAATATGCGCCCACAAAGCTGGGGGCACAAACGGAAAAGATCCCAAATTATATTAATGTTTTTAATGAATGAGCTTGTTACTCTCCTCTACTCGTCATCAGATTTTGTACACTATTTTCAACTTTTTGGCCGTGGCGTGCTGTATAGCTTTTACCGTTGATTTTGGTGCTCTATTACCGTGCTCTATAACGGGGGGGGGGGGCAGAACGTACTGGGGGTCACAAACCGAAAAGATCCATACCTTGTTTTGTGATGCTATCTATGATGCTATCAAGCAACTGGACCTCACATCATTGCGGACTTCTGTTAACGGATTCTGCATAAAAAATTAAAAATTTTCCTAACCAATTCTTGTTTACATTTTTTGTTCTGTTTATCAACTTGGACGGTTTGCTGGATCTTTGAAGAACCAACTACGTTGAACATTTTATGGCGAGAGAACTCAGCAAGATGTTAGGGCGAGAGAACTCAGCAAGAGAACTCAGCAAGCAGGTCAGTGAAAAAAAAAAGAATTTCTTCATATTGAAGCAGATGAAAATCAGTTATCAAACACTGTTTCAGAGGAGCTGTTTCAAGTCAGCAGTTTCAAATCAGAGAACCTGTTTCAAATCAGTTATCAAATACTGTTTCAGAGGAGCTGCTTCAGAGGAGCTTGTTACTCTCTTTTAGTCGGGCGAGAGAATTCGGCAGAGATTAGGGCGAGAGAATTCAGCAAGATTATTGGGTCAGTGAAAAGAAGAATTTCTTCATATTGAAGCAGATTAAAATCAGTTATCAAAATCTCATGACCGACCGAATAGTAACAAGCTCCTCAGTTATTGAAATATTGCACGCGCTACAGGGGGATGCAAATAGTATGCGCCCACAAAGCTGGGGGCACAAACGGAAAAGATCCCAAATTATATAAATGTTTTTAATGAATGAGCTTGTTACTCTCCTCTACTCGTCATCAGATTTTGTACACTATTTTCAACTTTTTGGCCGTGGCGTGCTGTATAACTTTTACCGTTGATTTTGCTGCTCTATTACCGTGCTCTATAACGGGGGGGGGGGTGTGGCAGAACGTACTGGGGGGTCACAAACCGAAAAGATCCATACCTTGTTTTGTGATGCTATCTATGATGCGATCAAGCAACTGGACCTCACATCATTGCGGACTTCTGTTAACGGATTCTGCATAAAAAATTAAAAATTTTCCTAACCAATTCTTGTTTACATTTTTTGTTCGGTTTATCAACTTGGACGGTTTGCTGGATCTTCGAAGAACCAACTACGTTGAAGATTTTAGGGCGAGAGAACTCAGCAAGATGTTAGAGCGAGAGAACTCAGCACGAGAACTCAGCAAGCAGGTCAGTGAAAAAAATTTCTTCATATTGAAGCAGATGAAAATCAGTTATCAAATACTGTTTCAGAGGAGCTGTTTCGAGTCAGCTGTTTCAAATCAGAGGAGCTGTTTCAAATCAGTTTTCAAATACTGTTTCAGAGGAGCTGCTTCAGAGGAGCTTGTTACTCTCTTTTAGTCGGGCGAGAGAATTCGGCAGAGATTAGGGCGAGAGAATTCAGCAAGATTATTGGGTCAGTGAAAAGAAGAATTTCTTCATATTGAAGCAGATGAAAATGAGTTATCAAAATCTCCTGACCGACCGAATAGTAACAAGCTCCTCAGTTAATGAAATATTGCACGCGCTACAGGGGATGCAAATAATATGCGCCCACAAAGCTGGGGGCACAAACGGAAAAGATCCCAAATTATATGAATGTATTTAATGAGTGTGTTTAGATTAAATGAGGGACACGATATTGGAACTTCATTAAAAACATTAATATAGTTTGGGATCTTTTCCGTTGGTCCCCCCAGCTTTGTGGGCGCATATTATTTGCGCCCCCAGCAGCACGTGCAATATTTTTTGTGTCCTATTGAGTCCAGATTGAAAACATTTCCAAAGAGGCATTACGTGTTCCTTGTCAATGCAGAGTTTTTATTGTAACTGACGGGACTTCCGTTATAAAAATTTGAGAAATTTCTAATTATTCTGTTCGTTCCAATAGTGAATCAATAGTTTTAATGAAATTGTCATTCTTTTGTGTAGTTCTCATGTCTGTCTGGCGTATTGTTAACAAAAACTTGGACGGTTATTTCTTCTTTTCTTAGAGCCAGTATATTAGTTTGTTTTCCCAACACACGTACACTACTTTCTTGAAGTGATTGAGCTTTGTTTGTGGTGCTGGTTATCGAACGTTTTTTAGAATTCTCGGCAATTTTTGTCAGTTTCTTTTACCTGCTGGTAAACAGTACTTTTGCTGTGCTGGTTCTATTAACGCCGTTTGGGTCCTTGCAATCCGCTTTGAAACAGTCTATGTGAAAATGCGAATTGTGAATTGTTCGTTGAGATTCGCATTGAAATTGCTAATTCTGAATTTTTGGTCTTGTGGACACATTTCCAACAAAGATTTGCGTATTGTTGGATTGTAATATGTGAACGATTGATTCTACTATGTGAATGAATGATGCTCTCGTTTTAAAATTTCAAATGAAAATTGTCGGCATTGTTCAGTTGGCTTAGCTGTTTTATTTTCCCTTAGAATCCCTTGGAATTCACTAGGAATCCGATTAGACAATCTGAGAGTGGAAAAAATGGTGTATCAAGTATTAGGGAAGCGTGGCGGCGAGTTAAAGTAATGCGTACAAAAAGTATCGTCCCTTTTCTAAGTGTAACGCGTGAAAACTCTGTCACGTATGAATTGAATGTTGAACTAGCAATTGATCTCAATTGAGGGAACCGCTCCTTCTTCTTCGTTCAGTTAGTGTTTTTTTGACTGTGAGGCTCTGCTCACTTTAATCTGGGGTTTTCGAGCATTTAGTACGTTAACTATAGAAAAGATTTTATAGAATTATAGAACTATCTTCCAATGATTGTTGATTCTCAGCTTGCAATGTGAATAGATCTTCCGCACCTTGAGGTTGAGATTTATTTCTAAAAATTTAAACCAATTTGTGTTGATAACAGCGAAACAATTTGATAAGATTGCGTTTCCCACAGCTTGCTATAATTTTATTACGTACAAATAGGCTAGAGAAGAGAAATTTTTATTTGTTATTCCGATGAGTTCTTTTAATGGCTAATGTTTGTTTATTCTCCAACAGTTAACTTTCAACAGTTAACTTGAACCCTATCTGGGTTTGTTTAAAACCGTAAAGTTTATAGGGCTAGAGCTATTTGTTTCTGAGCTTGAGGTGGACTTACCTAACTCTATCTGATAAATGTTGAAGTAGAACATCTATATAAAGGGCGATATCAATACAAAAGACCACAGTCAGTAAAATACAATTTATTGCAAAATCACAATACTGACTGAAAGAGGGTGACATGCTCTACATAAATGAGAATAGACTCTTCTCAGTCATTGATAACTGATTTTCATGAGCTGCAAAATGAAGAAAGTTCTGTTTTTTTCACTGACCCAATGATCTTGCTGAAATCTTTTGCCCTGAACTGTTCTCTTTCACTAGTTTTTCAAAAATCCTGCAAATAGTTAAAGTTGATAAACCAAACAGTTTATGTAAACAAATATTGGATAGGAGATGTTTTGTGAATGTTATATGAAAATTTCGTTAATAAAAGTCAGCAAAAATGTGATTTGATTTACTGTCAGGTCAAGTTGAGATACTGTGGCCAGATCAAAGGACATTTTGCAAATTTCATAGAAAAAATCTTTTTTTTTTAAAGTTGGGGACATATGAGTACTATTGTCTGACGATGTTCATAACGCAAGCGCTATCTTTCCCATTGTTTAAAAATATTATGTTTGAGATTATTGCTTTTTGCATTAGTGTTGTTTATAGGTGTTGAAAGTGTGGAGGTTGCCTGAGCCTTGCGTATGTCAATGCGTATTCTTTTTATGTAATCTGGGTGAATTCTTGCTCCTATTTGCCCAAATGTTTGCAATCTTTTTAGTGCTGTTCGTTCTAATTGGGATTTTTTAGTTTTGATGAGAGCTTTATTCATTTATGTAGCTCTCATATCTGTTATTGAAAAATGCTAATACGGCCATATTTTTTATTCTTAGAGCTAGTATTTGGCATTAAAGTAGTGCTTAGATTTTGTTTCTATTATATGCGATGAAACGCTTGTTTTATCATCCAAAAGAGGAGAACTTATTTTAGCAGTTGCCGATCCATTGTATCCCTCGAATTGTGTCTACTATTGAGTCTAGATTTTGTTGGTCCTTTGGAGATATTTGGAGAAATTGCGTGTTGTTGGACTATAGCATGTTATTAAATGATTCTAAGCACTGTGAATTTTGAACGTGATTACTTCATGGTCAATGCAGAGTGTTTATTTTGTAGCTGACGAAGATTCCATGTAAGCATTTGCGGTTCTTTTAGTTCTCTTTTTATAGTTTTAACGAGAGTGTTATTCAATTGTGTAGTTCTATTGTCTGGCGATTTCTTAACAAACGCTTTTGACGGTTACTTCTTCTTTTTTTTGGAATTAGTGTGTTAGTTTGTTCTCCCTACCCTCCTGTAATATTCTCTAAAAATAAATGAGCTTATGTTTATGATGCTGGTTATCGAACGTTTTTTTTGCGAATTTCTCGATTAAAAGCTCGTCAGTTTTTTGTTATCTTTTGGAAAACGAGAGTACCATTGCTGTGCTGGTTCAATTAATGCTGCTTGGGTCCTTGCAATCCGCTTTAAAACAGTCTTCGTGATAATAAGAAATGTGCATTGTTCGTCTTATTTTGAAATGATTATGCAAATCGTGAATTGTTGATCTTGTGGAGACATTCACAGTGAGAAATCGGAACTTCTATTATAATTATTTAGTATTCACGTATGGCGCGGTGAATCAATTGTATCCGAATCAATTGACGATTCTATCGTTTTAAATTTTCATTTGAAGCTTGCTGGAAATGTTCATCTGGTTTTACCGTGTTATTTTCCCTTTGAATCCCATGTAGAAATTCAATCATACAATCGGAGATAGAGCAAAAATGTGTATCAATTATTAGAAAAGCTTGGCGGCAAGTTATTGGGTGGCGTACAAAAAGTAATGTGTCTTTGGTAAGTGCAAAGCGTAAGCGTAATGTATGACGTGAAAGCCGGCCAGCATTTAGTCTCGATTGTGGGAAATAGTTGTTTTTCATAGTAAGCCATAGGAAACATAATCCTATCATTTTGTCTCACTGTTATCAGCACCAATTAAACTTTATCTTTAAAAAAATCCAAACCTTACCCCATACAACGCGGAACATTTCTCATTACAAGCAAAAAATCAACAAAATCTGGAAGATATTAAAACCTTTTTATATGGATGAAATACTAAATGATCAAAGACTCCGGCTTCTACTTAGCACAGCCTCGCAAAAAAAATGACACTAATTTATCCAACTTTGAGAATGTGATCTCTAGAATCCGGAGTTTTTGAGCGTTTATTACTGTCGTGAAAAGAATGTTGAGTAACAAGTCATGAGTATTTGTACACTAATTTCAACTTTTTGGCCGTGGCGTGCTTTATAATTTTTACCGTTGATTTTGGTGCTCTATTACCGTGCTCTATAACGGGGGGGGGGGGAGAACGTAGTGGGGGGTCACAAACCGAAAAGATCCATACTTTGTTTTGTGATGCTATCTATGATGCTATCAAGCAACTGGACCTCACATCATTGCGGACTTCTGTTAACAGATTTTGCATAAAAAATTGAAAATTTTCCTAACCAATTCTTGTTTACATTTTTTGTTCGGTTTATCAACTTGGACGGTTTGCTGGATCTTTGAAGAACCAACTACGTCGAACATTTTAGGGCGAGAGAACTCAGCAAGACGTTAGGGCGAGAGAACTCAGCAAGAGAACTCAGCAAGCAGGTCAGTGAAAAAAAAAGAATTTCTTCATATTGAAGCAGATAAAAACCAGTTATCAAACACTGTTTCAGAGGAGCTGTTTCAAGTCAACAGTTTCAAATCAGAGTAGCTGTTTCAAATCAGTAATCAGATAGTGTTTCAGAGAAGCTGCTTCAGAGGAGCTTGTTACTCTCTTTTAGTCGGGCGAGAGAATTCGGCAGAGATTAGGGCGAGAGAATTCAGCAAGACTATTGGGTCAGTGAAAAGAAGAATTTCTTCATATTGAAGCAGATGAAAATTAGTTATCCAAATCTCCTGACCGACCGAATAGTAACAAGCTCCTCAGTTTTTGAAATATTGCACGCGCTACAG
Organism: Convolutriloba macropyga; assembly: GCF_964194025.1. Classification (NCBI taxonomy): domain Eukaryota; kingdom Metazoa; phylum Xenacoelomorpha; order Acoela; family Convolutidae; genus Convolutriloba; species Convolutriloba macropyga. Next base: position 17,097,510 of record NC_134476.1, on the reverse strand, counting down.
GGGGATGCAAATAATATGCGCCCACAAAACTGGGGGCACAAACGGAAAAGATCCCAAACTGTTTTAATGTTTATAATAAAGGAGCTTGTTACTCTCTTCTAGTCGTCATGAGATTTTGTACACTGTTTGCAACTTTCTGGCCGTGGCGCGCTGTATAACTTTTACCGTTGATTTTGGTGCTCTATTACCGTGCTCTATAACGGTGGGGGGGGGGCAGAACGTACTGTGGGGTCACAAACCGAAAAAATCCATACCTTGTTTTGTGATGCTATCTATGATGCTATCAAGCAACTGGACCTCACATCATTGCAGACTTCTGTTAACGGATTCTGCATAAAAAATTAAAAATTTTCCTAACCAATTCTTGTTTACATTTTTTATTCTGTTTATCAACTTGGACGGTTTGCTGGATCTTTGAAGAACCAACCACGTTGAACATTTTAGGGCGAGAGAACTCAGCAAGAGAACTCAGCAAGCAGGTCAGTGAAAAAAAAATTTCTTCATATTGAAGCAGATGAAAATCAGTTATCAAATACTGTTTCAGAGAAGCTGTTTCCAGTCAGCTGCTACAAATCAGAGGAGCTGTTTCAAATCAGTTATCAAATACTGTTTCAGAGGAGCTGCTTCAGAGGAGCTTGTTTGTCTCTTTTAGTCGGGCGAGAGAATTCGGCAGAGATTAGGGCGAGGGAGTTCAGCAAGATTATTGGGTCAGTGAAAAGAAGAATTTCTTCATATTGAAGCAGATGAAAATCAGTTATCAAAATCTCCTGACCGACCGAATAGTAACAAGCTCCTCAGTTATTGAAATATTGCACGCGCTACAGGGGATGCAAATAATATGCGCCCACAAAGCTGGGGGCACAAACGGAAAAGATCCCAAATTATATGAATGTATTTAATGAATGTGTTTAGATTAAATGAGGGACACGATATTGGAACTTCATTAAAAACATTAATATAGTTTGGGATCTTTTACGTTGGTCCCCCCCAGCTTTGTGGGTGCATATTATTTCCATCCCCAGCAGCACGTGCAATATTTTTTGTGTCCTATTGAGTCCAGATTGAAAACATTTCCAAAGAGGCATTGCGTGTTCCTTGTCAATGCAGAGTTTTTATTGTAACTGACTGGACTTCCGTTATAAAAATTTGAGAAATTTCTAATTATTCTGTTCGTTCCAACAGTGAATCAATAGTTTTAATGAAATTGTCATTCATTTGTGTAGTTCTCGTGTCTGTCTGGCGTATTGTTAACAAAAACTTGGACGGTTATTTCTTCTTTTCTTAGAGCTAGTGTTTTATTTTGTTTTCCCAACACTCGTACAATACTTTCTTGAAGTGATTGAGCTTTGTTTGTGGTGCTGGTTATCGAACGTTTTTTAGAATTCTCGGCAATTTTTGTCAGTTTCTTTTACCTGCTGGTAAACAGTACTTTTGCTGTGCTGGTTCGATTAACGCCGTTTGGGTCCTTGCAATCCGCTGTGAAACAGTCTATGTGAAAATGCGAATTGTGAATTGTTCGTTGAGATTCGCATTGAAGTTGCTAATTCTGAATTTTTGGTCTTGTGGACACATTTCCAGCAAACATTTGCGTGTTGTTGGATCGTAATATGTGAACGCATGATTCTACTATGTGAATGAATGATGCTCTCGTTTTAAAATTCCAAACGAAAATTCTCGGCATTGTTCAGTTGGTTCAGCTGTTTTATTTTCCCTTAGAATCCCTTGGAATTCTCTAGGAATCCGATTAGACACTCTGAGAGAGTACAAAATCGTGTATCAAGTTTTAGGGAAGCGTGGCGGCGAGTTAACGTATTGCGTACAAAAAGTATCGTCCCTTTTCTAAGTGTAACGCGTGAAAACTCTGTCACGTATGACTTGAATGTTGAACTAGCAATTGATCTCAATTGAGGGAACCGCTCCATCTTCTTCGTTCAGTTAGTGTTTTTTTTACTGTGAGGCTCTGCTCACTTTAATCTGGGGTTTTTCGAGCATTTAGTACGTTATTTATAGAAAAGATTTTATAGAATTATAGAACTATCTTCCAATGATTGTTGATTCTCTGATTGCAATGTGAATAGTTCTTCCGCAGGTTGAGGTTGAGATTTATTTATAAAAATTTAAACCAATTTGTGTTGATAACAGCGAAACAATTTGATAGGATTGCGTTTCCCACAGCTTGCTATAATTTTATTACGTACAGAGAGGCTAGAGAAGAGAAATTTTTATTTGTTCTTCCAATGAGTTCTTTTAATGGCTAATGTTTGTTAATTCTCCGGTTGCAACAGTAAACTTGAACCCTATCTGGGTTTGTTTAAAACCGTAAAGTTTATAGGGCTAGAGCTATTTGTTTCTGAGCTTGAGGTGGACTTACCTAACTCTATCTGATAAATGTTGAAGTAGAACATCTATATTAAGGGCGATATCAATAGAAAAGACCACTGTCAGTAGAATACAATTTATTGCAAAATCACAATACTGACTGAAAGGGAGTGACATGCTCTACTTAAATGAGAATAGACTCTTCTCAGTCATTGGTAACTGATTTTCTTGAGTTGCAAAATGAAGAAAGTTCTGTTTTTTTTTCACTGACCCAATGATCTTGCTGAAATCTTTTGCCCTGAACTGTTCTCTTTCACCAGTTTTTCAAAAATTCTGCAAATAGTTAAAGTTGATAAACCAAACAGTTTATGTAAACAAATATTGGATAGGAGATGTTTTGTGAATGTTATATGAAAATTTCGTTAATAAAAGTCAGCAAAAATGTGATTTGATTTACTGTCAGGTCAAGTTGAGATACTGTGGCCGGATCAAGGGACATTTTGCAAAATTCAAAGAAAAAATCTTTTCTTTAAAAGTTGGGGACATATGAGTACTATTGTCTGACGATGTTCATAACGCAAGCGCTATCTTTCCCATTGTTTAAAAATATTATGTTTGAGATTATTGCTTTTTGCATTAGTGTTGCTTATATGTGTTGAAAATGTGGAGGTTGGCTGAGCCTTGCGTATGTCAATGCGTATTCTTTTTATGTAATCTGGGTGAATTATTGCTCCTATTTGCCCAAATATTTGCAATCTTTTTAGTGCTGTTCGTTCTAATTGTGATTTTTTAGTTTTAATGAGAGCTTTATTCATTTATGTAGCTCTCAAATCTGTTATTGAAAAATGCTAATACGGCCATATTTTATATTCTTAGAGCTAGTATTTGGCAGTAAAGTAGTGCTTAGATTTTGTTTCTTTTATATGCGATGAAACGATTGTTTTATCATCCAAAAGAGGTGAGCTTATTTTAGCAGTTGCCGATCCATTGTATCCCTCGAATTGTGTGTCTACTATTGAGTCTAGATTTTGTTGGTCCTTTGGAGATATTTGGAGAAATTGCGTGTTGTTGGACTATAGCATGTTATTAAATGATTCTAAGCACTGTGAACTTTGAACGTGATTACTTCATGGTCAATGCAGAGTGTTTATTTTGTAGCTGACGAAGATTCCATGTAAGCATTTGCGGTTCTTTTAGTTCTCTTTTTATAGTTTTAACGAGAGTGTTATTCAATTGTGTAGATCTATTGTCAGGCGATTTCTTAACAAACGCTTTTACGGTTGTTTCTTCTTTTCTTTGGAATTAGTGTTTTAGTTTGTTCTCCCTACCCTCCTGTAATACTCTCTAAAAATAAATGAGCTTATGTTTATGATGCTGGTTATCGAACGTTTTTTTCGAATTTCTCGATTAAAAGCTCGTCAGTTTTTTGTTATCTTTTGGAAAACGAGAGTACCATTGCTGGGCTGGTTCAATTAATGCTGCTTGGGTCCTTGCGATCCGCTTTAAAACAGTCTTCGTGATAATAAGAAATGTGAATTGTTCGTCTTAATTTGAAATGATTATGCAAATCGTGAATTGTTGATCTTTTGGAGACATTCACAGTGAGAAATCGGAGCTTCCATTATAATTATTTAGTATTCACGTATGGCGCGGGGAATCAATTTTATCCGAAAAAATTGACGATTCTATTGTTTTAAGTTTTCAGTTGAAGCTTGCTGGAGTTGTTCATCTGGTTTTACCGTGTTATTTTCCCTTTGAATTCCATGTAGAAATTCAATCATACAATCGGAGATAGAGCAAAAATGTGTATCAAGTATTAGAAAAGCGTGGCGGCAGGTTATTGGGTGGCTTACAAAAAGTAATGTGTCTTTGGTAAGTGTACAGCGTAAGCGTCATGTATGACGTGAATGCCGGACCAGCATTTAGTCTCGATTGTGGGAAATAGTTGTTTTTCTTAGTAGGCAATAGGAAACATAATCCTATCATTTTGTCTCACTGTTATCGGCACCAATTAAACTTTATCTTTAAAAAAATCAAAACCTTATTCCATACAACGCGGAAGAACTATTCTCATTACAGGCAAAAAATCAACAAAATCTGTAAGATATTAAAAGCTTTTTATATGGATGAAATACTAAATGATCAAAGACTCCGGCTTCTACTTAGCACAGACTCGCAAAAAAATGACACTAATTTATCCAATTTTGAGAAAGTGATCTCTAGAATCCGGAGTTTTTGAGCGTTTATTACTGTTTTGAAAAGAAGGTTGAGTAACAAGTCATGAGTATTTGTACACTAATTTCAACTTTTTGGCCGTGGCTTGCTGTATAATTTTTACCGATGATTTTGGTGCTCTATTGCCGTGCTCTATAACGGGAGGGGGGGCAGAACGTACATGGGGGTCACAAACCGAAAAGACCCATACTTTGTTTTGTGATGCTATCTATGATGCTATCAAGCAACTGGACCTCACATCATTGCGGACTTCTGTTAACAGATTCTGCATAAAAAATTGAAAATTTTCCTAACCAATTCTTGTTTACTTTTTTGTTCGGTTTTTCAACTTGGACGGTTTGCTGGATCTTTGAAGAACCAACTACGTTGAACATTTTAGGGCGACAGAACTCAGCAAGATGTTAGGGATCTTTGAAGAACCAACTACGTTGAACATTTTAGGGCGACAGAACTCAGCAAGATGTTAGGGCGAGAGAACTCACCAAGAGAACTCAGCAAGCAGGTCAGTGAAAAAAAGAATTTCTTCATATTGAAGCAGATGAAAATCAGTTATCAAACACTGTTTCAGAGGAGCTGTTTCAGAGGAGCTTGTTACTCTCTTTTAGTCGGGCGAAAGAAATCGGCAGAGATTAGGGCGAGAGAATTCAGCAAGATTATTGGGTCAGTGAAAAGAAGAATTTCTTCATATTGAAGCAGATGAAAATCAGTTATCAAAATCTCCTGACCGACCAAATAGTAACAAGCTCCTCAGTTATTGAAATATTGCACGCGCTACGGGGGATGCAAATAATATGCGCCCACAAAGCTGGGGGCACAAACGGAAAAGATCCCAAACTGTAATAATGTTTATAATAAAGGAGCTTGTTACTCTCCTCTAGTCGTCATGAGATTTTGTACACTATTTGCAACTTTCTGGCCGTGGCGTGCTATATAATTATTACCGTTGATTAGGGCGAGATTAGGGCGAAAGAATTCAGCAAGATTATTGGGTCAGTGCAAAAAAAAAGAATTTCTTCGTGTTGAAGATGATGAAGCAGATGAAAATCAGTTATCAAAATCCCATGACGGACAGAAGAGTAACGTGCTACTGGTTATTGAAATATTGCACGTACTACTGGGGGATGCAAATAATATGCGCCCACAAAGCTGGGGGCACAAACGGAAAAGATCCCAAATTATATTAATGGTTTTAATGAATGAGCTTGTTACTCTCCTCTACTCGTCATCAGATTTTGTACACTATTTTTAACTTTTTGGCCGTGGCGTGCTGTATAACTTTTACCGTTGATTTTGGTGCTCTATTACCGTGCTCTATAACGGGGGGGGGGGGGCAGAACGTACTGGGGGGTAAAAAACCGAAAAGATCCATACTTTGTTTTGTGCTGCTATCTATGATGCTATCAAGCAACTGGACCTCACATCATTGCGGACTTCTGTTAACAGATTCTGCATAAAAAATTAAAAATTTTCCTAACCAATTCTTGTTTACATTTTTTGTTCGGTTTATCAACTTGGACGGTTTGCTGGATCTTTGAAGAACCAACTACGTTGAACATTTTAGGGCGAGAGAACTCAGCAAGATGTTAGGGCGAGAGAACTCAGCAAGCAGGTCAGTGAAAAAAAAAGAATTTCGTCATATTGAAGCGGATGAAAATCAGTTATCAAATACTGTTTCAGAGGAGCTGTTTCAAGTCAGCTGTTTCAAATCAGAGGAGCTGTTTCAAATCAGTTATCAAATACTGTTTCAGAGGAGCTGCTTCAGAGGAGCTTGTTACTCTCTTTAAGTCGGGCGAGAGAATTCGGCAGAGATTAGGGCGAGAGAATTCAGCAAGATTATTGGGTCAGTGAAAAGAAGAATTTCTTCATATTGAAGCAAATGAAAATCAGTTATCAAAATCTCATGACGGACAGAAGAGTAACGTGCTACTGGTTATTGAAATATTACACGTACTACTGGGGGGGGGCATTAGAATCCCTTGGAATTCTCTAAGAATCCCATTAGACTATCTGAATTTTGAACTAACAATTGATCTCAATTGAGTGAATCGCTCCTTCTTCTTCGTTCAGTTAGTGTTTTTTTGACAGTGAGGCTCTGCTCACTTTAATCTGGGGTTTTCGAGCATTTAGTACGTTAACCATAGAAAAGATTTTATAGAATTATAGAACTATCTTCCAATGATTGTTGATTCTCTGCTTGCAATGTGAATAGTTCTTCCGCAGGTTGAGGTTGAGATTTATTTATAAAAATTTAAACCAATTTGTGTTGTTAACAGCGAAACAATTTGATAGGATTGCGTTTCCCACAGCTTGCTATAATTTTATTACGTACAAATAGGCTAGAGAAGAGAAATTTTTATTTGTTCTTCCAATGAGTTCTTTTAATGGCTAATGTTTGTTAATTCTCCGGTTGCAACAGTTAACTTGAACCCTATCTGGGTTTGTTTAAAACCGTAAAGTTTATAGGGCTAGAGCTATTTGTTTCTGAGCTTGAGGTGGACTTACCTAACTCTATCTGATTAATGTTGAAGTAGAACATCTATATTCAGGGCGATATCAATACAAAAGACCACAGTCAGTAGATTACAATTTATTGAAAAATCACAATACTGACTGAAAGAGAGTGACATGCTCTACTTAAATGAGAATAGACTCTTCTCAGTCATTGATAACTGATTTTCATGAGCTGCAAAATGAATAAAGTTCTGTTTTTTTTTTCACTGACCCAATGATCTTGCTGAAATCTTTTGCCCTGAACTGTTCTCTTTCACTAATTTTTCAAAAATCCTGCAAATAATTAAAGTTGATAAACCAAACAGTTTATGTAAACAAATATTGGATAGGAGATGTTTTGTGAATGTTATATAAAAATTTCGTTAATAAAGGTCAGCAAAAATGTGATTTGATTTACTGTCAGGTCAAGTTGAGATACTGCGGCCAGATCAAGGGACATTTTGCAAAAATCATAGAAAAAATCTTTTATTTTTAAAAAGTTGAGGACATATGAGTACTATTGTCTGACGATGTTCATAACGCAAGCGCTATCTTTCCCATTGTTTGAAAATATTATGTTTGAGATTGTTGCTTTTTGCATTAGTGTTGTTTATAGGTGTTGAAAGTGTGGAGGTTGGCTGAGCCTTGCGTATGTCAATGCGTATTCTTTTTATGTAATCTGGGTGAATTCTTGCTCCTAGTTGCCCAAATATTTGCAATCTTTTTAGTGCTGTTCGTTCTAATTGTGATTTTTTAGTTTTAATGAGAGCTTTATTCATTTATGTAGCTCTCATATCTGTTATTGAAAAATGCTATTCAATAATGAATGCTATTCTATTATATGCGATGAAACGATTGTTTTATCATCCAAAAGAGGAGAACTTATTTTAGCAGTTGCCGATCCATTGTATCCCTCGAATTGTGTGTCTACTATTGAGTCTAGATTTTGTTGGTCCTTTTGAGATATTTGGAGAAATTGCGTGTTGTTGGACTATAGCATGCTATTAAATGATTCTCAGCACTGTGAGTTTTGAACGTGATTACTTCATGGTCAATGCAGAGTGTTTGTTTTTGTAGCTGACGAAGATTCCATGTAAGCATTTGCGGTTCTTTTAGTTCTCTTTTTATAGTTTTAACGAGAGTGTTATTCAATTGTGTAGTTCTAATGTCTGGCGATTTCTTAACAAACGCTTTTACGGTTATTTCTTCTTTTTTTGGAATTAGGGTTTTAGTTTGTTCTCCCTACCCTCCTGTAATACTCTCTAAAAATAAATGAGCTTATGTTTATGATGCTGGTTATCGAACGTTTTTTGTCGGATTTCTCGATTAAAAGCTCGTCAGTTTTTTGTTACCTTTTGGAAAACGAGAGTACCATTGCTGTGCTGGTTCAATTAATGCTGCTTGGGTCCTTGCGATCCGCTTTAAAACAGTCTTCGTGATAATGAGAAATGTGAATTGTTCGTCTTAATTTGAAATGATTATGAAAATCGTGAATTGTTGATCTTGTGGAGACATTCACAGTGAGAAATCGGGACTTCCATTATAATTATTTATCATTCACATATGGCGCGGGGAATCAATTGTATCCAAAACAATTAACGATTATATTGTTTTAAATTTTCAGTTGAAGCTTGCTGGAATTGTTCATCTGGTTTTACCGTGTTATTTTCCCTTTGAATCCCATGTAGAAATTCAACCATACAATCGGAGATAGAGCAAAAACGTGTATCAAGTATTAGAAAAGCGTGGCGGCAGGTTATTTGGTGGCTTACAAAAAGTAATGTGTCTTTGGTAAGTGTACAGCGTAAGCGTCATGTATGACGTGAATGCCGGACCAGCATTTAGTCTCGATTGTGGGAAACAGTTGTTTTTCTTAGTAAGCGATAGGAAACATAATCCTATCATTTTGTCTCACTATTATCGGCACCAATTAAACTTTATCTTTAAAAAAATCCAAACCTTACCCCATACAACGCGGAACATTTCTCATTACAAGCCAAAAATCAACAAAATCAGGAAGATATTAAAAACTTTTTATATGGATGAAATACTAAATGATCAAAGACTCTGGCTTCTACTTAGCACAGCCTCGCAAAAAAAAATGACACTAATTTATCCAACTTTGAGAATGTGATTTCTAGAATCCGGAATTTTTGAGCGTTTATTACTGTCGTGAAAAGAATGTTGAGTAACAAGTCATGAGTGTTTGTACACTAATAAAGGAGCTTGTTACTCTCCTCTAGTCGTCATCAGATTTTGTACACTATTTTCAATTTTTTGGCCGTGGCGTGCTTTATAATTTTTACCGTTGATTTTGGTGCTCTATTACCGTGCTCTATAACGGGGGGGGGGGGGCAGAACGTACTGGGGGGTCACAAACCGAAAAGATCCAGACTTTGTTTTGTGATGCTATCTATGATGCTATCAAGCAACTGGACCTCACATCATTGCGGACTTCTGTTAACAGATTTTGCATAAAAAATTGAAAATTTTCCTGACCAATTCTTGTTTTCATTTTTTGTTCGGTTTATCAACTTGGACGGTTTGTTGGATCTTTGAAGAACCAACTACGTTGAACATTTCAGGGCGAGAGAACTCAGCAAGATGTTAGGGCGAGAGAACTCAGCAAGAGAACTCAGCAAGCAGGTCAGTGAAAAAAAAGAATTTCTTCATATTGAAGCAGATGAAAATCAGTTATCAAACACTGTTTCAGAGGGAGGAGCTGTTTCAAGTCAGCAGTTTCAAATCAGAGGAGCTGTTTCAAATCAGTAATCGGATACTGTTTCAGAGGAGCTGCTTCAGAGGAGCTTGTTAATCTCTTTTAGTCGGGCGAGAGAATTCGGCAGAGATTAGGGCGAGAGAATTCAGCAAGATTATTGGGTCAGTGAAAAGAAGAATTTCTTCATATTGAAGCAGATGAAAATTAGTTATCAAAATCTCCTGACCGACCGAAAAGTAACAAGCTCCTCAGTTATTGAAATATTGCACGCGCTACAGGGGGATGCAAATAATATGCGCCCACAAAGCTGGGGGCACAAACGGAAAAGATCCCAAACTGTATTAATGTTTATAATAAAGGAGCTTGTTACTCTCCTCTAGTCGTCGTGAGATTTTGTACACTATTTGCAACTTTCTGGCCGTGGCGTGCTATATAGTTTTTACCGTTGATTAGGGCGAGATTAGGGCGAAAGAATTCAGCAAGATTATTGGGTCAGTGGAAAAAAAAGTATTTCTTCATGTTGAAGATGATGAAGCAGATGAAAATCAGTTATCAAAATCTCATGACGGACAAAAGAGTAACGTGCTACTGGTTATTGAAAAATTGCACGTACTACTGGGGGATGCAAATAGTATGCGCCCACAAAGCTGGGGGCACAAACGGAAAAGATCCCAAATTCTATTAATGTTTTTAATGAATGAGCTTGTTACTCTCCTCTACTCGTCATCAGATTTTGTACACTATTTTCAACTTTTTGGCCGTGGTTTGCTGTATAACTTTTACCGTGGATTTTGGTGCTCTATTACCGTGCTCTATAACGGGGGGGGCAGAACGTACTGGGGGTTCACAAACCGAAAAGATCCATACCTTGTTTTGTGATGCTATCTATGATGCTATCAAGCAACTGGACCTCACATCATTGCGGACTTCTGTTAACGGATTCTGCATAAAAAATTAAAAATTTTCCTAACCAATTCTTGTTTACATTTTTTGTTCTGTTTATCAACTTGGACGGTTTGCTGGATCTTTGAAGAACCAACTACGTTGAACGAGAACTCAGCAAGCAGGTCAGTGAAAAAGAAGAATTTCGTCATATTGAAGCAGATGAAAATCAGTTATCAAAATCTCCTGACCGACCGAATAGTAACAAGCTCCTCAGTTATTGAAATATTGCACGCGCTACAGGGGGATGCAATTAATATGCGCCCACAAAGCTGGGGGCACAAACGGAAAAGATCCCAAACTGTATTAATTTTTATAATAAAGGAGCTTGTTACTCTCCTCTAGTCGTCATGAGATTTTGTACACTATTTGCAACTTTCTGGCCGTGGTGTGCTATATAATTATTACCGTTGATTAGGGTGAGATTAGGGCAAAAGAATTCAGCAAGATTATTGGATCAGTGGGAAAAAAAGTATTTCTTCAAGTTGAAGATGATGAAGCAGATGAAAATCAGTTATCAAAATCTCATGACGGACAGAAGAGTAACGTGCTACTGGTTATTGAAATATTGCACGTACTACTGGGGGATGCAAATAATATGCGCCCACAAAGCTGGGGGCACAAACGGAAAACATCCCAAATTATATTAATGTTTTTAATGAATGAGCTTGTTACTCTCCTCTACTCGTCATCAGATTTTGTACACTATTTTCAACTTTTTGGCCGTGGCGTGCTGTATAACTTTTACCGTTGATTTTGGGGCTCTATTACCGTGCTCTATAACGGGGGGGGAGCAGAACGTACTGGGGGGTCACAAACCGAAAAGATCCATACCTTGTTTTGTGATGCTATCTATGATGCTATCAAGCAACTGGACCTCACATCATTGCGGACTTCTGTTAACGGATTCTGCATAAAAAATTAAAAATTTTCCTACAAATTCTTGTTTACATTTTTTGTTCGGTTTATCAACTTAGACGGTTTGCTGGATCTTTGAAGAACCAAATACGTTGAACATTTTAGGGCGAGAGAACTCAGCAAGATGTTAGGGCGAGAGAACTCAGCAAGAGAACTCAGCAAGCAGGTCAGTGAAAAAAAAAGAATTTCTTCATATTGAAGCAGATGAAAATCAGTTACCAAATACTGTTTCAGAGGAGCTGTATCGAGTCAGCTGTTTCAAATCAGAGGAGCTGTTTCAAATCAGTTATCAAATACTGTTTCAGAGGAGCTGCTTCAGAGGAGCTTGTTACTCTCTTTTAGTCGGGCGAGAGAATTCGGCAGAGATTAGGGCGAGAGAATTCAGCAAGAATATTGGGTCAGTGAAAAAAAAAGAATTTCTTCATATTGAAGCAGATGAAAATCAGTTATCAAAATCTCCTGACCGACCGAATAGTAACAAGCTCCTCAGTTATTGAAATATTGCACGCGCTACAAGGGGATGCAAATAATATGCTCCCACAAAGATGGGGGCACAAACGGAAAAGATCCCAACCTGTATTAATTTTTATAATAAAGGAGCTTGTTACTCTCCTCTAGTCGTCATGAGATTTTGTACACTATTTGCAACTTTCTGGTCGTGGTGTGCTATATAATTATTACCGTTGATTAGGGCGAGATTAGGGCGAAAGAATTCAGCAAGATTATTGGGTCAGTGGGAAAAAAAGTATTTCTTCAAGTTGATGATGATGAAGCAGATGAAAATCAGTTATCAAAATCTCATGACGGACAGAAGAGTAACGTGCTACTGGTTATTGAAATATTGCACGTACTACTGGGGGATGCAAATAATATGCGCCCACAAAGCTGGGGGCACAAACGGAAAACATCCCAAATTATATTAATGTTTTTAATGAATGAGCTTGTTACTCTCCTCTACTCGTCATCAGATTTTGTACACTATTTTCAACTTTTTGGCCGTGGCGTGCTGTATAACTTTTACCGTTGATTTTGGTGCTCTATTACCGTGCTCTATAACGGGGGGGAGCAGAACGTACGGGGGGGTCACAAACCGAAAAGATCCATACCTTGTTTTGTGATGCTATCTATGATGCTATCAAGCAACTGGACCTCACATCATTGCGGACTTCTGTTAACAGATTTTGCATAAAAAATTGAAAATTTTCCTAACCAATTCTTGTTTACTTTTTTTGTTGGGTTTATCAACTTGGACGGTTTGCTGGATCTTTGAAGAACCAACTACGTTGAACATTTTAGGGCGAGAGAACTCAGCAAGATGTTAGGGCGAGAGAACTCAGCAAGAGAACTCAGCAAGCAGGTCAGTGGAAAAGAAAGAATTTCTTCATGTTGAAGCAGATGAAAATCAGTTATCAAATACTGTTTCAGAGGAGCTGTTTCGAGTCAGCTGTTTCAAATCAGAGGAGCTGTTTCAAATCAGTTATCAAATACTGTTTCAGAGGAGCTGCTTCAGAGGAGCTTGTTACTCTCCTTTAGTCGGGCGAGAGAATTCGGCAGAGATTAGGGCGAGAGAATTCAGCAAGAATATTGGGTCAGTGAAAAGAAGAATTTCTTCATATTGAAGCAGATGAAAATCAGTTATCAAAATCTTCTGAGCGACCGAATAGTAACAAGCTCCTCAGTTATTGAAATATTGCACGCGCTACAGTGGATGCAGATAATATGCGCCCACAAAGCTGGGGGCACAAACGGAAAAGATCCCAAATTATATGAATGTATTTAATGAATGTGTTTAGATTAAATGAGGGACACGATATTGGAACTTCATTAAAAACATTAATATAGTTTGGGATCTTTTACGTTGGTCCCCCCCAGCTTTGTGGGTGCATATTATTTCCATCCCCAGCAGCACGTGCAATATTTTTTGTGTCCTATTGAGTCCAGATTGAAAACATTTCCAAAGAGGCATTGCGTGTTCCTTGTCAATGCAGAGTTTTTATTGTAACTGACTGGACTTCCGTTATAAAAATTTGAGAAATTTCTAATTATTCTGTTCGTTCCAACAGTGAATCAATAGTTTTAATGAAATTGTCATTCATTTGTGTAGTTCTCATGTCTGTCTGGCGTATTGTTAACAAAAACTTAGACGGTTATTTCTTCTTTTCTTAGAGCTAGTATTTAAGTTTGTTCTCCCAACACTCGTACAATAATTTCTTGGAGTGATTGAGCTTTGTTTTTGGTGCTGGTTATCGAACGTTTTTTAGAATTCTTGGCAATTTTTGTCAGTTTCTTTTACCTGCTGTTAAACAGTACTTTTGCTGTGCTGGTTCGATTAACGCCGTTTGGGTCCTTGCAATCTGCTTTGAAACAGTCTATGTGAAAATGCGAATTGTGAATTGTTCGTTGAGATTCGCATTGAAGTTGCTAATTCTGAATTTTTGGTCTTGTGGACACATTTCCAACAAACATTTGCGTGTTGTTGGATCGTAATATGTGAAGGCATGATTCTTCTATGTGAATGAATGATGCTCTCGTTTTAAAATTCCAAACGAAAATTGTCGGCATTGTTCAGTTGGTTTAGCTGTTTTATTTTCCCTTAGAATCCCTTGGAATTCTCTAAGAATCCCATTAGACTATCTGAATTTTGAACTAACAATTGATCTCAATTGAGTGAATCGCTCCTTCTTCTTCGTTCAGTTAGTGTTTTTTTGACAGTGAGGCTCTGCTCACTTTAATCTGGGGTTTTCGAGCATTTAGTACGTTAACCATAGAAAAGATTTTATAGAATTATAGAACTATCTTCCAATGATTGTTGATTCTCTGCTTGCAATGTGAATAGTTCTTCCGCAGGTTGAGGTTGAGATTTATTTATAAAAATTTAAACCAATTTGTGTTGTTAACAGCGAAACAATTTGATAGGATTGCGTTTCCCACAGCTTGCTATAATTTTATTACGTACAAATAGGCTAGAGAAGAGAAATTTTTATTTGTTCTTCCAATGAGTTCTTTTAATGGCTAATGTTTGTTAATTCTCCGGTTGCAACAGTTAACTTGAACCCTATCTGGGTTTGTTTAAAACCGTAAAGTTTATAGGGCTAGAGCTATTTGTTTCTGAGCTTGAGGTGGACTTACCTAACTCTATCTGATTAATGTTGAAGTAGAACATCTATATTCAGGGCGATATCAATACAAAAGACCACAGTCAGTAGATTACAATTTATTGAAAAATCACAATACTGACTGAAAGAGAGTGACATGCTCTACTTAAATGAGAATAGACTCTTCTCAGTCATTGGTAACTGATTTTCTTGAGTTGCAAAATGAAGAAAGTTCTGTTTTTTTTTTCACTGACCCAATGATCTTGCTGAAATCTTTTGCCCTCAACTGTTCTCTTTCACTAGTTTTGCAAAAATCCTGCAAATAGTTAAAGTTGATAAACCAAACAGTTTATGTAAACAAATATTGGATAGGAGATGTTTTTTGAATGTTATATAAAAATTTCGTTAATAAAAGTCAGCAAAAATGTGATTTGATTTACTGTCAGGTCAAGTTGAGATACTGCGGCCAGATCAAGGGACATTTTGCAAAAATCATAGAAAAAATCTTTTTTTTTTAAAAAAAAGTTGAGGACATATGAGTACTATTGTCTGACGATGTTCATAACGCAAGCGCTATCTTTCCCATTGTTTGAAAATATTATGTTTGAGATTATTGCTTTTTGCATTAGTGTTGTTTATAGGTGTTGAAAGTGTGGAGGTTGGCTGAGCCTTGCGTATGTCAATGCGTATTCTTTTTATGTAATCTGGGTGAATTCTTGCTCCTAGTTGCCCAAATAATTGCAATCTTTTTAGTGCTGTTCGTTCTAATTGTGATTTTTTAGTTTTAATGAGAGCTTTATTCATTTATGTAGCTCTCATATCTGTTATTGAAAAATGCTAATACGGCCATATTTTATATTCTTAGAGCTGGTATTTGGCAGTAAAGTAGTGTTTAGATTTTTTTTCTATTATATGCGATGAAACGATTGTTTTATCATCCAAAAGAGGAGAACTAATTTTAGCAGTTGCCGATCCATTGTATCCCTCGAATTGTGTGTCTACTATTGAGTCTAGATTTTGTTGGTCCTTTGGAGATATTTGGAGAAATTGCGTGTTGTTGGACTATAGCATGTTATTAAATGATCCTAAGCACTGTGAATTTTGAACGTGATTACTTCATGGTCAATGCAGAGTGTTTGTTTTGTAGCTGACGAAGATTCCATGTAAGCATTTGCGGTTTTTTTAGTTCTCTTTTTATAGTTTTAACGAGAGTGTTATTCAATTGTGTAGTTCTAATGTCTGGCGATTTCTTAACAAACGCTTTTACGGTTATTTCTTCTTTTTTTGGAGCTAGTGTTTTAGTTTGTTCTCCCTACCCTCCTGTAATACTTTCTAAAATATAAATGAGCTTATGTTTACGATGCTGGTTATCGAACGTTTTTTCGGATTTCTCGATTAAAAGCTCGTCATTTTTTTGTTATCTTAGGAAAACGAGAGTACCATTACTGTGCTGGTTCAATTAATGCTGCTTGGGTCCTTGCGATCCGCTTTAAAACAGTCTTCGTGATAATGAGAAATGTGAATTGTTCGTTTTAATTTGAAATGATTATGAAAATCGTGAATTGTTGATCTTGTGGAGACATTCACAGTGAGAAATCGGGACTTCCATTATAATTCTTTAGTATTCACGTATGGTGCGGGGAATCAATTGTATCCGAAACAATTGACGATAATATTGTTTTAAATTTTCAGTTGAAGCTTGCTGGAATTGTTCATCTGGTTTTACCGTGTTATTTTCCCTTTGAATCCCATGTAGAAATTCAATCATACAATCGGAGATAGAGAAAAAATGTGTATCAAGTATTAGAAAAGCTTGGCGGCAAGTTATTGGGTGGCGTACAAAAAGTAACGTGTCTTTGGTAAGTGTAAAGCGTAAGCGTCATGTATGACGTGAATAACGGCCAGCATTTAGTCTCGATTGTGTTAAATAGTTGTTTTTCTTAGTAAGCCATAGGAAACATAATCCTATCATATTGTCTCACTGTTATCGGCACCAATTAAACTTTATCTTTAAAAAAATCCAAACCTTACTCCATACAACGCGGAAGAACTATTCTCATTAAAAGCAAAAATCAACAAAATCTGGAAGATATTAAAACTTTTTTATATAGATGAAATACTAAATGATCAAAGACTCCGGCTTCTACTTAGCACAGCCTCGCAAAAAAACGACACTAATTTATCCAATTTTGAGAATGTGATCTCTAGAACCTGCAGTTTTTGTGCCTTTTTCACTTTTGTGAAAACAAGGTTGAGTAACAAGTCATGAGTTTTTGTACACTGTTTGCAACCGTTTGGCCGTGGCGTGCTGTATAATTATTTCCGTTGATTTTGGTGCTCTATTACCGTGCTCTATAACAGGGGGCGAAAAACGTACTGGGGGCCACAAACCGCAAAGATCCGCACTTGGTTTTGTGATGCTATCAAGCAACTGGGCTTGACATCATTGCAGACTTCTGTTAACAAATTCTACACAAATTAAAAAATTTCCTAATTAATTATTGTTCACATTTTTTTGTTCGGATTATCAACTTGTGGAGGGTTTGCTGGATCTTTGAAGAGCCACCTACGGTGAAAATTTTAGGGCAAGAGATTTCAGCAAGATTATTGGGTCACTGAAAAAAAGAAAAAATTTTCTTCATATTCAAGCAGATGAAAATGAGTTATCAAATACTGTTTCAGAGGAGCTGTTTCAAATCAGCTGTTTCAAATCTGAGGAGCTGTTTCAAATCAGTTATGAAATACTGTTTCAGAAGAGCTGTTTCAGATGAGCTTGTTACTCTCCTCTAGTCGGGCGAGAGAATTCAGCAGAGATTAGGGCGAGAGAATTAAGATTATTGGGTCAGTGAAAAATAAGAATTTCGTCATATTGAAGCAGATGAAAATCAGTTATCAAAATCCCATGACCCACTGAAGAGTGAAAAGCTCCACAGTTATTGAAATATTGCACGTGCTGCTGGGGGTGCAAACAATTTGCGCCCACAAAGCTGGGGGGGGGGCACAAACCGAAAATATCCCAAATTATATTAATGTTTTCAATGAATGAGCTTGTTACTCTCCTCTACTAGTCATCAGATTTTGTACACTTTTGCAACTTTTTGGCCGTGCTGTATAATTATTACCCTTAATTAGGGCGAGATTAGGGGGAGAGAAATCAGCCTGATTACTGGGTCAGTAAAAAAAAAGAAGAATTTCTTCAGATTGAAGCAGATGAAAATCAGTTATGAAAATCTCATGACCGACAGAAGAGTAACGTGCTACTGGTTATTGAAATATTGCACGTGCTACTGGGGGGTGCAAATAATATGCATCCACAAAGCTGGGGGGCACAAATGGAAAAGATCCCAAATTATATTAATGTTTTTAATGAAGTTCCAATGTGTTTAGATTAAATGAGGAATACGATATGGGATTTTCATTAAAAACATTAATAGAATTTGGGATCTTTTCCGTTTGTGCACCCCCCAGTTTTGTGGGCGCATTTTATTTGCACCCCCAGCGGCACGTGCAATATTTTTACATAATGATTTAATATGTAATGACACGTGCTCTATAACGGGGGGCGCAAAACGTACGAGGGGAGCACAAACGGAAAAGATCCATGCTATGTTTTGTGATGCTATCGAGCAACAGGGCCCCACATCATTGCCGACTTCTGTTAATATAAACAGATGTTGAAAATTGGGGTCTTTCCAATTGTAGCCCCCCATTATTGTATGTTTACCATGTTTGGGGGGGGGGGGGGGCTATCGGTTAACTGACCACTAAGCTGGGGGCACTATAATTAAAAAGACCGGAAATTTGAGTGCTGTGTTCATAAATAAGATGCCGAGGAGAGGTCCTGTATTTGTAAGATTAAAAGAAAAATTATCAAAGTCTTAACGTCACTAGCAAAGTTCTAACGTCAATTATTTTGATATGTAGGATAAAAAGTAGGGAAAAAAATGAAAATCAAAATGGTTGGACTTTGGAGCATCCGCTACGGATTGATCTTGGCCCTCTCTCCAGCAACCCTCTCCAATACCATCCAATAAATAAAAGAACCCAATACAATCTTCCAGCACCACCTCCTTTTCCCGCTGAACACAGTTGCAACAGCAGACTTGAGATTGCCCCCTTACAGAAGAAGGAAAGGACCCTGCGAGAAGCTACGAAAGGCGCAAGATTCAACAGAAGGCCTGGTTCTAAAGAACGTGTTCCGACGCGTTAGACAACCTTACACTAAAAAAACACTTTTCATTGAAATTCTCCTAAAAAACCAATATTTCTCATTACATGCCGACTAGAAAGTAGAGCTAGATTCTGTTTTGCCCCCAGCCTAGGGCTTTTATCTTCTACGCCAAGCCGCAAGTGCTGTTTTCTTACATAATGATAACGGCACTTGTGAAAACAATTTAATATTTGAGATTAAACAAAGAGGCTCGGTAATGTGCGTTCGCACATTAAGTTCCGAACCCGCTCATCTACATTTTTCACTTAATTGTCTACCAAATGAGGAAGAGATAAAAAAAATTAACATATCAACATAACGTTCATCAAACTACTAAAAGAATAAAACATTCTACTCTTGAGGGCCTATGAGACCTGTGGCTACCATAATATATGAATACAAGAAAAGACGGCAAAAAAATCAAAGATTTACAAATATTGTTCAAGCACAAGCTTGACTTCCTTAATTTGTTTTGATTGATTGATGACTTCTGATTTGTTTTGATTTGTAAAATTTGCGGGTTTTATGTTTTACCCACGTGTGCAACCTAGCAATTCATTGTAATCTGGAAATCTCTTGTTAATAAGTAGTAAACATTGGTGACCCTTTTTTATCGTAGTTAATAATCAAGTTTCCGATTTTTCGAGTCAAAAGGAATGTAAAGCAAGAAAGAACACAGCAATTACAGTCAAACGCTTTCTACTTCAGAGGGCACGTTAAAGAAAAAAGAAACTTCGGATTTAGGTTGTTCGTTGCAGAAAAGATTTAAACGTCAAAAAATAACGGTCAGCATCAAAGGCGATAACAAACACATTTTGATATTATTTTTTCGTAAAAAATTTGACGTTCTCTGACTCTCTGCAAAGTTAAACAGACCCAACAAAGTTTAGGTTAAAAGAAAATCAGACCACACCACACTTCACTTCATTAAAAAACCAGGTCTGATTGCTTTTTTGCTCAAATTTCAGAACAAAGGAGTTTTGTATCGAAAGGTAAACCACTTAAATCTGTAGCTTTCGTATAAAAGCAATCATATCGTCCTGCCCCAGAACAATAACACCCTCAACACTTTCACAGGACAACAAAACAAGCGTCCAGAGCAGCTGTTTTACAGCACCAAAGAAACTGAATACTCTCACGCGTGTCCATTGAAGTTGCTTTTGATAATACTTGATTTATTCAGCAGTTACAAAAAACTTAACAAAAACCAAAACTGACAAACTGATAGATCAAACAAGAACCAAGTTCAAAACTGTTGCAATAATCACCTGTATAAAAATGCCCAGCGCCAATAATAAGAAAAAGGTTATACAACAACAGCTGCAGAGGAGAGAAGCAGAATGGACAGTCAATGTCAACTTTCTTGAGGCAATGATTCAAGAGGAAAGTTTAGAGGGCATTAATTTTGTCCTATGAGTCTCTTTCTCAACAAAAGCTGCAGTTAGACAAACTCAGCGACGACCTTTTTAAATACAACCTCACACAAAATGAATTGAAAGAAATAATGGAGAAATCAGCAGAACGAAGTCTAGTTATCATGAAGTGGAAAAAATATCGCAAAGACCATTCAAGAGAAGTTACTACAGACTCCGACAGCCATTTGCCAGAGCGCCAAAAAAGAGCGCAACCACAGCAAAATAACAGTCAAAATGACGAACCCTCAACAACCCATAAACCCTATTACAATGACGAGGGTATCCCGAACTAATCATTTCTGACAATGGATCAAACTTCACATCCGCAAAAAAGATGTTGGATCTGAGCAAAATCGGTATTGAGAACAACTACAACAAGTCCCAGTTACAGCAGCAAAATATCATATGAAAAATGAATCCACCTCTAGCCCCTCACTTCGGCGGAATATGGGAAAGGCTAATTCAGTCTGCCAAACGCACTTTGCTCATAATTTTAGGCAGCCAACAATTGAAAGCCGAAGTTTTCAGACAATTGTAGCCGACACTGAAGGACTTCTCAACTCCAGACCAATTACATATGTCTCCTCAGACGCAAACGATGAAGAAGCACTAACCCCTAATCATTTCTTATTAAGACGCCCTTACAGCCCTTTAGCACCGTTAACATTAACCAGCCGAACATTTAGTAAAAAGGAGTTCTCTTACACACAAACATTACTGGATCATTTTTGGAAAAGTTTGCAAAAGGCGTGCACATCAGATCTTATCAGCCGACCAAAGTGGAGAACAGAATCAGAACAATTGAAAGAAGTCGATTTAGTCTGGCTCTTGCATGAGTTCACTCCGAGAGATATTTGGCTAATGGGTCGAATTGCGAAATGCCATAATGGATTGGACGGACGAGCACGATCCTTCGAAATCAAGATATCAACTGGAGTGCTGAACAGACCAGCAGTAAAATTAGCTAAAGTTTTACACAATACTTGAAACCATTAAATTTTAAATTTCAAACGACGTATTGGTTTTGAATTTCCATAATCATTGTGTCCAAAGTCAGCGTAACAATTATTCAATTCACACAAGCTCAAACAATCGAGCTCAAACAATCACGAAGAAGTAACAACGCTGTGAAAATACAAAACGAAAAGAGAATTTTAACTTCCCCAAGTCCCTATCTTCCCTAAAACTACGCGGAATCCAGCTTAAAGTGTTTCTTTGCCCTCACCGACAACAGTCATCATCAAGTTTTTGTTATTTTTGCCCTTATTTGCCAGTTCGACAAAAGCTAACGTTTCCGGAATCCAACCCATATAATTTTGTCAACAGCCTTCAGATCGACGGAGTATACACCTTCACATCAACAGAGTTTACAGGATATACTTCCAACGATCTTCAATTAAACTTCAACTTTCACAGCCCCCATGAAGCCTAATAACTACTTTCACATATCCTTGTCATTCAACAACACAATATTTCAACCACCACGCATCAAATTAAAACGTCGATGCAAACGTATGATCACCAACTTTCACCTACATATAGCCGGTGTATATGTGTCGCCCCGGAAGAGTGTACAACAAATTTACACATTGACACACACAGAAAGCCAAAAATGCCCTCAATTATGACAACAGATCATCTTAACAGCTTCGACATTACAAAACAATGTTGATTTTACATATCAGCAAAAAAATCATGTAAACTTGATTGTCGAAATCTTAAATTGTAAAATACAACAAGAGTATTCAGTTTTACCCTCATGCACGCGGCCCGGAGTGTTCAAGCACAAGCTTGATTTCCTTAATTTGTTTTGATTGATTGATGACTACTGATTTGTTTTGATTTGTAAAATTTGCGGATTTTATGTTTTACCCACGTGTGCAACATAGCAATTCATTGTAATCTGGAAATCTCTTGTTATTAAGTAGTAAACAATTATTATTACGACCAAAGCTCCTTGTCCATTTTTTGAAAACCCCTAATAACCAAATCAAAATGGCATCAGATAAAATTTATGCTCAGATTAACCGACACTTTGTTGGAACAAAACATGGGACATTTCCTCAATGCGACTTGGCAACAAGTCGACTAGAAATGAGCAAAAGGGGCAAAGTTTATTAAAATATTGCCTTTTAAAAAAAAAATTAATTTCGAACTGATTAGAAACATTACGCATTAAATGATATCATTGAGAGAGTTTTTTAAACCTCAATAGAGCGTCTGAGGCTCTTCATTATACAGGATATGTCATACGACTAGAAGAAAAAACGACAAGGACAGACAAAAACTAAAAATTTCCACGAAAATTTATGCACGAAAACGATTTCCACGCCAATAATAAGAAAAAGGTTATACAACAACAGCTGCAGAGGAGAGAAGCAGAATGGACAGTCAATGTCAACTTTCTTGAGGCAATGATTCAAGAGGAAAGTTTAGAGGGCATTAATTTTGTCCTATGAGTCTCTTTCTCAACAAAAGCTGCAGTTAGACAAACTCAGCGACGACCTTTTTAAATACAACCTCACACAAAATGAATTGAAAGAAATAATGGAGAAATCAGCAGAACGAAGTCTAGTTATCTTGAAGTGGAAAAAATATCGCAAAGACCATTCAAGAGAAGTTACTATAGACTCCGACAGCCATTTGCCAGAGCGCCAAAAAAGAGCGCAACCACAGCAAAATAACAGTCAAAATGACGAACCCTCAACAACCCATAAACCCTATTACAATGACGAGGGTATCCCGAACTAATCATTTCTGACAATGGATCAAACTTCACATCCGCAAAAAAGATGTTGGATCTGAGCAAAATCGGTATTGAGAACAACTACATCAAGTCCCAGTTACAGCAGCAAAATATTATATGAAAAATGAATCCACCTCTAGCCCCTCACTTCGGCGGAATATGGGAAAGGCTAATTCAGTCTGCCAAACGCACTTTGCTCATAATTTTAGGCAGCCAACAATTGAAAGCCGAAGTTTTCAGACAATTGTAGCCGACACTGAAGGACTTCTCAACTCCAGACCAATTACATATGTCTCCTCAGACGCAAACGATGAAGAAGCACTAACCCCTAATCATTTCTTATTAAGACGCCCTTACAGCCCTTTAGCACCGTTGACATCAACCAGCCGAACATTTAGTAAAAAGGAGTTCTCTTACACACAAACATTACTGGATCATTTTTGGAAAAGTTTGCAAAAGGAGTGCACATCAGATCTTATCAGCCGACCAAAGTGGAGAACAGAATCAGAACAATTGAAAGAAGTCGATTTAGTCTGGCTCTTGCATGAGTTCACTCCGAGAGATATTTGGCTAATGGGTCGAACTGCGAAATGCCATAATGGATTGGACGGACGAGCACGATCCTTCGAAATCAAGATATCAACTGGAGTGCTGAACAGACCAGCAGTAAAATTAGCTAAAGTTTTACACAATACTTGAAACCATTAAATTTTAAATTTCAAACGACGTATTGGTTTTGAATTTCCATAATCATTGTGTCCAAAGTCAGCGTAACAAATATTCAATTCACACAAGCTCAAACAATCGAGCTCAAACAATCATGAAGAAGTAACAACGCTGTGAAAATACAGAACGAAAAGAGAATTTTAACTTCCCCAAGTCCCTAACTTCCCTAAAACTACGCGGAATCCAGCTTAAAGTGTTTCTTTGCCCTCACCGACAACAGTCATCATCAAGTTTTTGTTATTTTTGCCCTTATTTGCCAGTTCGACAAAAGCTAACGTCTCCGGAATCCAACCCACATAATTTTGTCAACAGCCTTCAGATCGACGGAGTATACACCTTCACATCAACAGAGTTTACAGGATATACTTCCAACGATCTTCAATTAAACTTCAACTTTCACAGCCCCCATGAAGCCTAATAACTACTTTCACATATCCTTGTCATTCAACAACACAATATTTCAACCACCACGCATCAAATTAAAACGTCGATGCAAACGTATGATCATCAACTTTCACCTACATATAGACGGTGTATATGTGTCGCCCCGGAAGGGTGTACAACAAATTTACACATACACACACACAGAAAGCCAAAAATGCCCTCAATTATGACAACAGATCATCTTAACAGCTTCGACATTACAAAACAATGTTGAATTTACATATCAGCAAAAAAATCATGTAAACTTGATTGTCGAAATCTTAAATTGTAAAATACAACAAGAGTATTCAGTTTTACCCTCATGCACGCGGCCCGGAGTGTTCAAGCACAAGCTTGATTTCCTTAATTTGTTTTGATTGATTGATGACTACTGATTTGTTTTGATTTGTAAAATTTGCGGATTTTTGTGTTTTACCCACGTGTGCAACATAGCAATTCATTGTAATCTGGAAATCTATTGTTATTAAGTAGTAAACAATTATTATTACGACCAAAGCTCCTTGTCCATTTTTTGAAAACCCCTAATAACCAAATCAAAATGGCATCAGATAAAATTTATGCTCAGATTAACCGACACTTTGTTGGAACAAAACATGGGACATTTCCTCAATGCGACTTGGCAACAAGTCGACTAGAAATGAGCAAAAGGGGCAAAGTTTATTAAAATATTGCCTTTTTAAAAAAAAAATTAAATTCGAACTGATTAGAAACGTTACGCATTAAATGATATCATTGAGAGAGTTTTTTAAAACCTCAATAGAGCGTCTGAGGCTCTTCATTATACAGGATATGTCATACAACTAGAAGAAAAAACGACAAGCACAGACAAAAACTAAAAATTTCCACGAAAGTTTATGCACGAAAACGATGTCCCCCCACAATCAAATAAATATTAAGCTAAATATTTATCCCTAAAAACAACAAAAAATTTCCTGTGCATTTTTTAAAGTTAACAAAATTTGAAAAATCAAATGGCGCCCATTATTGTGATACTGTGAAAAGAGAACAAAAACCTACAAAAAAGGGGCAAATTTGCAAATATCACGAAAAATAATTTTATGAAAACTGGTTGTTCCAAGAAGAAAGACCATATGAGGAAAGTAAAACGGTTGTAAAGAACAAATTTTATTGCAAAAGATAAATGATGTGAATTGTATATAGAGATGCTTAGCTACACTTTAACAGAAATAAAATAAACAGATCTCAAAAATCTATCACTTTTTTTTTTATTAAAAACAAATAATTTCAAAATTTATAGCCAACAAAAGCTCTCGACTAAACGAGTAGACAGTTTGTCCTACAACTACTCGAAAAAAACTAATTGTGACTGTTATTAATGAGACAAAATCATAAGACTATGAATTAACATTGAAAACAAGCTGAACTAATAAGTTTCACAGACAACTTTATGAAACCACAGTTTTGAAGCCATTAAATTTATAAGATATTAACCGCGAGAATATAACATCTTCATTTGCGTCTCCTTTGACCATCATAATGACTTTTTGTAAAACGACTATCACAAATTGACAACAAAAAGAACCACAAAAAACTGAAAAGTATCTAAACTTCACAAAATTCTTCTGAAACAATTTGTCTAAGCCCTGAAGACATCATTTAAAACGTTTAAACAACCGAAAAATTATTGTTTGATTCAACAAAACATTAAAAAATCTGTAAATAATGAGGCTAATTTACGAATATGAAACAACATTGTATAATACGAAAACCCAAACCAGAACAAAAAGGGATAAGTTTTTTAGAAATTTATTTCGAAAGTGAAAACAACCATAAGCTATTTACCGGTATCGGTTATTAGATTCATTTGTTTATTTATAGTTGGCCATTGAGACCTTTAATTGAGCCCTTCAAACCATATGTTATGAAAACCGAGAATACGTTCAGTTTCAAATGTTGTAAAACTTTTTTTCATTTAGAGTGTTAAAAAATGTTACAATTTGCTATTGAAACAAAAACAACAGCAAAAATGAAAATTTTGCAAATAGATCAGAAAATTTTGTATGAAAACTCATAGTACCAAAAGCAAGAAAACCTTCTATTAAAACAATCCGCCACAAAATTATTTTGTCTTCTATACGGAGGAGAGATCGACTCGTACTTACTGAGAATAAACAAAATGTTATTAAAATACTAAAAAATTGACAAGTTCAAAAAAGCACAGAATTTTCCCTAAAACAAATACATTCAATATCATAAGAGACATTGGGTGACAACCGAATGAATTGAAAAAGTTCACTAGCACCTCCTGAGGAAGAAATATAGATCTTTCAGTGGTTAAATTTAAAATTAAGACTGAAGGCAAAAGACAAGAATTCAGGTAAATTTTACTATAACTCTTCCCCAAAGCCATAAAAACCCTTTGGTTCTCTGAAAACAAACTGTACCTACATTCAGCTTCAAATTTACGCAAATTTGAGCCGCCATTAACGGGCCGGGCATAAAAAAACAAAAGCAAAATATTTTGAAAAATGCAGCATCAAAAAAAAACCAAAAAGTCCCTGATTCTATGAATCCCCGATACTGTCGAACCTCTCCCTGATTTCGTCGCGCTCCCAGCAACCCGACCATTAGACAATTTTTGCGTGGAAGTCATAAAAATATTTAAAAAAGAACGATGCATTTTGTATAATTATTGAGTCAAATCTGCAAAAAACGGCAAAGTTTCAATCCCAGAAGACTTTCATACGGCACCTAATTGCATCTAGCGCTCTTTTTGAGATTAGGGAGTCTGTTTTAAGGTTTCTAGGTCACTAAGTATTGGCAAATGTTAACAAAGTTGACCAAAAAAGCATATTTTGTGTCATTTTTGATAAAAGTTATCAAAAATTTTAGCCAAAAAAAACTTCAAGCAAACAATTCAGCAACGCTGTTCTATCTCTAACGGTAACAACAACAATCTGTCGTTAAAAATTGAACTTATTTTGAACTATTTTAACGAAATTGTGCCAAATTTTAGCAAAAATTACTGAAAATGTGAACAAAAACAGTCGAATGTTTACAAAACTTTAAACCTCGATGACTCCCTGTAAAAAAAGAAAATCGAAAAAAAAAATTCTATACGATGATTATATCGATCAGCCAAAATTAAACACATTTGAGTATAATAGTTCCTCTTCCCCACTAAAGTGGGGGTCGGAACAATAACCTTGCCCAAAAACAGGGTCTTTTATCCTTGCTAAACTTTTGCGTGGTTTCTCTATAAAATCTTAGCTGTATTCTGCTAGAAAAGATACGTTTCTTGATTAAAGAATACTAAATTCTAAATTAAAAAATTGTTTCGTGTCGCAGATTCAATTGATCAGCCGACCATATGCATCAGCACGAACATCTGCCAAAGATTTGATATCGTCTTTTCAATTGGAATTGATCTTTTTCGGTGAGATTTTCATATCAGTATTTCGGCTACCTTGCTGCAAAGAGTTGGTTAGTGACACTTTTCCTCCCTTCTTGAAGGTCCTGAAAGCCGTGCGATTGATTCGTCGTTGACGAACGCGGGAATAATGTGACATTTCGACTCGCCTCCAGATATCCGATAAATCCATCTTGATGGGTTTGGGCTTGCGTTTGTCTTCAACTACTGAGCGGAAATTACCGTTTAGATGGTTGGCGAGCTGCATCTGAGTTTCATTGGAGTTGTTGATCGCAGAGCCTATGTGTCGTGCATTGAGTTCATGAGTCTCATGTCCATCGCGAGTTGACAACGATAACCAAAAAATGAACGATGCCAATGTAAGAACAGTCAACACCTCAACGCCTGGCAATCTCCTATAAAGACAAAACTGCCAGTACCCTCGCAACCGTATCGTGATCCACCCCCCCCCCCCCCCCACACTATTTCTGGCCTTTATATGGCCAACCCTCCGTATTACCATAAGAATTCCAAAACGGATGTGGTGGAGGGGCGGGGGGGGGGGGGGGGGGGGCAACCGTTTGGTGCCACCCCATAGCCATCTTAGTTCTTTTTCGTTATTGACACCACACCCAGGACATGTAACCCCCCCCCCTCCTTCCCCTAAAAAACAAAGGGCCAAAATGTGGTTAATAATTGAAAAAACAGGAGTCAATTACCGAATATCAACCCACATTTTCTCAATATTTGATGTATGATAAATTTATCTCGCTTTTATTTGACTTAGTTATCAATAGTTTTCAATGGTTAAACAGACAACTACACAAAAAGTCCGAATAAAAGATGCTCTTAATGTTTTCTTTTTTCTAGTAACAGATTGCCGCAATCTCACCTGTTTCCCAGTAAAATCAGAACTATGGTGGTAAAATCAGAACAGAAGTCAAAGGCTAAATTGATTCATATTTCTGGTCGCGGCTGAGAGGAGAGATAAGTTCGGCTGTTTATCTATAGCTAGCTCCTCTCAAAAATCACCCCCCCCCCCAGCTTAACAGGCGAATATAACTTTTGCGCCCCCGT
Source organism: Convolutriloba macropyga (assembly GCF_964194025.1). NCBI lineage: Eukaryota > Metazoa > Xenacoelomorpha > Acoela > Convolutidae > Convolutriloba > Convolutriloba macropyga. The sequence continues at coordinate 17,068,804 of NC_134476.1, read as the reverse complement.
CGTACGTGCTGTTTTCTACTCAGTAATCTTTTTATACCGACACACAAATTGTAATTGGGGGCGGATCTTTTCCGTTTATGCCCCCCCCCCCCCCAATCTTACTGGGTGCATATTATTTGCAACCCCCAGACGCACGTACCATATTGTTACATAATGGTTTTCTATGTAGGGGCACGTGCTCTTTAACGGGGGGGGGGGGGGGCATAAAGTACTGGGGGGCACAAACGGAAAAGATCCTTGGGGGCAAAGGAAAGTGTCTTTTCCATCACAGCCCCCCCCCCCCCCCAGATTAGTGGTCACTTAGTGGAAAGGCTATTCTGGGAGGGGGTCTTTCCTATTATAGCTCCCCCCATCCACGATATAGTACAGCCCCCCACTTTGGTATGCTTACATGGTTATGGGGAGGGGCTATGGGTTATCTGACCACTAAGTTTGGGGCGGGGGGTTATAATGGGAAAGACCGGGTGGAAGGGCGAAACAGAATAGATGGTGTGAGAATTTCGATTCAAACGATAATCTCAAACTAAGTTAGAGAAATTGGATCTATTCTTTTTCGCCCCCCCCCCCCCTCCCACCAGTGGTTTTTATGACCCCCAGTTACAAATTATATGTTGTTATATAGCACGTTCCTATGTAAGAAAATAGCACGTGCGCCTTGGGGTCATAAAAGATTTATGCTCACTAAGCTGGGATGGGGGGAGGGCGAAACAGAATAGATCCGAGAAATTATAAAGTTTATTTTACCATTTTATTCAGGAGCAAATTGGTTCAAGTCACTAAATTGATATAAATGGATCTTCAAGAAAAAGAACATTGAATCAAAAATTGGCTCAAGCTGCTTATTCTAGTTAGTTTTATTAGAGTTAAGTTATTTGATGTAGAATATACCCGGCATGTATTAAATGATAAAAACAACATCAGAAGTGTGAATGATTAATCAGAACTCTTCTGTAAATCTCTCAAATCCACAGTAAAATATCAATTTTTCAATCTCTCATTTTTGAGAAAATAATTTTTTTACTAATTTAAAGCGCTATTCAGTTAGCCTGTAAAAGTCAATATCCCAACAGGTTACGGGCAGAGCAGTCTTCTAAGTCGTAAAATTAGTTTCTAAGGCAAAACTATTTTGTTGCTGACCATAAAAATTTTTTCCCTCCTAATGTTTTTTTCTTTTCACATCTCTTTTGCCGGGCCACTCTACGATGGATATATAGACAGTGAAGATGCTGAATTAAACAGGAAAGGCCATTTGTCGATAACGCAGACAAAGGGACACTACAAAGCATTACTAGGGACAGAAGAGTAACCCAATGAGATTGCCACAATCGCCAGGTGAATGCAAGGAAGAGAATAGGAAGCACAAGTTGCTGAAGAACACACATGAGAAGGAAGAAAATGCTGACATTAATGAGAAAATAAACGAACCTTTGGGGCCATCTATCAATGACTCTATATGAAACAATTCTTATTCTGCTGTGAAATTACTGCTGGGATATGACGGCATAAGAAGTGGAGCAAAAGCATGGAGATGGAAAGAAAGCATAGAGATGAGAAACGTGAGGAGACGCCGACAGTGGTGACATTGATAACACAGCCGGCTCAACTGCATCTTGAACACTCCGGGGGTTCGGACATTTTCTTGATCAGAGGGCTAGAGCTGCTCACAAAGCTTGAAAAGACAGAATTAGCAGTCTAACACACCCTCTTCTACGCCTTGGTCATCAATTTTCTGCCAATGAGGTTTGAAAGGTTGGTCTTACAGGAAAATTTCAACCCGCCAGTAATTTAAAGGAGTCAAGGAAGAGCTTGCAGCAATTCAAAGAGAGCGCAGCACCAAGACACAATTGGTAAATTGGTTCAGTGGCCGTAGCAGTGGAGCGTTTCTTCATTTGAGTCATTTGGAAAAATGGGGTAATAACGATTGTAGAGGACAACCAGAGTTGATTCTAAAACCCAGCCGAGCACAAAAGTAGCGTGAAAAATCTAAAAAAAAGTTCCAGTTCATTCGGGACAAGACACACGATTGGAGTATTTCAATTTACTACGTATCTACTGACGTTTTGGAAGGGGAAGTCTTCCCAATATCGTTACACAGATGGTGGAAGAATTCAAAGCATATTTGATGAGAACAGACTATATGCAACCACCTAAAACCCTGAAGATGATTCAAACTTTTCTAAAAAATTAGTTTGAATTAATTGAAACCTTAACTCAACAGGTTAATCAGACAGAAAAAAATGATATAAAGTGGATATAAAAGAATCTCAAATAAATGGAGCTTTGAATCAATAAAAGGTTCAAACTGATGATTCTAGATAGTTATTATTGGAGTTATATTTGATATAAAATCTATCCGCCAAATGTAAAAAGATTATGATAGAATCGGAAGTGTGATTGAATTCTAGAAAACGTGTAATTTTTTTCTAAATTTGGTATGATCTGTGACTGATTCCTTTTTCAACCCTAGTCCAAATCTTCATCTCGACCTTTTTATCAGATTCTTCCTGTAAGGCTTTAAATTCTCCTGTAAAATTCCATTTTTCGTTCCTTAATATTCAAAAATTCATTTTTTGCTCATTTAAAAACGGATTTCATTCGGTCGGTGAAATTACATAAGCAAAAAGATGACAAAAATGTATGCCTTGCAAAAAGTCCTGCCATTTTGTGATCAATGATCAAAAGTTTTTAGATTTTTTTGATTTGCGTCCCACCCCCCATTGCCCCTTCGACAGGCACAGATCGTGTTTGCTTCTATAGTCACCCGAATCTACTTTCTCAGTGCTCTACCTATTTCTGATTGGGTGTGTAATATGGTCTATTATCTTCCGCCATTAAATTTTTGGAAGGTGGGACTCAAAGCAAAATTTCTCAAAATATGTGTTCTTGGATAACAAAATGGCACCAGTTTTGTTTTTGAAGACAAGCAAGGTGTACGTTTTTTGTATATGTTAGGTTCTGTTGCAAGATAGTACAACGAATTGTGATTTTTGGTATGTAGTACTAATTGATCCCCGGGGCGGGGTTTGGTGAATAATTGATGTAAGATTAGCGGTGAATAGTGGTGAAAAAAAAACAATTTTCTTCACAGCGTTGAATGCGATGAATATTCCTCTTTCACCGCTTCAGCGGTGAAAGAAAAACATTTTCTTTCACCGCTTAAATAGTAAAAAAGATTATTTCGCCGCCTAAAAATATTTTTTTCGCATTTAACGCATTGAGCGCAAATCTTACATTATTTATTCGAATATCTCTTAGCGGTTTTTAGTGGCGGTGACACCTCGTCCCGGGGCTGTTTAGCGTAGTTCTGCGTTGTTTAGTTAGTTAGCGTAGTTCTGCGTTGAATTTTGCGTTGAATTTTGCGTTGAACTTAGCGTAGATCTTACATAATTTGCGTTGAATTTAGCGTAGATCATACATATTTTGCGTTCAAATTAGCGCAGATCTTACATAATTTGCGTCGAAACTAGCGTTGATCTTACATATTTTGCTTTGCATTTAGCGTTGATTTTGCAAAAAACAGGATGCGGAAATCTCTGGGTATGACACTCAAACCACTGACCTCCTGCTTGCCTGTCGCATCTTCTACCACTGTGCCAGAGAACCTTACTTTTCTTCGGAACCGCACTCTTTACAAATCGGACTGTAACATCACGTGTCGCTTAAATTCGTCGTTTCTAATCTTAGATCTTACATAATTTTGCGTTGATTTCAGCTTATCTTATTCGCTTTTCTTTCAATGTTTGCTCTAACTCTCTGTCTTTTCAACTCTATACACTTCTTCTTACACAAAACGGGTTTCTGATTTTTTCAAAAAATCGCAAAAAAATTTCCCCCACCAAACGTATCCCCCTGACACACAACACCCCTCCCCCACCTCGTACCTATCCCCCACCTCAACCTCCGCCCCCACCCTCGTACCCCCCTCCCAACACGTACTCCCCCAGACTGAGCCTCCACCCCAACACACACTTACCCCCACTTCTCCCCCTCCCCCACGTACGTCCACGCCACAAAAATCAAAAAGCCCAATAATTTAAGGTCAACGATAAATTCAACGCAAAAAATGTAAGATCTACGGTAAAATCAACACGAAACTAGGTAAGATCTGTGCTAAATTCAACGCAAAGAATGTAAGATTGGCGATGAAAGCGTTGAATTTATATAAGATCTACGCTAAATTAAACGCAAAATTTGTAAGATCTACGCTAAACTCAACGCAAAATATTTAAGATCTACGCCAAATTTAACGCAAAATATGCAAGATCTACGCTAAATTGTACGCAAAATATGTAAGATTGGCGTTGAAAGCTTGAATTCATGTAAGAAGATCTACGCTCATTCCAACGGAAAATATGTAGGATTGGCGATGAAAGCGTTGAATTTATATAAGATCTACGCTAAATTAAACGCAAAATATGCAAGATCTACGCTAAACTCAACGCAAAATATTTGAGATCTACGCCAAATTTAACGCAAAATATGTAAGATCTACGCTAAATTGTACGCAAAATATGTAAGATTGGCGTTGAATGCGTTGAATTCATGTAAGAAGACCTACGCTCAATCCAACGCAAATTATGTAAGATCTACGGTAAAATCAACACGAAACTAGGTAAGATCTGTGCTAAATTCAACGCAAAGAATGCAAGATTGGCGATGAAAGCGTTGAATTTATATAAGATCTACGCTAAATTAAACGCAAAATTTGTAAGATCTACGCTAAACTCAACGCAAAATATTTAAGATCTACGCCAAATTTAACGCAAAATATGTAAGATCTACGCTAAATTGTACGCAAAATATGTAAGATTGGCCTTGAAAGCTTGAATTCATGTAAGAAGATCTACGCTCATTCCAACGGAAAATATGAAGGATTGGCGATGAAAGCGTTGAATTTGTATAAGATCTACGCTAAATTTAACGCAAAATATGTAAGATTTACGCTAAATTCTACGCAAAATATGTAAGGTTGGCGTTGAATGCGTTAAATTCATGTAAGAAGATCTACGCTCAATCCAACGCAAAGTATGTAAGATCTACGTTAAATTCTACGCAAAATATGTAAGATTGGCGTTGAATGCGTTGAATTCATGTAAGAAGATCTACGCTCAATCCAACGCAAAGTATGTAAGATCTACGTTAAATTCAACGCAAAATATGTAAGATTGTTATTGAACACGTTGAATGTAACAAACGCTCGAGCGTTGATGTTACATAAATTCAACTCATTTAACGCCAATCTTACATATTTTTGCGTTTTTTAGCGTGGACAATTTGGCCCGGAATAATCCGAAGGCCTAAATATTTTGCGCCCAATAAGCTGCTTGTTTTCAGAGGAGATCCAACTCTATTTGCACGCCCTCAGTGGCACGTATTATTTTCTACATCGTAAGATGCTATATAACAACATATAATATCCCCAGTGGTTGTGGAATTTTTATCGTGTAAGATTTGATAAGATGCTTACTAAGAGTTTTTATCGTGTAAGATCTTATCAGATCTTACACGATAAAAATCCCTCTTATCAGATCTTACACGATAAAAATTCTGGTAAGAGGAATTTATATCGTGTAAGATCTGATAAGACATCTTATAGGATAAACATTCTTCTTATCGGAATTTTTATCGTGTAAGATCTGATAAGACATCTTATAAGATAAACATTCTTCTTATCAGAATTTTTATCGTGTAAGATCTGATAAGACATCTTATAAGATAAACATTCCCCTTACCAGAATTTTTATCGTGTAAGATCCGATAAGAAGGAAATTTTATCGTGTAAGATCTGATATGACATGTTTTAAATTTTTCAATATAATCGTATAACGTAGTCAAGGTCCTATGAATGTAAAAAAGTATCGGTCAGCTAACCAATTACGAAACAAAAAAATGCTGGTTGATTCTGTTTTGGCGGCAGTTTTAGTGTGAGTCTTATCTGGGTACTATGCCTAAACTTAGCAGTCCAAGATAGTTTTGGTCTTTGAAAAAAAAATCAGCCTTGTTTGATAATCACCGCTTCGGAGAAAGCCCCTGCAACTCAAATAATCTATTTTACAATATCTTATAAAACTTACAAGACAGTATAAGATATTTTTCTCTTTGTTGCTCTGACACTTAAGTGTTGCATGCTGTAGCTTTTCGGCTACTGCTTGAGAGCAACTCTGAATTGTCTTCAATATGAAGAATATACCATACTTCAGGAATTTATATAAGAGAAAATTTTCATCGTGTAAGATCTTATAAGAGGAATTTTTATCGTGTAAGATCTTATAAGAGGAATTTTTATCGTGTAAGGTCTTATAAGAGGAATTTTTATCGTGTAAGACCTTATAAGAGGAATTTTTGTCGTGTAAGATCTTATAAGAGTAATTTTCATCGTGTAAGATCTTATAAGAGGAATTTTTATCGTGTAAGATCTTTTAAGCGGAATTTTTATCGTGTAAGTTCTTATAAGAGGAATTCTTATCGTGTAAGATCTTATAAGAGGAATTTTTATTGTGTAAGATCTTATAAGAGGAATTTTCATCGTTATGAACTTATAAGAGGAATTTTCATCGTGTAAGATCTTATAAGAGGAATTTTTATCGGGTAAGATCTTATAAGAGGAATTTTTATCGTGTAGGATCTTATAAGAGGAATTTTTATCGTATAAGATCTGATAAACGTCTTATCAGATCTGATAAGAAGATGCATCCCCTTACAGGCTATTAGCAAGATGATTTTGTCAGAAACTTGTCAGATCTTACACGATAAAAATTCCACAATCACTGGGGATGTTATTGAGTGCGTAAAAGACACTGGGGGTCAAAACAGAATAGATCCCTTTTATAATTTGGCGCAGTAAAATGTACTGGGAAAAACAAAAAACCAAGACCAGATCATCAGATTAACAACTAACTAAGAACGGAGGATAGACAATCTTTTAAGGATTGAGTAGTTTTGGTCAGTGGAATCCCACTTCTTATCTAGTTTTGCGTGACATTGCTGGCCATCTTTTCGGAAAAAAAACATCTCATTTTTTTTTAAAATCGATAGTTTTTAATTATCATCTTTAACAGTTCAAATTTCTGACGGTCGTACATCTATGCCATCAGAAATCTCAGTTAAAATTAATTTTTAATTGAGTTTTCTCTTTTGGAATTAAAACTTACAAAGAGCTGAAAAAGAACGAAATCTTGTGTTTGTTATTTTTTGGGATCTACTCTTTGTTGCCCCCCCCCCCCCCCCCGGCTAAGTGGGTTTATATGCTTTACGCCCCCAGGCCCTCGTGCTATTTTTTACATTGTTAACTGCCATATAACAACATATAATTTAAAACTGGGGCGTAAACTGGGGGCGGGGGCAAAACAGAAAAGATCCAATTTTTATAACGACTGCCATAAAATATTATCTGGTCAAAAAATTGGTTCAATGTTACTTGAACTTATTCGCACTTATTAATGTTGCACTTATTCGCACTCAAATAGCATATTCAAATGAACATCTATTCCAATGAATAGCATGTGTTCAATAAGAACATGTTTCAACAGATACTTAAAAATGAAAAATTCGTCGAAGACAATTTCTGATTAATATTATTGTCCAACGGAGAACGCATCAGACCAAAACACTTGTTTATAAATCAGATTAAAAGAAGTTTCAAACAAGTTTTAAGAATGAGATACAATTTGAACATCAAACGTTTTGACGGTAACGACAATTTGGTCTCCATGAGAATCAAAATGGATAATAAACATTGGAAATACAGTAGAGCTTGGTTCTTTCAGTAGTAACGTAATTAAGGTAATTTCTAGGACCAAGGTTTTTTGAGAAACATCATAGAACAGACTAGAGAGACTAGAAAGAAGGCAAGTCGACGCCCCGACCGAGAACCCCGTCCACCCGAGAGGCATCGACATTGTCACAATTAACCTAGAGTAAGGCTATCTTCACTTTTAATAGATTTTTTTTCGGAAAAACTGTCGTCAACTGAATGTTTAAGGTGAGTTGATTTTACAGCAGCTTCCACAGAGCAAAAAATTTTTTTGCACAAAATTCAAAAATTATAAAATTTTTTTCCACAAAAAAACCTAACAACTTGGAGATTCCTTCCTATGATTAATCAACTCTGTTAATTTAAAAGATAATTTTGGTTTGGAAATATCAATATAACAATTTGTTTTGTTTTTGCTTATGTTGTTGGTATCTGCGATATGGCAGAGTGTCAGACCCGGATATTTCAGCTCCCATGACGTCCCTAATCAGCCCTCTCCAATGACACCAGTTTTGGGCAGCCTCTGCTGGTTCTGGTAGTAACCCAAATTGTAGAGGCTTCATGTCAGATAGCACTTGCGAGACCCAGGTTTTCTTCAGGGCGCTGTTGTGGCATGTCCAATTGTTTGGACGTTTTTGAGGCAACAGTTTCTTTGATATGCGGTCTGTGTCCATGCGGCCGGTGTGCCCAAACTAATTCAGCCGTCTTTTGGTTAGTGTCTTCTCGATGGATGAGTTGTTGCAATTCAGCAGGATGTGTTTGATGCGCAGTTTTTGTCGCCGGCTCATTTTTCCCCGGTATAATATGAGTGGCACCTTTGCTAAAGAGACAATTTAGATAATAAAGAAGACCCACGGTCAATTAATTTCCATCAATGGTGTTATAGTGAAGATTGAGAAGTTTTCATCACTTTCATAAAAAGCATAATTGAATCAATGAAAGAAGTTTTACATAAATTCAACAAAAAAATCTAGAATAATGAACCAATGCATTATCTTGATCATACGGTACTCAGCAATTGAAACAGCAAAAGTGATCATCAATTCGGCTGCGGTAGGAAGTTGAACAATTTTGTACTGGAAAAGCAGCAGCCGACAATGGAAAACTCGAAGTACATTTTCTCGCATCGAATATTGGAATTTCAAACACTTAAGTAGCTTTCTCTGCGCTTTCTCAACTCCAGTATAGTGGAATTCTATTTAAGCTGATCTATATATGACAAGCGAACGCAGGACATAACTTGTCCAGCATAGGTTGAGTCATTCAGTATCGTCTCATAGTAGCATTTGCACGGGAAGTTCTGAAAAAATAGGTATCGCTATATTTGAGGATGAAAGAGCGCACTCCCCGAGTTGAGGTTTGGTCAAAAAATAATGTAAGATTAGCGGTGAATAGCGGTGAAGAGGAAACTTTTTTCACCGCAAAATGCCCGCATCTTTTAGCGTTGAATGCGGTGAATTTTTGCGTTTTTTAGCGCGGAAAATTTTTTTCACAGCGTTCAGCGGATTTCTTACAAAAAGGAAACTGCCGTACAGGGTGTCGAACCTCTCACCTCCTCCATGTCAACAACTTCTTCTTCTACTGCGCCATCTATCACATACTGCAATGCTATTTCCTGCGAACTTAAGATAAGCGTTGAAATTAACGGTGTTTATTTGTAAGATTTGCGATTTTAGCTGTGAAATACTTTTCAGTGAATTCTGCTGGTAGCGGTGAAAAAGGTAATTAAAGTTTCCTGGGAACTATCAATTACAGAACCTAGAGACAAAAACAGAAAATGCAGTGTCAAAAATGACCGGAGTTGGCGAACTCTTTGTGATGACCAATCATGGGTCATGGGTTCAACGCGACCAAAAATGAGTGTACCTAATGTGATGGTTTCAAAGAAGTCAGATTTGATCATGGAGACCTTTTCTGATTCGTTAACGAACATCAAACTTATAGTTCCTTTAATAGTTGTCGGACACGCTGAATTGTTAGATTTGATTCCTTTTCATTCCACACAATTGGTTATACACCTGGCACGAAAAAGGCTGAGTGGAATATATCTCACGAGAACTACTGTTAAGGTCTCTAATTATAGCAACTAAATAGGTTTCCAACTTGGACGAAATGAAATAAATCGGACCACGCTTTTTATCAGGAGCACCAATTACTTACATCGGTAACGCACCGCAAAATCCAACTGAAATTAAGGCAAACTGATGAAAAACATCCACTCTAAAAAACGCAAAGACAAGACAATTATTTCCAACAAAATGCAAACACTGCCGCAAAATTAGATGTGAGTTCCACACAAGTGTAGCAGTGAAGATTTGCAAACTTAGAGAATCGCTTTTTTCTTTCCATTGCCTTCCGTTTCAGTAGCCTTGCAACAATTATTCAATTGAACTGAAATTCGAAAAGATTCTCCCGATGTCAAGCTCAGATGAAGAACCACGTCAACAAATGAAACAATCCACACCTAGAGCCCAATTTTAAAAGGAGGGTGAAATTCACATTAAATTACAGGCAATGCAATTACCTGTCTAATCGCTGCAACCTCTATATCTTAATCTTAAACCAAGTGGCACATTTTTCGATGATTTCTAGTCAATTTGTTTAGCTAGTTTATTTTTTGCATTGTCGATCATTCTTACCAACATTCATATTGCAAGACATTCATGTTGCAACTGAAGATATATTTTTGCTTCAAAATGATGATAATCTGCACAGCACATTCTCAAAATGATCATTTCAAAAAAATCTTATGCAATCAGAATAATAATAGAGCATTAATAGGTCGCCAAAGTATGATCAGAGAGCGATAGGTTTTGTGGTAAAACTAATACAAGCAATTAATTGACTCTTTCCATGTAGAAAACAAGTGGAAAACAAATTCAATACAAAAATATTTCCTTATTCAATCATTAAGCAACCTAGAAAACGTAAACAATAAAACAGTAAAAAGTTCACCCTTTCAAAGAGTAACAATCAGTGTAGTAGTTCTTTTTGAGTAAATATCAGGGAACCTAATACAAATGGTTCAAAAAATATGATCAAATAATTCGATCTGAAAACATATTATACCGGTATCGGCTGATTGATGAGCTCAAAGAAAAAAACCGTTGTCGAGCTGAACCAAAAGTAGAGGATGTCGTGCAACAATCAAGTCAGAAGTAAAACTTGAAAAAACATTGACTTTTGTCCTTATCGCAACCAAAACGAGTTGGTTGTTCCCACAACTTAAAACTGATAAAAAACTTAACAAACTAAGCTGCCTAGAACAATGTAATTGAATCCTTATCTACATTCTCTTACATTTTATGGTTTACCCCTCGTTCAAAGAACAAAACCTTCTTTCCCCAAAACAATTTTGAGGACAAAGGTCTCCCCTGTTACTGGCAAAAAGTTTCATATAACACAAAACAGACACAGAAAAGACACCAAAAAGACACAGAAAAGACACCGAAAAGACACAGAAAAGACACAGAAAACAGAAGACAAGCAGTTTTAGTCAGCGACGAAGCCAAGATTGGGTTACAGACGTTACCCAGCAAAGACGTTTTTTTCGGAAATTGGGTTTCAGACGTCACCCCGACGAGAGGTTCTAACTTTTTTACTGGTTTCAGACGTCACCAGCAGAAGTCCGCCTGAGGTCTCAGGCGTTACTTCTGATGTCCTGTTCCCCGTTTAGAGCCATCCAAAATCTCTACTTTTTTTTCGACAAACAGTCTCCAAAAAATTGATATTTGTCCCACAAAAATTTTTTTTTGTTACTATAACACCTCGATTGATAAACCTTGACTAGTTTTATTATTTTCAAAGCGAGTAAAGGCAATTTTCTCGCTTTTAAAGAAAAATCTGCGAAAAAAAACACAAAAATCAGAACAACTTTTTTGAATTCAGAAAATTCAAAATACACAATTTAGTTTTCTGACTACATATCCGTTTCAATTGCGGAATAAACCAATAAACCACTCTTTTGAATTGGTTTGTAATCAAACAGTAGGCTATTTGCATCGATATATTCAATCAGTAACATATAAATAAGAAATGTCAGAAAAATTTTTTTGAATTCAGAAAATTCAAAAAACAAAATTTAGTTTTCTGACTACATATCCGTTTCAATTGCCGAATAAACCATTAAATCACTCTTTTGAATTGGTTTGTAATCAAACAGAAGACCATTTGCATCGATATATGCAATCAGTACCGTATAAATAAGAAATGTCACAAAAAATTTTTTGAATTCAGAAAATTCAAAAAGCACACTATAGTTTTCTGACTAAATATCCGTTTCAATTGCGGAATAAACCATTAAACCACTCTCTTGATGTGGTTTGTAATCAAACAGAAGGCTATTTCCATCGGTTTATCAAATCAGTATCATATCAATAAGAAATGTCAGAAAAAAATTTATGAATTCAGAAAATTCGAAAAACACAATTTCGTTTTCTGAACCCATATCCGTTTCAATTGCGGATTAAACTATAAAAACACTCTCCTGAATTGATTTGCATTCAAAAACAAAGCAATTTTCATCGATTTATCCAATCAGTATCATATAAATGAGAAATGTCAGATAAAGTTTTTTGAATGCAGTAAATTCAAAAAACACAAGTTAGTTTTCTGATTACATATTCATTTGAATTGCCGTGTAAAACACTAAACAAACCCCTCAAACAAGTCATTGTCAGTCGCCGTTATAGTTTCAACTGGATAGGAAAGTAATTAGAAAGTCATTAGGCTCCACACTAAATATCAAAACTTTCATTTGACCAAAATAACTACCATTTTAATTTTTTTTTGGAAAAAACTTCCAAAACTTGATTTTTTGCAGAAGTCCTCGGTCTCAGACGTTGCCGTCGGCGAAGTCCCTTTATCACTATTGGTTTCAGACATTACCATCAGCAGAAGAGGAGTTTTCGAAGAAAATTGGTTCCAGTAGTCACCAGAAAATTTGATGTGTTTTTTTCTACTTTCATTTTTTTTGAAAGGCAGATCTCAGACGTTATCTGTCGGAGAGAGCCTTTAGAGTTTAGTACAGTCAAGGCATTTTAGAAATAACGAAGACAGATTGAAAAAGAGCATATAAAATCAAACAATTTTAAAGAAAACGGAAAAGTTTTTGCAAAACCCGAAAAAAGACAATACACCAAAGAGTTCTGAAGCTTTCCACAATATGACTCTTCTCTGCAAATTTCTAGCATTCAGTAGCCCTTCGGTAGTCCTAGTTGCCTGAAGGCATCGCATTTTCACAAGTTTCTTATCTTTAGCCGTCACAACAACAATAAACTCCTAGAAAAAGAAAAGGTTTCAAAGTTTTTATTATTTATTAGGTATTTATTAATCATAGTTTTCGGTTAGGGTCAGGGAGCTAAGGAAAATTTTCGTGGCTAGTTTTATAGGCTTTCTTGTTGGTAATATATTCCGATTTGAGAGAAACAGACGAGTGCTTTGAATTTTCAAGAAAAAAGAGTTTAATATAACAATTATTTGAGTTCTGGTCTAATATTGGATCAACTGCATAATTGTAGCAAAGCACAAGTTTCCTGTCAACCACAGTAGCCAGACACAATAGTTAAAACAATCAAAGCCAGCTATTTAACAAAAACTGCTGTTTATTCAACAAAAAACAAGCAATTATTTAGGTCTGTTGAACGAGAGTCGATTAAAGCGCGCGAAGGTTCGGAAAAGCTTTTAGTTTTTTAGCGCAAAAGGCTAGATTTAGCACACAAAACACATTCTAGGACATCACTTTTTGAGAAAAATTTCGTCGCTGGTCTTTTTAACAAGAAAAAACTAGGATCATTAGCATTCAAACATTGGGCAACTTTTTTACATCAAAAAATTTGGGTCGCTCCGGTTCTCAAAGCCGTTTTTCACCTTCAGTAACGAGCTTCCTCACCAACATCATCAACAATCAGCTACAACAGAGCAGCAGCCACCAATATGTCGAAACAGAACAGCGCTGAATGTCAGTTTGCTATCAATATGTTCAAAGCGAAAGAAATGTCAATGAAAAAACTGCTCGATCTCCTTGAGAAAACTGTGGAGCAGAAAAAGAGTTTCCGATCATTGTCTTTGATGATCAACAAAATCAAAGGCCAGGAAACAGAGCTCAAGAAACTCTCAGAGGAAGTGATGAGACAGCAGCCACATCAAAGCACTGCATCATCTATATTGAATAGGCAAACGGCACTAATAACTCGCCTCAATGAACTGGAACTGCGAGTCGATCTGTTGGACGACAATGGCCAGCTCAGTCAGTCTTCCAGTCGCATTAGAGATGATGTCAGCATGATCTCCAGCAGAAGAAACATGTCTCGGCAATCAACACCTGCGCCCAGTGACCACAAGGAACGAATCCGGCATCAGCGCGATATAGAAGAAAAGCAGACCAGCAGTAACATCTTCAATCAGCCGCCCCCAATACCACCACGGCCAAGACAACCATCATTGTTTCCAATCAGCCGCCCCCAATACCATCACCACAGACAACCATCATCAAGACATAGTATACCGGTATCGGCTGATTGATGAGCTCAAAGAAAAAAACCGTTGTCGAGCTGAAACAAAAGTAGAGGATGTCGTGCAACAATCAATTCTGAAGTAAAACTTGAAAAAACATTGAGTTTTGTCCTTATCGCAACCAAAACGAGTTGGTTGTTCCCCGCAACTTAAAACAGATAAAAAAACTTAATAAACTAAGCTGTCTAGAACAATGTAATTGAATCCTTATCTACATTCTCTTACATTATATGGTTTACCCCTCGTTCATAGAACAAAACCTTCTTTCCCCAAAACAATTTTGAGGACAAAGGTCTCCCCTGTTACTGGCAAAAAGTTTCATATAACACAAAACAGACACAGAAAAGACACCAAAAAGACACAGAAAAGACACCGAAAAGACACAAAAAAGACACAGAAAAAAAAAGACAAGCAGTTTTAGTCAGCGACGAAGCAAAGATTGGGTTACAGACGTTACCCAGCAAAGACGATTTTTTTTTGGAAATTGGGTTTTAGACGTCACCTCGACGAGAGGTTCTAAATTTTTACTGGTTTGAGACGTCACCAGCAGAAGTCCGCCTGAGGTCTCAGACGTTACCTCTGATGTCCTGTTCCTCGGTTAGAGCCATCCAAAATCTCTACTTTTTTTTCGACAAAAAGCCTCCAAAAAATTGATATTTGTCCCACAAAAAACTTTTTTTGTTACTATAACACCTCGATTGATAAACCTTGACTAGTTTTATTATTTTCAAAGGCACTTTTCTCGGTTTTAAAGAAAAATCTGCGAAAAAAAACACAAAAATCAGAACAACTTTTTTGAATTCAGAAAATTCAAAAAACACAATTTGGTTTTCTGACTACATATCCGTTTCAATTGCGGAATAAACTATTAAACCACTCTTTTAGATTTGTTTGTAATCAAACAGAAGGCTATTTGCATCGATATATCCAATCAGTATCATATAAATAAGAAATGTCAGAATTTTTTTTTTTAAATTCAGAAAATTCAAAAACCCACAATTTAGTTTTCTGACTACATATCCGTTTCATTTGCGGAATAAACCATTAAACAACTCTTTTGAATTGGTTTGTAATCAAACAGAAGAGTATTTGCATCGATATATCCAATCAGTGTCAAATAAATAAGAAATGTCAGAAAAATTTTTTTGAATTCAGAAAATTCAAAAAACACAATTTAGTTTACTGACTACATATCCGTTTAAATTGCGGGAAAAACTATTAAACCACTCTTTTGAATTGGTTTTTTAAACAAGCAGAAAGCTATTTGCATCGATATATGCAATCAGTACCGTATAAATAAGAAATGTCAGAAAAAATTTTTTCAATTCAAAAAATTCAAAAAGCACACTATAGTTTTCTGACTAAATATCCGTTTCAATTGCGGAATAAACCATTAAACTACTCTATTGATGTGGTTTGTAATCAAACAGAAGGCTATTTCCATCGGTTTATCAAATCAGTATCATATCAATAAGAAATGTCAGAAAAATTTTTTGAATTCAGAAAATTCTAAAAACACAATTTCGTTTTCTGAATCCATATCCGTTTCAATTGCGGATTAAACCATAAAAACACTCTCTTGAATTGATTTGCATTCAAAAAGAATGCCATTTTCATCGATTTATCCAATCAGTATCATATTTCCACAATATGACTCCACAATATTGGATCAACTGCATAATTGTAGCAAAGCACAAGTTTCCTGTCAACCACAGTAACCAGACACAATAGTTAAAACAGTCAACGCCAGCTATTTAACAAAAACTTGTGTTTATTCAACAAAAAACAAGCAATTATTTAGGTCTGTTGAACGATTAAATCGCGCGAACGTTTGGAAAAGCTTTTAGTTTTTTAGCGCAAAAGGCTAGATTTAGCACACAAAACACATTCTAGGACATCATTTTTTGAGAAAAGTTTCGTCGCTGGTCTTTTTAACAAGAAAAAACTAGGCTCATTAGCATTCAAACATTGGGCATTTTTTTACATAAAAAAATTTGCGTCGCTCCGGTTCTCAAAGCCGTTTTTCACCTTCAGTAACGAGCTTCCTCACCAACATCATCAACAATCAGCTACAACATAGCAGCAGCCACCAATATGTTGAAGCAGAACAGCGCTGAATGTCAGTTTGCCATCAATATGTTCAAAGCGACAGAAATGTCAATGAAAAAACTGCTCGATCTCCTTGAGAAAACTGTGGAGCAGAAAAAGAGTTTCCGATCATTGTCTTTGATGATCAACAAAATCAAAGGCCAGGAAACAGAGCTCAAGAAACTCTCGGAGGAAGTGATGAGACAGCAGCCACATCAAAGCACTGCATCATCTATATTGAATAAGCAAACGGCACTAATAACTCGCCTCAATGAACTGGAACTGCGAGTCGATCTGTTGGACGACAATGGCCAGCTCAGTCAGTCTTCCAGTCGCATTAGAGATGATGTCAGCATGATCTCCAGCAGAAGAAACCTGTCTCGGCAATCAACACCTGCGCCCAGTGACGACATGGAACGAATCCAGCATCAGCGCGATATAGAACAAAAGCAGAACAGCAGTAACATCTTCAATCAGCCGCCCCCAATACCACCACGGCCAAGACAACCATCATTGTTTCTACAAACATCTAATGAACCAGGACTTCAAATTCAGCATGTGCTTGAAGCCCGCCAATAAGCATTTTTAAAAATAGGTGTTTTTCATCGGATCAAGGAGTTGTTCAAATCAATTCAAACTCATAGCCAGAGTTCCCATTTGTATACGAAGTCTAATACGTCAAGATTTTTTGGTATAGCTTGCCTAGGAAAAAGGTTAGGTCTTTATTTGGAAATTTGCGAAAATTTGAAATACTGAATTCTAAAAATAGGTCTTTTTCATCGGATCAAGGAGTTGTTCGAATCAATTGAAACTCATAGTCAGAGTTCCCATTTGTATACCGAGTCTAATACGTCAAGAATTTTTGGTATATCTTGCCTAGGAAAAAAGTTCGTATTTCAATCGGAAATATCGACTTATTAGCTTTTTCTATTTTCAAAAATATAGAAATTTCATCAGGTCAAGGAGTTATTCAAATCTAACCAAACTTGGCATAGAGTATCCCCTGTGTACCTAGAATCTAAACAAAAATAATTTTTGCTAGAGCTTGCCTAGGAGAAAAGTTAGTTTTTCATACGGAAAGTTGCGAATTTCGCGATTAGCGAATTTTAGAAATAGGTCTATTTTATCGTGTCAAGGAGTTTTTCAAAGTGAACCAAATTGATATCCCAGACTACCAGTACTATTTATGCTGTAATGCAAAAAGAATGGTCCGCCTAACTTCCCTAGAAAAAAGTTCTTATTTCAATCCGAAGTATCGACTTATTCGCTATGTATTATTTTTGCTAGGTTACAATTTGTTTTGTTTTATTTATTTGGTTTTCCTGGGGGAGAGTCTTATAGCACGGATTTTTGCCGTTTGCTTGGACTCAATTCTCCTATAGTTGTTTGTAACTCCGCCGTAGCCGGTCCCCAGCCCGGTTGAGAGAAGGAGGAGGGGAACACACCCAAAGCATACTGGAAAATCTCAAAGTTGTTCGTTAGATCAACCGATGTTTTTTTTCCGACAGTAGTAAACCTATTTTAGCTCTCTGCTGCTGGCTGGCTGTTTTCTGAGTTGACAATAAAATCAGATGAAGCTGATTCAGGTAACTATACGATGTGGAAAAAATCGAAAAAACGTAAAGCTTTTCTTAGTGTAGATCTTCATATTCTATATATTCTATATTCAACGCTAAATATGTAAGATCTACGCTATATTCAACGCTGAATATGTAAGATCTACGCTAAATTCAACGCTAAATATGTAAGATCTACGCTAAATTCAACGCTAAATATGTAAGATCTAGGCTAAATTCAACGCTAAATATGTAAGATCTACGCTAAATTCAACGCTAAATATGTAAGATCTAGGCTAAATTCAACGCTAAATATGTAAGATCTACGCTAAATTCAACGCTAAATATGTAAGATCTACGCTAAGTTCAACGCTAAATATGTAAGATCTACGCTAAATTCAACGCTAAATATGTAAGATCTACGCTAAATTCAACGGTAAATATGTAAGATCTACGCTAAATTTAACGCTAAATGTGTGAGATCTACGCTAAATTCAACGCTAAATATGTAAGATCTACGCTAAATTCAACGCTAAATTTGTAAGATCAGCGGCAACTAGCGTTGAGAATTCGGAAAAATCACCGCAATTTTCTTACATAATTTTGCGTTGAATGCGTTGAATTTTTGTCTTTAAATTTAACGCATTCAACGCAAAATTATGTAAAAAACTTGCGGTGAATTTTCCGACTTGTCAACGCTAGTTGCCGCTGATCTCACATAATTTTGGCTAAATTCCTCGGCCCGGGAGGCAATGCAATTACCTGTCTAATCGCTGCAACCTCTATATCCTAATCACAAAACAAGTGGCACATTTTTTGTTGAATTCTAGTCAACTTGTTTAGCTTGTTTATTTTTTGCATTGTCGATCATTCTTACCAACATTCATATTGCAGACTCAGTACAAAAACGCCACACTTAAAACAAAAATAGGCGATTGCGTTCATGCTGATACCAAGGACCCTTATAAGTTGCAACTGAAGATATATTTTTGCTTCAAAATGATGATAATCTGCACAGCACGTTCTCAAAATGATCATTTCAATAAAATCTTATGCAATCACAATAATAATAAAGCATTAATAGGTCGCCAAAGTATGATCAGAGATCTCTCGAGCGATAGGTTTTGTGGTAAAACTAATACAAGCAATTAATTGACTCTTTCCGTGTAGAAAACAAGTGGAAAACAAATTCAATACAAAAATATTCCCTTATTCAATCATTAAGCAACCTAGAAAACGTAAACAATAAAACAGTAAAAAGTTCACCCTTTCAAAGAGTAACAATCAGTGTAGTAGTTCTTTTTGAGTTAGCATCAGGGAACCTAATACAAATGGTTCAAAAAATATGATCAAATAATTCGATCTGAAAACATATTATACCGGTATCGGCTGATGGATGAGCTCAAAGAAAAAAACCGTTTTCGAGCTGAACCAAAAGTAGAGGATGTCGTGCAACAATCAAGTCAGAAGTAAAACTTGAAAAAACATTGACTTTTGTCCTTATCGCAACCAAAACGAGTTGGTTGTTCCCGCAACCTAAAACTGATAAAAAACTTAACAAAGTAAGCTGCCTAGAACAATGTAATTGAATCCTTATCCACATTCTCTTACATTTTATGATTTACCCCTCGTTCAAAGAACAAAACCTTCTTCCCCCAAAACAATTTTGAGGACGAAGGTGTCCCCTGTTACTGGCAAATAGTTTCATATAACACAAAACAGACACAGAAAAGACACCGAAAAGACACAGAAAAGACACCGAAAAGACACAGAAAAGACACAGAAAAGAAAAGACAAGCAGTTTTTGTCAGCGACGAAGCAAAGATTGGGTTACAGACGTTACCCAGCAAAGACGATTTTTTTTGGAAATTGGGTTTCAGACGTCACCCCGACGAGAGGTTCTAATTTTTTACTGGTTTCAGACGTCACCAGCAGAAGTCCGCCTGAGGTCTCAGACGTTACCTCTGATGTCCTGTTCCCCGGGTTAGAGCCATCCAAAATCTCTACTTTTTTTTTGACAAAAAGCCTCCAAAAAATTGATATTTGTCCCACAAAAACTTTTTTGTTACTATAGCATCTCGATTGATAAACCTTGACTAGTTTTATTATTTTCAAAGCGAAAAAAGGCAATTTTCTCGCTTTTAATGAAAAATCTGCGAAAAAAACACAATAATCAGAACAACTTTTTTGAATTCGGAAAATTCAAAAAACACAATTTAGTTTTCAGACTACATATCCGTTTCAATTGCGGAATAAACCATTAAACCACTCTTTTGAATTGGTTTGTAATCAAACAGAAGGCTATTTGCATCGATATATCCAACCAGTATCATATAAATAAGAAATGTCAGAAAAATTTTTTGAATTCAGAAAATTCAAAAAACACAATTTAGTTTTCTGACTACATATCCGTTTCAATTGCGGAATAAACCATTAAACCACTCTTTTGAATTGGTTTGTAATCAAACAGAAGGCTCTTTGCATCGATATATCCAATCAGTATCATATAAATAAGAAATGTCACAAAAATATTTTTTGAATTCAGAAAATTCAAAAAACACAATTTAGTTTACTGACTACATATCCGTTTGAATTGCGGAAAAAACTATTAAACCACTCTTTTGAATTGGTTTTTTAATCAAGCAGAAAGCTATTTGCATCGATATATGAAATCAGTACCGTATAAATAAGAAATGTCAGAAAAAATTTTTTGCATTCAGAAAATTCAAAAAGCACACTATAGTTTTCTGACTAAATATCCGTTTCAATTGCGGAATAAACCATTAAACCACTCTCTTGATGTGGTTTGTAATCAAACAGAAGGCTATTTCCATCGGTTTATCAAATCAGTATCATGTCAATAAGAAATGTCAGAAAAATTTTTTGAATTCAGAAAATTCTAAAAACACAATTTCGTTTTCTGAATCCATATCCGTTTCAATTGCGGATTAAACCATAAAAACACTCTCCTGAATTGTTTTGCATTCAAAAACAAAGCAATTTTCATCGATTTATCCAATCAGTATCATATAAATGAGAAATGTCAGATAAAGTTTTTTGAATGCAGTAAATTCAAAAAACACAAGTTAGTTTTCTGATTACATATTCATTTGAATTGCCGTTTAAAACACTAAACAAAGCCCTAAAACAAGTCATTGTCAGTCGCCTTTATAGTTTCAACTGAATGGGAAAGTAATAAGAAAGTCATTAGGCTCCACACTAAATATCAAAATATTCATTTGACCAGAATAACTACCATTTTAATTTTTTTTTTTGGAAAAAACTTCCAAAACTTGACTTTTTGCAGAAGTCCTCGGTCTCAGACGTTTCTGTCGGCGAAGTCCCTTTATCCCTATTGGTTTCAGACGTTACCATCAGCAGAAGAGGAGTTTTCGAAGAAAATTGGTTCCAGTAGTCACCAGAAAATTTGATGTCTTTTTTTCTACTTTCATTTTTTTTGAAAGGCAGATCTCAGACTTTATCTGTCGGAGAGAGCCTTTAGAGTTTAGTACAGTCAAGGCATTTTAGAAATAACGAAGACAGTGTGAAAATGAGCATATAAAATCACACAGTTTTAAAGAAAACGGAATATTTTTTTGCAAAACCCGAAAAAAGACAATACACCAAAGAGTTCTAAAGATTTCCACAATATGACCCTTCTCTGCAAATTTCTAACATTCAGTAGCCCTTCGGTAGTCCTTGTTGCCTAAACGCATCGCATTTTCACAATTTTGTTTTCTTTGGCCGTCACAACAACAATTAACTCCTAGAAAAAGAAAAGGTTTCAAAGTTTTTATTATTTATTAGGTATTTATTAATCATAGTGTTCGGTTAGGGTCAGGGAGCTAATGAAAATTTTTGTGGCTAGTTTTATAGGCTTTCTTGTTGGTAATTTTTTCCGATTTGAGAGAAACAGACGAGTGTTTTGAATTTTCAAGAAAAAAGAGTTTAATGTAACAATTATTTGAGTTCTGATCTAATATTGGATCAACTGCATAATTGTAGCAAAGCACAAGTTTCCTGTCAACCACAGTAGCCAGACACACTAGTTAAAACAGTTAAAGCCAGCTATTTAACCAAAACTGGTGTTTATTCAACAAAAAACAAGTAATTATTTAGGTCTGATGAACTAGAGTAGATTAAAGCGCGCTAACGTTCGGAAAAGCTTTTTAGTTTTTTTTAGCGCAAAAGGCTAGATTTAGCACACAAATCTGTTGCGTCGCTGGTCTTTTTAACAAGAAAAAACTAGGATTATTAGCATTCAAACATCGGGCAACTTTTTTACATCAAAAAATTTGCGTCACTCTGGTTCTCAAAGCCGTTTTCACTTTCAGTAACGAGCTTCCTCACCAACATCATCAACAATTAGCTACAACAGAGCAGCAGCCACCAATATGTCGAAGCAGAACAGCGCTGAATGTCAGTTTGCCATCAATATGTTCAAAGCGACAGAAATGTCAATGAAAAAACTGCTCGATCTCCTTGAGAAAATTGTGGAGCAGAAAAAGAGTTTCCGATCATTGTCTTTGATGATCAACAAAATCAAAGGCCAGGAAACAGAGCTCAAGAAACTCTCAGAGGAAGTGATGAGACAGCAACCACACTAATAACTCGCCTCAATGAACTGGAACTGCGAGTCGATCTGTTGGACGACAATGGCCAGCTCAGTCAGTCTTCCAGTCCAATTAGAGATGATGTCAGCATGATCTCCACCAGAAGAAACCTTTCTCGGCAATCAACACCTGCGCCCAGTGACGACAAGGAACGAATACAGCATCAGCGCGATATAGAAGAAAAGCAGATGAGTAGTAACATCTTCAATCAGCCGACCCAATACCACCACGGCCAAGACAACCATCATTGTTTCTACAAACATCTAATGAACCAGGACTTCAAATTCAGCATGTGCTTGAAGCCCACCAAAGAAATCCTAAAAAGGAAGTTCATGAAAGTCTTCTAAAATCGAAAAATAACCAAACAAACGCTCCGAATCATTTTCCCTGCTTTGACAAAGATACCAGCCAAGAATTCACATCTCCAACAAGATCAAGGAAACTCGAAATTGCCTCCAACCTGGTAAATAGAGATGTCTTGCGATATTGAAACAGCTCAAATCAACTTGAGTGACAACTTTGACACTTCGCAGAACCATTTGCCTCCAATCCAAAATTTGAACCTTTCAGGTAATCACTTACTTTCAAACCCCTTCAATTTGGCAGATCCAACTATTCAATTACAGGCAGATGGTCTATTTGCCCAAAACTCGGTATCGGAGAAAACCTTTAATTTAAAGTTGCCAAATCAAAGCAATAATCAGGATTCAAATGCCAAGAGAAATCCTCTATACCATAATTTTCCCAATCTGCAACAGGATTTTGGACCTTCTCAAATTCAAATAGGAACAAGTGGATACCTTGATAGTCAACTGTTGAACTGTGATCTGCAAAAACTCCCCTGCTTAACCACAGTGGCAAACAGAACCTCGCATTTTCCAAGTAGAACTGATAAAATAGTCTCAAAAAACAATTGCCTACAACCCAATCGTTGTATTAATCCTAAAACTGGGGAACATTCCGCAGGTTTCCCTCCAATTACTGTGCCACCGATAGAACAACAGCATCAATATACCGTCTTAAATCCTGCAGCTCCTAATTTTCTGCCAAACCTGGTAGCTCCACAATCAAACGGAATTGCGGCTCCTGTGCAATTTCCACAACCTGTTAACAGTCAATATGGAATTGCCAGCACTTTCCCAGTTAAACAATGTGTGACACATCCCAGTCAGTTGTGTAGCAACCAGTTTATTCATGGCTCACAAGCTCCATCGAACTTTCAAGCTCCAGTAACTTCCACGATCCATGCCCCAATGTGCATTAATCAACCGCTAAATCCTGTTGGACAAAATAAGTTAAGCCAGCCTTTAATTTACCAGAGTTTACTGCCCACTGTCAGTCAACACGTAAGCTCAGTATACTCGAACCCTAATGTAACACAGGAAAAAGGAAAGGAGTCAGAATTTCAATGGTGACCCTATCCACTTTCACGAGTGGATCAATAACTTCAACACGATGATTCACAACAACCCTTCCATTACAGACACGCATCGTATAACCTACTTGCAGAATTCTGTAAGTGGGAAAGCAAAGGACTTGATTCATGCCTATTCCTGCGATCCATCTTATTATCAGACAGCACTGAATGAAATAATCTGACATTTCGGTGATCGTACGATAATTGTGAATACGTTCATTAACCAGCTCGAAAACAGGCAAATGAACTTCCAAAACACAAAAGCTTCATTGTCTTTTCCTCATTTTTGAAAAGACTTGTGCAATCCTTCCAATACCTTGGCTTTACAGCAGACCTCCAGTCTACAACACTCATTAAGAAAGTCAAAGAGAAAACACCACATCATTTGGTTCTGAAATGGACAGAACATTGTCTTACCGATCTCAGCTCAGACCCGACTCTCGTGGACTTTCAACAATGGTTAGAGCTCCAAGCTCAAATCTACGATAAAGTGAGTCGGGAAAGCAATCAAAGAACCATCAGTTCTCAAGCCTCAAAGTTTGTCAACTCGAACAAACTGCAAATCAAGCCAAACAATAGCAACCTCGCATTTTCAGTCAACAACGCATCAGCGGAAAATAGTAGAAAACATTGGAACTTTGCGCCTCAGCAAAAACAACCATCCACTTCACAAAACGTTCCGAAAAAAATTTTTAGCACAAAACGATCTTGTAAGAAGTTCAAACAAGAACACAGCATTGCCACATGCCCTGAGTACCAATTGTGCTCACCAAGTGATTGATACAACCTTGTTAGCCAAAACAATTTGTGTACAAATTGCTTGAGCAACAAACACCACAAACAATCGTGCCCATCGCAAAAACGATGTCAGGTTTGCAGTGGATTCCCCCACACAACCCTTCATGATCCCGCCAAGCAAATCGAACGCCCTGCAACAGCCTTTTCTACTGAAGTTTTTTCTGGTAACAATCCAACAGCTTCGTCTAGTAGCAAAGCTTCAAGTCAAACACCAAATACATCTTCTCAACAGAAAAGTCAAACAAACAAAGCCCCCAACAGCCGTTATGGCCAAATTTTCATCAACCAAAGCCAGCAAAACGTGCAACGACGTAATTTAAACGGCAATGCAATTAACCAATCGTTCAGTATTAACCAATGCTCAGAAACACCGAAGAATTGGTATGAGCAATTGCAGCTTATTCCTGTTTCATTCCTCAAGAGGAATAAAGCATTCGATGCCTACGCCCTCATAGATCCCAGTGGCCAATTCAGCTTTGTATTGGACGCCATAGCTGATTTTCTTGAGCTTCCCCGTGAAACTCAACAGTCAGTACCACTACAATTTCTCAATACAGAGAACAACATGTCCCTCTCAAAGATTGTTGAGCCAGTCACAATAACTCCATGTAAGTCAAATGAAATATTGTTTGAACTCTCTTGGACGTTCAGCACCCCGTCTCTGAACGTCGCAGCTGCAAAAACTTTTGAACTTAATCAAATTTGTGATGCCATTAGCAGTTTGCACCACATACATTTCCCAAATACTGCCGATGGCAAATCGGCGCCCTCCTCGGTGTTAACGCATTCGCATTCACCTACCCTACACATGTTATACCTGGCAATCAAAATCAACCGTTTGGTGTGAAAACTAAACTTGGTTGGTCCCTCGCTGGTGAATATGAGATTTGTATCTCAGCCACCACTCAACAGCCCGCAAGTCAGCAGAAGAAATTCATTTTCAATGTGTGAAGAAACAGAACAGATGAACCCGGACTTGACGAACTTGTTCAACAGTTCTGGAGTATTGAAGCAGATGGCATTCAGGAGGACCGTGAACAAATTTACACAAAGCCAGAAGAACAGTTTCTTGATATTTTGAAGAACTCCATCAATCACAATGGTGACATATATGAAATCAAACTGCTTTGATTTCCGTGAACAAGTTTACACAAAGCCAGAAGAACTGTTTCCGTGAACAAGTTTACACAAAGCCAGAAGAACAGTTTCTTGATATTTTGAAGAACTCGATCAATCAGTTTGATTTCATATATCTCACCATTGTGATTGATGGAGTTCTTCAAAATATCAAGAAACTGTTCTTCTGGCTTTGTGTAAACTTGTTCACGGTCCTCCTGAATGCCATCTGCTTCAATACTCCAGAACTGTTGAACAAGTTCGTCAAGTCCGGGTTCATATGTTCTGTTTCTTGACACATTGAAAATGAATTTCTTCTGCTGACTTGAAAACTAAACTTGGTTGGACCCTCGCTGGTGAATATGAGATTTGTATCTCAGCCACCACTCAACAGCCCGCAAGTCAGCAGAAGAAATTCATTTTCAATGTGTCAAGAAACAGAACAGATGAACCCGGACTTGACGAACTTGTTCAACAGTTCTGGAGTATTGAAGCAGATGGCATTCAGGAGGACCGTGAACAAGTTTACACAAAGCCAGAAGAACAGTTTCTTGATATTTTGAAGAACTCCATCAATCACAATGGTGAGATATATGAAATCAAACTGCCCTGGAAATCAGAGATAAAGTTGGAAAACAACTTCTATTCTGCACTGAACCAAGTCCAAAGCCTCAACACACGCCTTCAGCGTAAACCTTCGTTGCAAGAAAAATACAATAAGACTCTCTTGACAGACCTCGAGAAAAACTATGTCAAACCGGTGGAAATGCAAGGTCCCCATCCAGACAGAATTTGGTACCTGCCACACCATCCTGTGGAAAATATCAATAAGCCCGGAAAAGTCCGCCGAGTTGCAAATGCCGCATCAAAATTCCGCGGCCAATCGCTTAATTCAAACCTTCTTACCAGACCAGATCTCCTTAATAACTTTTTAGTTGTCCCTATGAGATTTCGAGAACATCCCGTGGCGGTCCTTGCGGACATCGAAAGCATGTTTATGCAAATCGCCATCCATCTGTTTGATCAACCTGCTCTTCAACTTCTCTGGTTAGCAGACAATAAGATACAACAGTACCAATTTACCAGACTCATCTTTGGAGCAAATTGCTCGCCTTCGTGCGCAATATACGTTCTTAACCATTGTGCCAAAGAGAAAAGTCAACAGTTCCCAGAAGACCTCAAAGCCGTCAGCAAGCACTTTTACATGGATGACTACATCCAATCACATGCAACAGAAGAAGACGCTTGTTAGGCAGTTCTTGAAACAAAACATTGTCTGCAAACAGATGGATTTCGACTCACAAAATTTGTTTCAAACAGCTCTCTAGTTCTAAACCAAATCCCTCCAGAAGACAAAGACAACCAGACAGATGTTGTTAGAGTTCTTGGTGTTAAATGGAATCTTGAGAAAGACTGCTTTCTTATGAAACCTCTCACTAATATCCCAAAAGATGCCTCAGCATACACTCAACGTAAGATCTTTAGTCTTGTCTCCTCGATCTTCGACCCAATAGGGGTAATGTCGGCATCAACGATCCGTTTCAAAATAGTTCTTCGAGAACTGTGAAAACTTGGGAAAAAATGGGACGAACAAATTGCCCCTCAAGTAGTTAAACCACTTCAAAAGAATTTGGACTTATAATTTTCTTCACCAGACGTGACATTGAACAGAACTCTGAATAAGAGTTGCCATTCACCAGAAAGTGAAAATGAAATCCATATGTTTGTCGACGCCTCAGCTGTAGCAGTTGCAGCCGTTGCATACTTGAAAAAAGTTCCTAACTTATGCACTGATGTTGAAATTTGTTACTTAATAGGCAAATGCAAAGTTGCCCCAATTAAACAAATCAGCATACCCAAAATAGAGTTGGAAGCCGCAGTCATCGGAGTATGCCTTCTTTCAACCATCATGAAAGAGTCATCTTTTCACATTACTCGCTCTACAATCTGGACAGATAGTCAAGTAGTACTTGATTGGTTATCGACAACCAAGAAGCAACCTGCCTTTGTTGCGAATCGCCTCAAAGAAATCCTTGCATCAACTGGTGCTTACCAATGGAAACACGTTACCAACAAAGAAAATTCAGCTGACCACGGGACTCGTGGTCTGAATCCAGACGAAATTCCAGCCAAGTGGCTAACAGCGCCAGCATTTCTTTCCACAAGACGGCTCACCGCTCCAGAAAACTCTTCAAAGCATGTGTTAGCGACGCATGAATTTTTACGCAATTTGTCGGAGCAAATAATCGAAACGACACGGTTCTCAACTTGGAACAAGTTGCTCCTGACTTTAGCAACAGTCTCCAATTTTGTCTTTCGGACCAAAAAGCAAAGGCCTAAAGATCAGCAGTATATAACAGAAGACGTCACTCTTGCAAGAAATCGGCTGATCAAAATGTCGCAGCAAAATTTCTTCTTCTCAACAATCCAAGCCCTGGAACGTGGTTCCAGGATAGATTCAAAGTGCAAAATCTGTTCGCTCAACCCAATGTTTGACAACAATGGAATACTTCGGTCATGCGGAAGATTGCAATTTGCGCCAGATAACCTCGAATTCGAGAAATTTCCGATTATACTGCACGCAAGAGACAAGATAGCGAGACTCTATATAGAGCATGCACACAACATTTGCGTTCACCAAGGAACAGAGCCAATGAAAATTTTTGTGCAGCAAAGATACCACATCATTGAACTCAGAAAAACATTTTTGAGCATAAAGTACAGATGTTTTCTCTGCAGACGATTTGCAGCTCAAAACATTCAACCCGTCATGGCTCCCCTGCCTGCCTGCCGTTTCCCGACTTACTCTACCCAGTATCCTTTCGCGAACAGCGGAGTCGACTTTTTTGGACCCTTTTATATAGAAGATGCCAAAGGACAGATTGAAAAACACTACGGCCTCATCTTCACTTGCCTGGTTACTAGGTGTGCCCATCTAGAAGCTTGTCCCGATCTCAACACTGACACTTTTTTAAACGCCTATCGACGTTTTGTAAGTCGCAGATGCCAGCCAACAACAATGCTCAGCGACAATGGCAAGACATTTATTGGTGCATCTGAGGAACTAAAAAGATCTGTGAAACGTCTCGACAACGACAAAATCTACAAAGCAATGGCAGCAACAAACACAACCTGGAAGTTCAATCCTCACTATGGACCTCAATTTGGCGGTATTTGGGAGCACTTGATCCAGACCGCGAAACGCACTCTATTGATCATTCTAGGCTCCAGAAGACTGTCGCTTGATGTGTTCAGGACAATTTTTGTCGAGACCGAAGCTATATTGAACTCCAGACCACTAACGATTGTCGCTGACATTCCAGAAAATGAAATCACTCTCACGCCAAACCATTTTCTGATCAACAGACCATTCAACTCTCTCCCACCAGGAAAGTTCGACAGCCATGAACCCGCCAAGTCTTGGAAGAATGTTCAGCAAATGGTCAACCATTTCTGGAAACGACTCGTCAAGGAGTATCTTCCAACTCAGTTAAAGAGGTCCAAATGGAGCGATAGTGACCAAACACCACTCAGAGTAAACGACATCGTTTGGATTCTGAAAGATATGACTCCACGTGGAATTTGGCCCATTGGACGTGTTCTCGAAGTCTACCCTGGACGAGATGGACAACACCGTGTGGTGAAGGTGAAAACGGCTGGCCGCACCTACGTTCGCCCGGTCTCCGCCCTCGCACGCGTTTTGGCTGATTAGCCCAATTTTTTCTTGGCCTTTTTTCGAAACGGTTTTCTAGGCAACTTGGGTTACACCCAATTCGACGATCTGGTCAAACGTCTGTGATGTGTTAGTTGGCCTCCTTTTTCCCCTGGAGCATGTCGTGCAACAATCAAGACAGAAGTAAAACTTGTCCTTATCGCAACCAAAACGAGTTGGTTGTTCCCGCAGCTTAAAACTGATAAAAAAATTTAACACACTAAACTGCCTAGAACAATGTAATTGAATCCTTATCTACATTCTCTTACAGAGGAAAATAGTCGCAAAGCAATGCCGGATTTCAACCATAGTTAAAATAATGGTCTACTGGGCGAATCAGGAATGATTCTACATCGTGATGAACTTGGACAGCCTTTACTTTGGACATGAAGTTCTTCTTTGCTAAAAAGTTACAGAAAAAGCCGACTCTCAGAGTTTGGTGGCGGTTTATACGAGCGATTATACAAACCTTATTGTCAAAATAATTTTTTATTCAGTTTCCACTAAATTGAAATCTTTCAATAAATCGTTGTTGGACCAACCCAGGTGAGAGGTCGAAACTATGAAAAGACTCATAAAGTCGACATTGGGGTAGTTTCTCTACGTTAAATACACGGTCGACTCCCTTAGTAAGATTTTTTAGAAAAGAAATTTTGTCCCTGGCCAAAAGTTTTTGCCAACTGAAGAAAAACCATTAACACTTGCAACAACATTATATGCAAAAACGCATCAGTTAAAACCCCAGGTCGACCAGTGCCATATCGGTCGACTTAAAGTAGTTCATGACCTTATCGGTCGACCTAAAGTTGAGCATGACCATTAGGTTCGACCTAAAGCCGACCAAGACTATTAGGGTCGACCCTAAATCTTTTCATACCCAACATTGGTCGACCACGGTCTTTTTATACCCGATATTGGTCGACCACGGTCTTTTCATAATTCGACATCTCAACTGGGGCATTTAACTTCGAAAATACTGGAAACTAGAAGAACAGGTTTTAAGGAAAGAAAAACAATCTTATCGAAATTTGGCACTAAAGCGGAACAAAAAGACCTCTTTGTCAATACGCCAAAGCATACCTGTGCCTTTTAGTGATAAAACTTATGAAGAACGAATCAGTAAACACGCTAACAAAAGCTGAAAATTGAGAAATCTTGAGAAAATTCATCATCATAAAGTTACTGATGATGCCAGCTACAGTTCTTCAATCAACTCCATTGGGTCTTGTTGACTGCGATTACGTCTTCTTCCATAAAAGCCACAACAACCACAGTCATGCAGCCGAAGAAATTTCAATCCAGATCAACGGCATAGCTGAAAGATCGAACCTCTTTAACAACACCCAACAATATTCCTGTTGAACAGCAAAACTCTTAACGGAAATGTCGAAAGCAGAGGAAAGGTCCCAACAAATCAAACGTCGACGGTCATCATGCGCAATTAGTGGAACCAAGATTTCCAACAACTCAATATAATGACAATCTGACCTATTTTCCGCTAATTTTGTTCGGTATAAATCAACCTCAGTATCGTCGAAAAGGGAGAAAATTTAAAGAAAAACAACGTGACATTGCGGCGAAAGCACTAACACCCAAAGCCTCAACTCTAGGATTGGTGAGTTTTCTCCCACCCCTCCAATTGCAACGCATACAGACACATAATAAAAAAAATTAAGGTCAACTTGACTTAATTGAGTTAAGGTAAACCGTTGTAAACGGTCCGTAACCGTTTAGCCCCCCAATCCTTCCCCTTGTTATATTTAGTTCAAATTTTTTGAGTTCATATTCATAATCGCTGTAAAAGTCATATCTCTAACTTTGAATTTTCATGACTTTCAATGCCAAACCTTTTCACTCATTATCATAAATGAGTTTCATCGTAACTTTGATCGTAAATGCGGGTAAAAACCACACCATTGTAAGCTATTTTTTAACAAGCATACAAGCTCACAGAAGAACATACAGCAAAATAAACTCTTGAAAATCAGTCGTTGTCTCTGAAAGCGGATCAGACTAAAGAAAAGATACCAAATTCTGGCGCATCCTCGGTTTTAAAACCGAAACATCGACTCACAAGACAGAGACAACTTAAAATATCTGAGTAGTAGTTTTTCACTAAAATTTTAAAAAATCCAACCACCTAGCTGAAATAAACGTGCTATAGATTTTTTCATCTGATATTTTTAGCACTTCAAATTTATAGGCTGTCAGGCTTTCTAAGTAGGTTACAGTTCGATTACCCTCCCCCTGCATCGTTAATGGCACTCCGAACATTATGATGCAATCCGCTCAATGCAGTTCTCTAGTCCATGCGGCTAGAGGTCCCACATTTGCTAATAAGATTGACTGGGGCATGAGCGGATGAGGCTGCGGGTTCTCTTTTGAACCAACGCATAGGCTTACGACGGGGATAGTCGAACATATACATAGTTAGCAAAGCCTGATCTTTCTTAGATTATAGCACGTTCTAGCTCAGCTAAAACTCTCTGACCCTAAGTCTAGCGAAAAAGCATTAAAAAATTCAGGGTTCGATTCAAACCTTCTTACATTCAAACAGATAATATAGCTGATTCTGATTTATAGTTTTGCACCAGCTGACACTCAAGTGCAAAAGTTTTTGTTTCTAGGCACAAAATTTTCTAAAAGGTAAAACAGTATCCTCCCCAGGTTAGGGCGTTTCTCTGCAACCGTGATCAGACGAAACCCTCCCCACAACGCAAAGCGTACATAAAATACTTTCATAAACAGCATTCAAGCAAGATTTGATAAAACATAAGACAACCAAATCATTGTTAGCTGTCCACAACAGCAACATAAATAGCATTCAAGTTGTTGTAGATACAAAAAAACGATCACTACGCGTTCTAACAACATTTTAAGTGCTAACTATAAGTGCTGTGACTCATAACACTCAGAGTGCAATAAAGTGTTTTGTGAATGTCATCGTGCAACCATAAACTAAGTAACAATTAACCAATGAGACAAACCAAAGCCATATCAAGCAAAACCAAAACAAAGCCAACCTCCAAAGCTCAACTCATGCAACTCTTGAAGTTCAAAGTCATTGAGTGGGAAGCAGCACAAGACCTACTCGACGAACAAATGCAACAAACAGAAGCAGCAGCAGACCTCCAAGAGCTCGTTGACGAATTTCGACTGCAAAAAGCGGAGCTTGATCGCATGTGTAACGAGCTCATAAAACAACAGTTGACAAAGAAGAGCTCGACACTGTTGCTGCAGATTCTGCACGGAGAAATTGCAAATGGCTGAGAATCAAACAAAAAATCAGTTTGCTTCATGGGTCAAACCGTCAAAAGTTTATCTCTTTCGACACCTCCTCGGAAGAACCCAACAAACTACGGAGCAAGGTTGTTGTTTCAAGAACCAGACGTAAACAACCAAGCGGAATGAGACGTAAAACGCCAACGCAAAATGCGGGTGAAAACGCTGAGAGCTGGGATGAGGTGTTTCGTTCTGATGACCATGATTGTGTACCGTCCAAAAACAGTCATCGTGATCTTCAAAAAAGGGAGTAATGTAGCAAAAAATAACGCTTAGAAACCAAAAGACAACAGTGAGATACAGGAGCATCGCAGCCTCAGTGAAGATGCGAAACAGGTTCAGAGTTGCCCGATTTTTGATGTGAATGTCCCAAATCAAAGTTTTGATACCCTCAATTTTTCAAGCGCTCAACCAACCATCAGACACTGTGTACTGGAATTCCGGTACAACACCTGGATTTCAACTTCGAGCAATGCCTGACAATTTCACTCAACCGTTTGCAGACAATAACTATCCACGTGATCAGCAAGAGGCACGTCATTTGTTCGGTAGTCAAATGGATCACGCATTCCCCAAGACAAACAAAATGATGAACGCTCTCAACGGAGAGATTATTCGCCACTTAAATTTCATGCCACAGCAGGGTTCTGAGCAACAGTTCCCACAAAGACCCCCCCCAATTCTGAGTGTACCAATCATCAAGTGATGATGATTGGTACACTCAGTCTACCTCAGTACACTCAGTCTACCAAAAATTAGTCTTGACCATTTCTCAAGCATCAATGGTACAGCTTTTTCAAGTCAACCATTCACGACAATCCAGCTCTTTCAACTGTTCAGAAAATGACATACTTGCAAAACTCAGTAACTCACAAAGCAAAAGATTTCATCTTTGGTTATTCTTACAACGGAGACTTCTCTGAGGAGGCACTTCAGGAACTTATCAGAATGTTTGGAAAGCCGCAGCATGTTGTGAGTGCGTACCTCACACAACTTGAACAATGGCCGAAGACCAGAATGGATGATCCCAGCAGCTTTGTAAGTTTTGCGTCCTTCCTCAGACGTTTGATAAAGACCTTTCGACTTCACCATTTTGAATCGGACCTAAAGGCTTCTGCGGTAGTTAAAGTTGCCAAGGAAAAGTTGACAACACCAATGACGATTCGCTGGAATCAACATGTAAGGAGCATGAGAAGGAAGCAACCCAATTTGGCTAATTTTTCAGATTGGATAAGCACATATGCAGAGGCTTGCGAGGATGTTTCTCCACAAAGACCACAGAGAACAATCCGGTTTGAACGGCTTTCCCAAGGCCAGAAAAACTCCAACATGATTTATCAAACCAGCTTAAGTTGTCAACTATTCTCTGGGGATCACAACCTTGGTCGTTGCAAAGAATACCTGAGCAAGTCTGTAGCTGACCGTCAGCAATTGGTGAGGCATCACAACTTTTGTGTCAATTGTTTGAAGAGATATGAGTGTGGATTCTGTAAATCAAAATTCGATGTCTTGTAGAAGGATGCAATGGGTTTCATCATTCAACTCTCCGTCGAGACGACTTCAGGACTTCGCAGAGAAGTGATTTCCAAGCAACGAGTAAAGGGGGATTTAAATCCGGGAACAACCCGGTGCAGTCAAACTACGGTAGAAACTTCAGCCATACAACGTCTCAGCTTTCGTCAACAATCAGTAACACGCCAAATACCAGCAACAGAAGGGGAGACAATCAAAACAATTTCAACCCTCGTAATCCAACCTATGGAAACAACAGCTCAAATCAAACTGTCAATCAGCAGCACAGCAATCCTCAGCAATCTAATGACAAAAGTAACACCAACATTCAATCAGTGACCAGCAACGAACTGAATGATGATTCATCAAGACTTCCACGGGTGCAAAAGCACACTTGCAGCAGAAATCGTGAACCCACATGGATCAGAGCTTTTATACAACTACAGGCAATACCAGTCACGCTCTTCTATAAAGACTTCAACATAGATACTTATGCACTTTTGGACAGTGGAAGTGATAATACAGAGATCACAAAAAACATTGCAGATGCTCTTCGAATTTGAGTCCCCAAAGATTTAGAACTACCCGAAAAGAAATGTTGAATAGGCTTTGTAGAGACCATGATCGTCTGGCAGAAATCAATCTCCCACAATTTCGTGACAACAAAATTGGAATACTCATAGAAGCTGATGCTTTTCTGGCTACTGTTCCAAGACACTTCACTACCTGTAAACCAGGAACACCCTACGGAGTCACCACAATGTTAGGATGGACTCTGACGGGCCCTGTGCCACAAGAGCACTTTCAACCAAACAATAAAGGAAGCAGCAACTACAACATCAACCTTTTCAACCATCTCAAGCGATGTAGTGACGACCCGGACGAAAATCTTCTCCATCTTTTTTGCACCTTTGAAGGTGTCAACTTTAATCAGGGTTCTACAAAAGGACACAATGATGAGGACCAGAAGGTACTAAAGACTTTGGCAGAGACCACAAATCACAACGGGGAAATATATGAGATTGGTCTCCCTTGGCGTGAAAAAGTCACACTGCCCAACAACAACTTCATGGCAAGGGTTCAGTGGCACGCCTTGCAGAAGCGATTAGAGAGAGACCACCAACTGAAACAGAGATATATGGCCACTATCTTTGATGATATGGATAAGGGATACGTAGTAGCTGTTCCGAACCAGGATTGCAAAGAACATTCGGTATCTACTGCATCATCCCGTCATCAACAAGCAAAAAAACGGATAACATAAGACGAGTGACAAATGCAGCCTCAAAATAAAAAGGGGTTTCTTTGAACAATGCACACACTGCTAACGGGAGCGGACCTTTTGCGCAATCTACATGGACTTCTTCTACGGTTTCGTCAGTAAGAGATTGCAGTAACAGCAGACATAGAGGCTATGTTCATCATGTTGGAAGCAAAGAAGAAGACCAAGATTCTCTCCGTTTTTAGTGGAGCGACAATGATGAGGAGAGGACATCCAAATACCAACGACTCATTTTTGGAGCAACTTGTTCACCCGCCTGGGCAATTTTTGTGCGCCAACGATAACAGACAAGAGCATCCAAAAATATTTGACTCAATCACAAAACAATTCTACATGGATGACTTCATTCAAACATTCGCAACAGAAGGAGATACAATCAAAACAATTTCAACCCTCGTAATCCAACCTATGGAAACAACAGCTCACATCAAACTGTCAATCAGCAGCACAGCAATCCTCAGCAATCTGATGACAAAAGTAACACCAACTTTCAATCAGTGACCAGCAACGAACTGAATGATGATTCATCAAAAATTCCACGGGTGCAAAAGCACACTTGCAGCAGAAATCGGGAACCCAGATGGATCAGAGCTTTTATTCAACTACAGGCAATACCAGTCACGCTCTTCTACAAAGACTTCAACATAAAGACTTATGCACTTTTGGACAGTGGAAGTGATAATACACAGATCACACAAAACATTGCTGATGCTCTTCGAATTCGAGTCCCCAAAGATTTAGAACTACCTCTAGCTTCGCTGAATGGGGAGCACATGGTGACAACAGCTGATGTCATGATCGGAATTGGTTCGCTTCGCAGCTCAAAACCGAAGACAAGTCTTTCAGTGTACGCAACCTCCATCGAGCAGATCCAGATGCCTACTGTCCCCGCAGAAATGTTGAATAGGCTTTGTAGAGACCATGATCATCTGGCAGAAATCAATTTCCCACAAATTCGTGACAACAAAATTGGAATACTCATAGAAGCGGATGCTTTTCTGGCTACTGTTCCAAGACACTTCACTACCGGCAAACCAGGAACATCCTACGGAGTCACCACAATGTTAGGATGGACTCTGACAGGCCCTGTGCCACAAGAGCACTTTCAACCAAACAATAAAGGAAGCAGCAACCACAACATCACTCTTTTCAACCATCTCAAGCGAGGTAGTGACGACCCGGACGAAAATCTTCTCCATCTTTTTTGGACCTTTGAAGGTGTCAACTTTAATCAGGGTTCTACAAAAGGACACAATGATGAGGACCAGAAGGTACTAAAGACTTTGGTAGAGACCACACATCACAACGGGGAAATATATGAGATTGGTCTCCCTTGGCGTGAAAAAGTCACACTGCCCAACAACAACTTCATGGCAAGGGTTCAGTGGCACGCCTTGCAGAGGCGATTAGAGAGAGACAACCAACTGAAACAGAGATCTATGGCCACTATCTTTGATGATATGGATAAGGATACGTAGCAGCTGTTCCGAACCAGGATTGCAAAGAACATTCGGTATCTACTGCATCATCCCGTCATCAACAAGCAAAAAACGGATAAGATAAGACGAGTGACAAATGCAGCCTCAAAATACAAAGGGGTTTCTTTGAACGATGCACTTCTAACGGGAGCGGACCTTTTGTGCAATCTATATGGACTTCTTCTACGGTTTCGTCAGTATGCGGTTGCAGTAGCAGCAGACATAGAGGCTATGTTCATCATGTTGGAATCAAAAAAGAAGACCAAGATTCTCTCCGTTTTTTGTGGAGCGACAATGATGAGGAGAGGGAAGAGGACATCCAGATACTAATGACTCATTTTTGGAGCAACTTGTTCTCCCGCCTGCGCAATTTTTGTTCTGCAAAAGTGCGCCAACGATAACAGACAAGAACATCCAAAAATTTTTGACTCAATCACAAAACAATTCTACATGGATGACTTCATTCAAACATTCGCAACAGAGGAAGAGGCAGCAAATACAGCGACTGAGCTGAAACATGTTCTCAAAACAGGGGGATTCAACCTCACCAAGTGTCTCACCAATAACCCTGCTGTGCTGGAAAGGATTCCTGAGGAAGACAGAATTGGAGTTCTAAAGTTGCAAAGGTTACTTGGTCAAACATGGAAACCTCAATCCGATCAACTTCTTTTGCGAAACCCCAACTGAGCTATGAAAAAGAGAATATCACACAGAGAAAGCTTCTCTCAATGACTGCTTCTTTGTTTGATCCCATTGTAATAATCTCGCCTTTTGCAATTCGACTGAGATGCATCTTGCAAAAAGTCATCAAGCAAGGACGCAATTGGGATCAGCTGCTATCAAAGGAACATTACCACGAAATTCAACAATGGATGGAAGACTTACAGAATATGCCTCCAATTCCAATCCCCAGATCTCTAGTTCCGAACGACGATGGAACTCACGAGTTGCACACCTTCACAGACGCTTCACTTTCAGCAGTATCAGCAGTGGTGTACCTGAGGACAATCTCCGCTGACGGCTTAATAGCTACGCACTACGTCATCAGCAAATACAGGGGGGCACCAATCAAACAGTTGAGCTCGAATTTGGAGCTCGAAGCAGCTACATTGGGAGCAGAACTAACAAGCATCTGTGAGACCGAGAACAGATGTGAGGAGCAAAAAATTTTGGACCGACAGCACAGCAGTACTCAACTGGATCAAATCAAAGGATCGACAGAAGATGTACATCGCAAATAGGCTCAACAGAATTGCTGAGATCTCAAACAGAGATGATTGGCGACACGTACCAGGAAAAACGAACCCAGTTGATCATGGTACCAGAGGTCTAGCTCCATGCGATCTTCAAAAAATGTGGATAGCAGCACCTTCTTTCTTGATCAAGCCTGAGAGCGAGTGGAAATTCTCCGTTGACAAACCAGCTCAAAGATACGCCACTCAAGTTGATGACAAGACCAGTGAAAAACCGTTGGTAGACCCAAACAGATTTCCAAATTGGCCTATACTCATTGGCACACATAGGACAGTGCTTGAAGCAGTACGCGTACTGAAGAGGTCGATCAAACGCGACTTACCTTGCGACTTGGACGACTTCGCGGCTGACGAAAACAAGGTTCGAACCTTTCTCTTGAGGATATCTCATTCCACACACTTCAAGAACACAGTTTCTCGACTTCAAAGCGGACTACTCCTAGACAGGAAGGACCAGCTATTACCATATACACCCTTTCTGGATAGCGGCGGACTTCTTAGGGTTGAGGGACGAATTCAGAAATCTGGATTGCCTTTTCAGAGCCAACATCCGGTGATACACCACAGCAAGTGCAGAGTTGCCAAACTGCATATCGAAAAAGCACATCACGACTGCGGGCATCATGGATTTGAACATATTTGTGCACATATCCAAGCAACGTTCATGATAGTTGGAATCCACAGAGCTCTAAGAGCTTTAGGGAAGTACTGCTTCATCTGCAGGCGCTTGCGAGTAGACAATGTCAGACCGAAGAAGGCTCCTCTACCAAATTTTTGGTTTTTGGAGCACGCCAAACTCTACCCATTTAGGAATACTGGAATGGACATGTTCGGTATTTTTCACCTTGAAAAATCCAGAAACCGGACAGAACTCAACTATGTCTGCATGTTTACATGCTTGTTCACACGAGCAGTACACTTGGAAGTTTGTGATGACCTCTCCACTGACTTTCTACTAATGGCTATTTGACGTTTTGTATCCTGACGAGGAAACTCTGATGTCATTATTTCGGACAACGGAAAAACTTTGTTGGAGCTAACCCGGCAATGAAACTCAATTTTAAGGAAGATTACAAACCAGACAATAACTACATGCGTATCCAGCTGGAGCAACAGAACATCCAGTGGGCGTTCAACCAACCTCTGGCACCGCATTTCGGAGGGGTTTGGGAACGACTTATCCGGTCGGCTAAACGAAGCCTACTTGTTGTCCTGTGAAGCCGCCGACTTATTTTTCAGTCTTCCATACAGTCGTAGCGGAGGCAGAAGGAATTCTTAACTCACGCCCACTGACGCATGTTGGGAGCACTTTGATCGACGAGGAACCATTAACACCGAATCATTTCCTGATGAGAAGACGCCACTTCTGCCTAAAACCTCTGGCAAACTACAGAACCAGGTTTTCAATTAAAGACTTTAGGGAGTCACAGACCCTGTTAGACCACTATTGGTCTGGTCTTCTCAAAGAGTTTGTACCGGAACTTAACAGACGGACAAAATGGCAGCAAGCCAACGCTGAACTCAAGGAAGACGATGTTGTTTAGCTCTACAAAGATTATAAATCGCGAGGAATTTGGCCCATTGGTTGGATCGTCAAAGCACATGTGAGTAGAGATGGAGTGGCAAGTAGCTTCGACATCAAGACCAGTACTGGCAAACTGCAACGCCCGCAGTGAGATTGGGTAAAGTGTTTGAAACTGACGATGATTCTTCTTCTTCGTTGTCCGCGTTCTCGTTCTCCTTCAATCATGTCAAACTGATGCATAAAACTCACTCAAGCGGAAACTTTGGAAGCAGTAAATTTGATTATCAGATGTCAATTATTTTGCCTTTTTCTGATAATTTAATTTGTTAAGTTTTGTTGTTGCGTGCCGGAGTGTAAACGGTCCATAACCGTTTAGCCCCCCAATCCTTCCCCTTGTTATTTAAATCAAATTTATTGAGTTCATATTCATAATGGCTGTAAAAGTCATATCTCTAACTTTGAATTTTCATGACTTTCAATGCCAAACCTTTTCATTCATTATCAAACATGAGTTTCATCGTGCCACACTTAACTTTGATCGTACTTGCGGGTATAAACCACACCTTTGTAAGCTATTATTTAACAATCATACGAGCTTAAACAAGAACACACAGCAAAATAAACTCATGAAAATAAGTCGTTGTCTCTGAAAGCGAATCAGACTAAAGAAAATTAACAACCGTTATTAAGGTTAAGTTATGTTAACGTTTACCTGAACTTTAGCTTAACTTTAAGTTAAAATTACTTTAAATTTCTTTAACTTTCTTTTAAAACGTTCTGCAGTAAAATTATCAAAACAGTTAGGCTTGCACAATAAAAACGAAGATCCAGTGACCCGAACTTTTTCTTCGAGGCGAAAATCGTAAATGGTCAAATTTTTCAGCCTTCCCATCCATTAAAAAACTTTATATAGCAGAAGGGTACTCCTACTGACAGTAACTCCAGGCTAAAGTACAAAAAAATTGTGTTCAAAATTGTTCTTGATTTAAATCAAAGTTTCTCTCGAGTCTCAATTTTACCATCGATAACGTATTTGAAAGACTCCTTTCACGAAAAATTGACAAATGATCGACTTAATATATCATTCTGACCACGATGAAAACGAATAGCATGGTCAGCACTTAAAAAGGTTAAAAAAATAACTTCCAGTGCCTCTCAATTTTTCAAAATTATTTAAAAATATTTTTCTCTTTTGAGTTTAGACGTTTCACTGACTAAAGTCACGAAAAATTTTACCGGAAAAGATCAGGTTGTTTTGCCTTACCTGACCGTTACCTTAACCCACCTTAATCTTTCTTAAATTTACCCCCATTTCGTTAGTTTATACCTTAAATTTTCCTGAACAATTAAGAGGGCAACACCTCATTTCTTAAATGAACAAATCTTTACTTATTTTTAAAACACTATGTTTTTACCTCAACTAAAATTAGTTACCTTAAAAATTAAGGTTAAATGAAGGTATTTTTCAGGCGTTTTAACCTGAAACCTTAAGGTGTTTTCTGCAAACTTTTAAGGTAATTTCCAATAATTTTGCCTTAAGTGTTCAGGTGTTTCTCAGGTAAATTCAAGGCAAGTTTGGTAAAAATTGAGGTGTTGCCAATTTAATTTTTCAAGTAACTTTTAGGTAAATTTAAGATATGTTAAGGTAAGTTCAGGTAAAGCAGAACTACCTGAACGTTTCAGATAAGGTAAGGTGTTTTCCAGTTAAATTTATACGAGTTTTGTTAGTGTGTATCTCATCAAGTTCATCCTTTATTTTGCTCAAACTTCAATTTTTAAGTAGCAGATGTGATACATAATACTATACCTATCTCTATCTCCAACTCTTCCGACTGAAGCTTAACCCTACTTAACTGTGCTACCCTATTAAAAAAACACTGAATTCCGATCCACATCAACGAGTACAATTGATATTAGTCCGGCAGTGTAATTATTTAAATGGATTTATTATTTCCATATTATAACAGAAAACTTGAGTTAAATTCAAATTATGTCGCATATATCAAAATAAAAAATAATTAAATTTATAAAGTCAACCCAACCAGTAAACAGTAGATCTAATTCATTTTCCAAATTTAAAGTCACGCCATGTTGAACAAGTAAACTTCCACAAAAAAGGGTTCCTTTTGTAAGCTGAGGAGAAGAAAGTTCTAAGTTGCCAATTTATTTGTCGTGTTTGATTTTAATTTCGCTGGGTAGTTCATTCCAATCTAGTATCGCTAATCTAACAAACGAGTTTTGCCTTTTGATAGAGAACAACTTTTGGTTTCAGAACAGTTTTTTTGTCCTTATAGACTCATGAAGGTTCCAGGTGATTAAAGGACGTCCCGATGTTGGTGAAAAAGCAGGTTGTAACTGTTTTTTATTTTCCAAAAGTTTTGTAATCTTTTTGTTTTTAAAAAGAGTTTTACGGGTTGTATATTCCGACTGCCTTTAATATCTTGAACAGATTCAAATTTCTGTCTAAAAAAGGTTGCTCGTAATGACCAGTTAAGCTGTTTCTCAAGAGACTTTATTAAATTTTGCTCAATTTAGTGAATGATAACCGCTGAGTAGTGCAAGTGACTTAATACTAGGGCATTTAGGACAAGTATCAACAGTTTATGTGGAATTGATTTTCTAAGAGCATAAATTGTTTTTATTCCTCGGGCCATTTTTCGTAAGATATGTTCCACTTCCTCTTGAAACGTTATGTTGCTTTCTATGTGAACCCCTAAGTATTTTACTTCACGTTTCTCG
Source organism: Convolutriloba macropyga (assembly GCF_964194025.1). Classification (NCBI taxonomy): domain Eukaryota; kingdom Metazoa; phylum Xenacoelomorpha; order Acoela; family Convolutidae; genus Convolutriloba; species Convolutriloba macropyga. The sequence goes on along the minus strand of NC_134476.1, from coordinate 17,026,167 downwards.
TTTATTGGAATTGAATCTAAAATTATCTGTTCACTGAAATCTTTTCTTTTGCTCTTACCAAATATCATGAATTTAGTTTTAGAGGTATTAAATGTGAGGTGATGTTCATGAAAAAATCGAATAAGTTTGTTTGCCTTTTGCTCTAACTTGATTTCCCTTTTGTCAATGGAGGTATCAATGGTTAAAATAACGGTTTCGTCAGCATATTGTATGAAATCAGTTTCATTGTCAACTCTTGTTGCCATGTCATTAATGTACAGATTAAATAGGAGCGGACCAAGTACTGTTCCTTGTGGTACACCTCTATGAAGCATTAGTTTATCTGATATGCAGTCTTGTAGTACAACGGATTGGCGGCGGTTTGTAACGAAACTTCTTAAGAGATTTTTTGAGTTCTCATCAAAACCTATGTTGCCTGACTTGATATTCAAAATTTCATAATTGATAGAATCAAAAGCTTTTGATAGGTCAAGAAATGCTGCTGTGACAAAAATGTTAATGTCAGTTTTGTTTCTGATGAATTCTGTGCAAAATAAAAGGGAATCGATGGTAGAAAACTTTTTCCTAAAACCATGCTGATTTTTACTTAGTAATTTGATGTCGTGAAGGTACTGACAAGTTTGATCCCTCAAGATGGTTTCAATGATCTTAGAAAGGCATGGGTTAATGGAAATTGGGCGATAGTTATTAGGTTCCTCAGGGTCATCTTTCTTGTATAGTGGTACAACATGTGCTCGTTTAAGCTCATTGGGGAAGCAAGATAATTTGATGCAGTAGTTCACAAGGAAATTTAAATTAGGAACAATGACAGAGCTTGAGTCTATAATAGCCCATGCAGGAATGTTTGATGGTCCAATCAGTCTATTTCTCCCCAGTGCCCTAATTGCGTCATGACAGTCTTTTTCCGTTACATAGTGAAAGCTAAAAGTTTTTTGTTTAGGATTGCCTGTCCCAGAAGTCTGTAGTGGATGCTGAGGGCCTTGGAATTTCCCAAGTGTAGAGAAACGATAGTTCAACAAGTTAGCAAATTTTTTGTTTGGGTTACATAATCACCAAATACATTTCTCAAACTGTAGATTCTGGGTTTTGTTTTTTCAGAGTTTCTTACTTCATTTATCAGCATCCACTTTTTTCTGTCACTTTCTGCTGCTTCAATATGATTTCTATGAAATCTGTTGAAATTGTTGTCATTATTAATACGAAACTGGTTTTTTAGATCAATGAAATTTTCATAGTCTTTATCATTCAAAAACCTATCTCGATCGACCATCAGTTGTCTTGATTTTCTAGTTAACCATTTGTCTGTTAATGTAAAAAAACTGTTGTCAATTCGGATAAAACATTTTTTAAGTGGAGCTTTTTTCGAAAGTGCTGTCGTAAAATTTTCAGTGAAAACTTGTAGCATTGAATCCAAGTTGTTCTGAACATATATTTTTTGCCAGTTTTGTTGTTCTAGGCAGTGTTTAAAATCAAGTGCATTATAGTTCTTTTTATCGAAAATTTTTCTCTGGACTGGTACCTTTAGTTTCAACATGAAGACCTAATAGACTTAGAGTAGCAAAGTGGTCACTTTTTACTATGCTATCACAAATTATAGTGTCGTTTATAGTTGAACAGTCAGTAATAATGTAATCAATAAGGCTTTTGGTATTGTTTCCCCGGTTTAAACGAGTAGGAATGGTTTGGTTCTTTATATGTAAATCATAAGGAAGTATTACTGTTTCAAGCCTAGATCTTTCCAAGGTATCTAAATAGGTATTGTTATAGTCGCCCAGAAGTAATATCTTTCCGTTTTTCGTAATTGCATTATCAATGTTAATTGCAAGTTGGTCCAAAAAATCAGTGCTGTTTTGTTTATTGGGGTTATAAGTAACATTCATTAGTAAGGATGGACAAGTTGGTATTTTCAATGAGACCCATACGCTCTCAAAATTTCCCGTAAAAAGATTCAAGTCATTACGAATTTTTGGAGAAAAAACCTTTTGAACAAGAATCATAACTCCACCACATTTTTTCGTTTTCGTTCCGGCAGGCGAAATACGGTCAGATCTGAAATAACAGTATCTTTCGTTTTCAGGATTGAAAACGTTCATATCATCAAACTCACAAAGCCATGTTTCTGTGAAACAAAACAAAAAATGCAGTTAGGACCAAGATCGTGCACTAGCGTGCGTAGTTGTTCTTCCTTGCTAAGAATGCTTTGTACATTTAGATGATAAATTTTTGTTTCCGACTCTCTTCTTAGAGTCATTTTGATAGACTCATTGTATGTTAAAACAGGTCCTGGGTTTGTTTCCATCTCACCAGCCCTTAGGAGTAGCGTTAAGCTAATCAGAAAAAAATATAATAATAATTTTACATCCTACAAATAAAAACCCTGTTTGTGGAAGGTACTTAAAAGCTTTTCCAAAGCCTTCGTCGGAAGTTTTTGTTTTGCTATGTAATGTAATTGCCACTGTTGACGCTGGAATTCTTGAGGCCAACAGTAGCAAAACTAAATAAAAACATTTTGATTGTTGGGTTGACGAAAAGAAGATGTTCAATGTCATTTTTCTTAAACAATTGCAACAACAGTTCTCTAAATCATCAGGATTACAAATTATCAATTTATTGGAATGGGGGTCTTTGATAGGATTGGGCATAATAGTTAGAAGCACCTTTATAGTTTAGTGCGGAGTATCTTTAATTCACAGGCTGATAACTATTGTTATAATCGATAAATTATTTCTGTTTCTTTGGGGGTAGTTGTATGGTTTATTTCGATAATTAGATCTGTAGGCATTTTGAGGACTTCTATTAATTAGGCTTTTGTTTTGACGGATTCCTTTGGGACAGATTCTACCATTAGATGTCAAAAGAAGATGAGAAAGCAGCCAGTTTTTGAGAAGAGGCACACCATGCTGGTAGTTTAAATGCACATTATCAAAATATAAGACGTAATATCCAATGGAATCCTTACCGTTATTATTATCCTTGTCTATTGCACTATTTACATTTTTAATATTAGCATTAAAAAAAGATATCTTGAAAGATGGTTTATCGGAATAGTAAGATGTAATAAGATTATTGATTTCATCAATTTTTTCATTTTTATCCCGATACTGCTCAACGTTTTTCAATGGTGGTATTTCGCAAACAACGCAAACTTTTTTTCAATCCCTAAGTCGATTAGTTTTTTGTGTTCAAGGAAATTTTCCTTGGCAGATTTACTATTATGTTTCAGCACGTTGTTTGTTCCGTCTTGAATTACTAATGTTCGGATTTTTTTTGGGTCGTATTTGTTCAAAACTTTAAATTTCTTGTTGGTAGTGGACCCACGATAAGCATTAATTACGCAGTCGATTGGAATAGATTTGTCAATCTCAAGCTTGCCTATTATGCTACTGCCAATAACAAGGTTTTCGCATTCCAGTGACAGTTCTTTTTTTGGAAATCGCGAACCAAATCGTTCGCTTCCGTCATGGTGCCTACTGTTTTATATTCTTTTGCAATTGGAACCCCACCCTGAAAGGTCTCACCCCCTACCAGTTGGGGATTAGCCATATACAAACCAGACACCATCATCTTGGTAAATTTTGTAATTGTATCCTCTATAAATTTCTCTTTTTCTTCCAATTTTTTGTAAGTTTTAACATAGAGCTGGTAAATGTCTTGTTTGTTCAGAGAGGAATATGTTTATCATCGATCATTTTTGTTTAATAAACAATATTATTGCTTTACTGTGTGATTTGAGAATTGTTATGTGTTTAGAAATGCATGAATAATGCTCAGAATCGAGTGTTTTTAACAAAATTCTTTAAGATCAAAGAGGAGAAGGTCAGACTCTTAATGTCAGTGAGGATATTTTTCGAAAGTGAGGATATTTTATGTTGGTTCTTGGTTGTAACTTTAACGCAATGCAGTTACCGAGCAAAATACATTCGTTTTTGAAATCATTTTATTCATATTTGCCTAATGAAATTTTCATAGTCTTTATCATTCAAAAACCTATCTCGATCGACCATCAGTTGTCTTGATTTTCTAGTTAACCATTTGTCTGTTAATGTAAAAAAACTGTGGTCAATTCGGATAAAAACTTATTTAAGTGGAGCACTTTTCGAAAGTGCTGTCGTAAAATTTTCAGTGAAAACTTGTAGCATTGAATCCAAGTTGTTCTGAACATACATTTTTTGCCAGTTTTGTTGTTCTAGGCAGTGTTTAAAATCAAGTGCATTATAGTTCTTTTTATCGAAAATTTTTCTCTGGACTGGTACCTTTAGTTTCAACATGAAGACCTAATAGACTTAGAGTAGCAAAGTGGTCACTTTTTACTATGCTATCACAAATTATAGTGTCGTTTATAGTTGAACAGTCAGTAAAAATGTAATCAATAAGGCTTTTGGTATTGTTTCCCCGGTTTAAACGAGTAGGAATGGTTTGGTTCTTTATATGTAAATCATAAGGAAGTATTACTGTTTCAAGCCTAGATCTTTCCAAGGTATCTAAATAGGTATTGTTATAGTCGCCCAGAAGTAATATCTTTCCGTTTTTCGTAATTGCATTATCAATGTTAATTGCAAGTTGGTCCAAAAAATCAGTGCTGTTTTGTTTATTGGGGTTATAAGTAACATTCATTAGTAAGGATGGACAAGTTGGTATTTTCAATGAGACCCATACGCTCTCAAAATTTCCCGTAAAAAGATTCAAGTCATTACGAATTTTTGGAGAAAAAACCTTTTGAACAAGAATCATAACTCCACCACATTTTTTCGTTTTCGTTCCGGCAGGCGAAATACGGTCAGATCTGAAATAACAGTATCTTTCGTTTTCAGGATTGAAAACGTTCATATCATCAAACTCACAAAGCCATGTTTCTGTGAAACAAAACAAAAAATGCAGTTAGGACCAAGATCGTGCACTAGCGTACGTAGTTGTTCTTCCTTGCTAAGAATGCTTTGTACATTTAGATGATAAATTTTTGTTTCCGACTCTCTTCTTAGAGTCATTTTGATAGACTCATTGTATGTTAAAACAGGTCCTGGGTTTGTTTAGGATTGGGCATAATAGTTAGAAGCACCTTTATAGTTTAGTGCGGAGTATCTTTGATTCACAGGCTGATAACTATTGTTATAAGTCGATAAATTATTTCTGTTTCTTTGGGGTTAGTTGTATGGTTTATTTCGATAATTAGATCTGTAGGCATTTTGAGGACTTCTATTAATTAGGCTTTTGTTTTGACGGATTCCTTTGGGACAGATTCTACCATTAGATGTCAAAAGAAGATGAGAAAGCAGCCAGTTTTTGAGAAGAGGCACACCATGCTGGTAGTTTAAATGCACATTATCAAAATATAAGACGTAATATCCAATGGAATCCTTACCGTTATTATTATCCTTGTCTATTGCACTATTTACATTTTTAATATTAGCATTAAAAAAAGATATCTTGAAAGATGGTTTATCGGAATAGTAAGATGTAATAAGATTATTGATTTCATCAATATTTTCATTTTTATCCCGATACTGCTCAACGTTTTTCAATGGTGGTATTTCGCAAACAACGCAAACTTTTTTCAATGCATAAGTCAATTAGTTTTTTGTATTCAAGGAAAGTTTCCTTGGCAGATTTACTATTATGTTTCAGCACGTTGTTTGTTCCGTCTTGAATTACTAATGTTCGGATTTTTTTGGGTCTTATTTGTTCAAAACATTAATTTTCTCGTTGGTAGTGGACCCACGATAAGCATGAATTACGCAGTCGATTGGAATAGATTTGTCAATCTCAAACTTGCCTATTATACTACTGCCAATAACAAGGTTTTCGCATTCCGGTGACAGTTCTTTTTTTGGAAATCGCGAACCAAATCGGTCGCCTCCGTCATGGTGCCTACTGTTCTATATTCTTTTGCAATTGGAACCCACCCTGAACCGTCTCACCCCCTACCAGTTGGGGATTAGCCACATAAAAACCAGACTCCATCATCTTGGTAAATTTTGTAATTGTATCCTCTATAAATTTCTCTTTTTCTTCCAATTTTTTGTAAGTTTTAACATAGAGCTGGTAAATGTCTTGTTTGTTCAGAGAGGAATACTGTTTATCATCGATCATTTTTGTTTAATAAACAATAATATTGCTTTACTGTGTGATTTGAGAGCTGTTATGTGTTTAGAAATGCATGAATAATGCTCAAAATTGAGTGTTTTTAACAAAATTCTTTAAGGTCAAAGAGGAGAAGGTCAGACTCTTAATGTCAGTGAGGATATTGTTCGAAAGTGAGGATATTTTATGTTGGTTCTTGGTTGTAACTTTAACGCAATGCAGTTACCGAGCAAAATACATTCGTTTTTGAATTCATTTTATTCATATTTGCCTAATGAACTCATTTGTGGTATATCATCTTTTTCGAAAAACCCGTGTATTTTTTTAATATAGGTGGTGCATATATTAAAAAAAGATGGTTTTAAGAGTCTGACACGCACGTAGCAGATATTCGGCATGCTGTGTACATGCCAAGGTTATGATGCATTGGTTACATAAACAGAACGTGCCTCTGGTGGGTGCCAATATTGAGCCACTAAGCTGAGGGGCACAAACAGTCTTATAATTTGCATTTAATTTGTTTTATAATTATATTAATAAATAAAATACCAACAAAAAAATAGGGGGAAATGCACTATATTTGGTGAATCGTTCCTTCTTAAGCTTTTCTTGTTTTTTTTTGAAACACTGCTTCATGAAGAAACAAAATGGGGGAAGAAGTATAACATAAACAAGAAAAAAAATAAAGAAAGAAAAAAATTCATTTTGATACTCTGCTCGTGATTTCCGCGAGCAAGTTTCAAGCTGACTGTGATTTCCGCAGTCATCTAGTCTGAAACAAGAGTATTGAGATGAAAAAAGTTATGTGATTTCCGCGGAACATTATTATTTATACTGCATATTAAAGATAGCACCTAAAACAAACAAACTTTCACCCAGTGATCAAAGTCATTCTTACATAAAGGAGTGCAATTTTTTTTTAAAAATGAAAAAAAGAAGGAAAAAAAGTCACTGGACGTCCTCTAAGTTAAATTTTAACATTCTTTGCTTCAAATTTTTCAAAATGCTTGAAAACAAAACCTGAACTTTTTTTTTATATTTTTTTTTTCAAATACAATTTTTTTATTATTTTTTTTATCTCAAATTGCTAATGATTTCATCAGTCAAAGTTGATTGCTCAGATTGTGTAGTTGAACTAATATCTCATGGTCGTCATAGACAAAATGTTACTGGGCGAAACCAAGCAGGTTATCATGCTACAGAACATACGTTCACTAACAAAAAACTTTGATGAACTCACTTTGGAAATTGCGTCTCTGAAAGAAAAACCTATAGCAATCTGCCTAACAGAGACATGGCTTAAAGATGAGTTCTCATCAAATATTTTTCACATAGATGGTTATGATGAACTGGTTACAAGCAATAGGGAAAAAAGAGGTGGAGGTGTCGCAATTTTTGTACAAAATAAATTTAATGTTAAAATACGCGGGTCTCTAAACCTGAACAATATACAAGCGGTTAGTGTTTACTTCAGTATTGGAACAAAAAAGTTATCAATGACTTGTGTTTATATACCACCTAATGCCACCACGATTGCTACTTTTGACGTTCTTAGTACCTACTTGGAACAACATATTAGCGATCCGCAAAGCCTGCATGTGCTGTGCGGTGACTTTAATGTAAATTTTCTATCTAAAGGGAACAAACAATCATATGTAAGGGAATTGACCCAAACATTTGACCTAAAATTGGTAAGTGAGAACCTCATTACACGCGAAACAAAAAAATCAAGTTCTTATATTGACCTGTTCTTTACAAATTTTGAATCAGAGGTTACCAGCCAAAGAACAAAAATAACTGATCACTATTCACTTTTACTTAAATTGAAGAATAAAACCAACTTAGAAACAGAAAATAATTTTTTTCAAACGAGAAATTGGGCAAAACTTGAAAATCCTCTTCTTCAGGAAAAAATTAGTTTCGTTCTGTGGCAGCGATTAAAATAAATTGATTCTACCGAAAAAGAAATTAATGATAAATTCAAATGTTCACAAAGAACTGTGCAAGAAGCATTAGATCACTATTTACCTAAGACAACAAGAAAACATGTGCAAAAGATCTGGATTGACAACGAAGTCAAAAACGCTGCCGCAAAGAAAAAAAGGTTGTGGAAGAATGCACTCAAAACTCAATCAATATCGGCCAATAACGAATACAAACAACGGTGCAGGAAGGTAAAAACTTTGATAAAAAACAAAATGAAGACTTTTTATCAAAATCAAATTGAAAAAGGTGGAGCAAACACAAACCGAAACTTTTTTAAAATTTATGGTGACATAACAGGCAAAAAAATTGAAAATCGTGGAAAAATACCATCTCAAGATGAAGTCAACCATTTAAATGATTTTTTTACATCAATCGGAAGGAAAATGAACGCACATTTACCAACGAAATTGTTTCTAAAAACAACCGATAAAGCAGAACAATCTATGTTTCTTGCCGATATTACAGGCAAGGAAGTTTTTGATATCATTAATAATGCTCCGAATAAGTGCAGTGAGGACTGTTATGACCTCAATTACAACTGCATCAAGAAATTTTCTAATGTCCTGAGTCCTTTTCTCTCAAAATGGTTCAATGAATGCTTCAATCTTGGCGTGTTCCCTGATTGTCTTAAAATTGCAAAAGTTTTCCCACTTCACAAATCTGGAGATAAGAGTATACCATCAAATTTTAGTCCTATTTCCTTATTACCAACGATAGCAAAGATCTTCGAGAAATTGCTTCAGGGAAGAATTATCTCTTTTTTAGTGAAATTTAATCTGCTCTCAAGCTCCCAGTTTGGTTTCAGGGCCAAAAGAAGTACAGTTGACGCTGTTTTGTTTCTGATTGCACTCTTGCGACAAAAATTATCTGAGAAATCCGCTATGTCTGTTTGCACATTCCTGGATCTCAAAAAAGCTTTTGATACGGTAGACCATACAATACTATTAGACAAATGTTGTAATATTGGTTTGAGAGGTCATGTTTTCAATATACTTAAATCATACCTAACTAACCGCTCTCAGTTTGTTCAAATTGCAGAAGTTGTTTCAGGTACTGCTTTTGTTGATATTGGAGTTCCCCAGGGATCGGTTCTCGGTCCTCTGCTTTTCATAATATACGTGAATGATTTGAGCAATACGCAAGATGTTGACAATTTAACTAATCTTGAATCTAATATCATACTTTTTGCAGATGAAACAGTTATTGAAACTTCAGCCACCGCCGAAGAGGTTGTGATGAAACACAAAACTCAATTACAAAAATGTAATCAGTGGTTAACTAATAATAAATTGACAATCAATACTGAAAAAAACAAAATCAATGTTTTTTGGGAAAATTAAAACTTACTCCAAAAAAGAACAGATTAACATCGATAAAGAGAGAATTGAAAACGTTGACTCAATACGTTTTCTTGGAATAACAATAGATAATAAATTGTCTTTCAAAAATTATATTGATGTGGTTATCCAAAAATTAATAAAGTTCATTGGACTGTTCCATAGACTGAGAAAATTTCTTAGTAAAAGTCAAATGATTCAGGTTTTTAAAAGTTATGTTCAGCCGGTAGTGCAATATGGTATACTGATTTATGGAAATTCTGTTTTGTCAGATATTTCATTGATAGACTCAAAATTAAAAAAAACTCATAAGGATAATTTTCAATAAAAGAAAGTTCAACTCAGTGAGTGATCTAAGGAGAAAATTTAACCTGTTTTTAGCGAAAGAACTACACTTGTACGAAGTACTTAAACTGTTAATAAAAATGCTAAGAGACGAATGTGTTGTTAGTCACGTCAAATCTTACTTGAATGATAACGAATTTAACAGAGTAAAAAAAGAAGAAAAACAACAATGTGTCTTGATTGCGGTGATCGAAAAAATGTGACAAACCCATTGAGGTTTAAGGTCCGAAAAATGTTGAATTTGTTGATTTTTCTGGAACCTTCCTTTGTAAATACGGTTTTAAAAATAACAAATCAAAAAATAAAACGTTTTTGCCATATGTTTTTAAGAAATTACATAATTGACAACCAAGACTTCTCAAGTTTTTTTTTTGAGTACGTCTAATTGTAGCCCCCTGCACTCAGTTATCGGTTTATTTATATTTTAAAAAATTTTTTTTTGTTTTAACCAACCATGATTTAGTTCAATTACTATAGTAATTTTCTTTCGGTTCTTAATCAACAGTTCTTTGATATTCCTATATTGTGAGGCACCTGAAAACGGATCAACTGATGATCTAATGGTGTGCTCTTTTTCTGTTGAACTTCATTGTACATATATTTTGTGCACAGTAAAATAAACTTTTGTGTTGCTCGATAACAGAAAATGAACAATTTATTATTATTATTATTATTATTATTATTATATTACACTTATTATGTAAAATGGCACGTTCACCTGGGGGCGTAAAGTTGATATGACCACTAACCTGGTAAGGGTGCCGCGGGGGGTTGGGGGGGGTAGAATTAAATATCTTAGTCGCCGTCTTGCACTTGCAAAAACTCACTTTCGCTTACCCTAGACGATACACAATCAACCCTAACCCCCTCGTGTCCTGTGAACAGCACTCTTGTCCGTCAGGGCCACTTTTCGAGCCTCTTGATCATTTTGTATCGTGAGGGCACTCATTGGAGGGGGGGGGGGGGGGGGGTGGTGTTGTTGAGTTGGGTTCCTCTGATTTTGAGGGTCCATGAAAATAATTATTTTCATGGACCCTCAAAATCAGAGGACCCCAACTAATGCTTTAAAACGTTGGGAATTCGAAATAGATTTAATTGAGCTTTGTTTGTGCATCGTTTCCTTTGGCTCTGTAATCCAAACGCAGCCTCAAATGCCACTTGCATTTAGCCAGTTGAGGTTCAGGTACGCGTTGTGTTGCCAACTCCTATCGAAGGTTCGAGACCCGATCGGTGTCCACCATCGAATGTTACATCTTGGCTCAGATTCTCTTTTGCCTCAGTGACATTAAGAGACAGTCCAGCTGTTCTGTATGGCCACCTGATAGCTTTGGCAGTGTGGTTTCCAGCTATCTGGTGCTCGACATCTCTGCGTAGTAGCGATTGAGGTTCTTCGTTACCAAAATTCGACATCATTAGCACAAACCAGACAGTTGAAGCAAGCCAAAAAGTAAGGACCACAATAATCAAGGGAAAATTCCTGGAAACAAACCTTCAATTATGGCCTTCGACGAATTATAGGTCCACGCCCACTATGGTGTACGGCAGTTGGGGGCTATAGGTTATATAGCTACTAACAAGGGTGGGTTTGATTGGGTGTAATTAATGGGAAAGAATCACGTGTCGGTGTGCTAACCCATTAAGGGTTGTGTGGGTTGCATTTTTGTGCATCCAAATCCTCCCTACATCTACCCCCCCCCCCCTTCGGTACAAGGACTCCCGAACAGTTGAAAGTATTTTGAAAAAACTAGACGTGAAGTTGACATGGAAACCGCTTACTTCCACATATCCACCATCTTCCTAATGATCACTAAATCCAGTACCTAAAATGGTAGTCTCTAAGCTTCGGAATCAATATTTAGGCAAGTGCCAACCTCGTGTACAAATAAACTCTTATTTATATAAAGAGGTTGCCGCATTTTTCGCGGATTCTGTGGAACTCGAGAGCAACAATTAAAAGTCAAATCATCTGTCGAAAATATCCAGCCTGAGAATTGACGTGCAATTTGTGTCCAAAATAATTGAGTTTTTAGGCGTTATAAGGTGCAATGAGGAAGTTGAGAGGGGAGGAAAGGCGTGAAGGGAATTGGGGGATCTATTCTGTCCCCCCCCCCCCCCCCCCCCCCAGCTTAGTGAGCATAAATTTTTATGACCCCCAGGCTCACGTGCTGTTTTCGTACATAGCAACGTGCTATATAACAATATATAATTTGTAACTGGGGTAATAAAAAAAACTGGGGGGGGGGGGACAGAATAGATCCGAATTGGGAATTTTGAGAAGAGGGGCTACTGTTAGGGTTTGGTTTGCGCGGGTTGGGGTATGCGGGGGAGGGGTTAAGGTTTAGGTTACATTGGGAAAGTACCCAGCTTTTAGCCTAGTTGCTGAGTACGTTAAATCTACAGGATATAGACTCTAAAAACATATGCCGCCCTAACCCCCCCCCCCCCCCTGCCCGGGCCGAGAGAGTAAATTACACTTTTTTACACTCTTTGCTCTTTTTAATTACACCAGTCAAATAAAACTTTAAAATCGAATTACCCTTAATAAGTGGGGCACCAAAGGTGCAAAAATATTATGTTACACTTTTTACTACTTTATACTCCTTTCCCCGTTTTTTGGGCAAAATCCTCGGCCCGGGTGTTTATTGAACCCCATCTATGTTGCATTCTTTTGTAATATATGCAATAAAGAATAGTATACTATTTGAGATCTATTCCGTTTGTGCCCCCCCCCCCCCCCGTACGTTATGTACCCCCCACCCGTTAAGAGCACGTACCTTTACATAGTAAATCATTATATAACAATATGTCACGTGCGTCTGGGGGTGCAAATATTATGCACTCACTAAGCTGGGGGTAGCGGGGGGGGGGGTGGGACTCAACAAAAACCTTTAATCACCTATACTTTTTAGAAAACTTGAGAAGTATCATTGCGGTGCTCCTCAAATTCTCTGGAAATTAAAGATGAGCAGTCGGGTTTTGACGATTCTGTCTCAAGGCGGAACAACATGACATTTTTTGGTAAGGGTGTGTTCGGGCTATGATTTGGTAATATGCAACTGCCCAATATTTGCTGTGTTAGTTCTTTGATAGTTCTTCTTCATGAAACAAGAGTTAATTTGTTGAGGGGAGGTGTCCATACCTTATTTACATGGAGGACTTTTGGATCAATTCCGTTTGCCCCCCTCCCCCACTTGCCCCATTTATAGAGCACCAGTCATTACATAGTAAATCATTATGTACAAATATAGGACGTACTCTATGTGGTGCAAACAAAATACACACGCTATGTTGGGGGGAAGTGGAGGGGCAAAAGTAACAGATCCGTAATTTCATAAATAAGATTTTCGTCGCTGAATGATGCTATGAAACTTTAGTCAAAAAAGGGGATGCAACAGCAGAAGCATCAATCTCATCCAGGTTGAGATTCCAGACAGCAACTTGTATGTCCACACTGTCCCAGACGGAAAGATATCCAGACTATCGTGCGTTCACCAGACTTTTGTGCGTTCATGTCCAGACTTTCGAGCGTTCACTAGACTTTTGTGCCTTCACGGGGTTTTGTGCGTTCTTGTTCAGGCTTTCGAGAGTTCATGAGCAACCTTTCGTTTTTTCTTTTCCAGTCTTGTATGAGTTCAAAGTGTCAGACTAATTCCAAAAACAAATCGCTTATATACCGGAAACTAGCATAATCTATTCATTTCGTATACACATCCGCAAAATCTTTATTTAATTAGTAGAGTTTTGAAAAAATTGCCTAAACCTGCCAGAGCCTTGCGAAACAATGTTTTGGCTAAATAAAAAGTAGTATGAACAATATACGGTGTACATATGACATATTTTGTAGTACATGTTGCAGTATATATAATGTAGTATAAGTGATATATATGAAATATATGATATTGCCTATTTTGCCTATGATGATGAAAATGCATGCTATTATCGTGACTTTCGGATCAGGACATCAATTTCTGACAGGAAAGCCACGAGCAAGTAATCCACTTGAGTAGGAGGGTCCTCTGGCTATGAGTGTTTCGTAGAAAGAGAATTTCACTGATAAATTTCCTATTGATTAAGATAACTTTTTGATTATTTTTACCGCGTTTAACTTTTATACAATAAGAATCTTAAACTCATTTTTTGCTCTTGTCTTCAAAAGATCTTTCTTGGTTCCAATCTTAACAACCCTTTTTAGAAATTTCTAAATTAAAGAGCTGAGCATTTCTGGACTTTTAATCATCTGTGCTATATGCCTAGTTCACCCTTTCATAATTGGAGGCTAAAACTTACAAAATCTAGACAATATAGCGAATTTTTGAAACTTCAATGATTATTTGAGGCTGATCTATAAATGTGATAGAAACAATGTGATAGGCTAATGTCTGAAGCTTAACTGATAGTGGATGAAACAACACAAGATGAAAGCGAGTTTTCTGAAGTACGGAATTTGAACAGAAAGATTGCGCAAAAAATTCTGAGACCAATCGATAGCTTAGGACCAATGCTTGTTTCTATGTCTCATAGACCATCACAACAACAGTGCGCGAGAGCAATCAGAGGGCGTTTTCCTGCATTTAAGCTCAAACATGTCAGAAGTGGAAAACAAAATCAACTTTTTCATCCAACCAGAGCACTTGCTCAAGCGAAAGCTTAATGATGTCTCCTAAATTAAATCAAGCCTTTCTAAACGCCACTGAGAATGCTCGAAACACTCTTCCGAGAATTTATTCCAAAACAAGTTTTGTCTTTGTGACTGTTCACCATGAAATTGAACGAATTGATTTAAAATCAAAAATTGAACATCAAATAAATAAACGAATGGAATTGTTTTTTTTACAAATTTTTATTTTAGTCTCAGAATGCTTGCTTGTTCCTTCAACTGTTCTGTGAACGTTTTTGTTTAATTTAAACTATGAGAAAAATAAATGTTTCTTCTGTGTTATCCAAGATACAAATTTGAATAATATGTCCTCTTTCAACTTTGCTATGCATCAGTGTTTTAAGAGCTCTTTTAACAATGTTGATCTAATTCAGGTCAGCTCTTTTAACAATGTTGATCAACTTGGTCAGCTATATTGTTGGCAATTTATCATAAATACCGCCCTTGGTTTTGGTATTTTGCTCACATTTTCAGTCTCCAATTTTCTTAGACTTATTTCACGAGCAACTTTTTTATTTCAGTTTGTTTGTTTCCCGCTTTGCTGCAGTTTTTGTCTGTCTGCATCTTCCCACTTGATTATGAAATCAAGAAATCATTCTAATCAATTTTGCACGTTGCGTATTTTGAGTATTTCAGAATTTTAGTCCCGCTCTGCATCTTCACACAAATAATTGTAGTGATTGCAATTTTTGCGTCGCAATGCTGGCTGAAAAATTGCATATATTGATCCCGCATCCCGAAACAAAATTTAAATTTAACAAGCTTGACATAGCACAGTCAGCAAAAAATTATAGAAATCACGTTCGGAATCATTGCTGTTTGGGACAAACCTTCTTTCAATCCACCATACTTAGATGGGAAAGGGGAGAATACAATTTAAACTTCTTCTGTTGGAAAAGCAAAAAATCTTTTTAGATACATTACTTGGTCAGAAACCCAAATATAATCAACTTCGTTTAAAACCATTCTATGAGCTGACAATTCAGTCATATCAAGCCCAATAAGAATGCGAACGCAATGCTATAGAAGATGGACTCGGAAAACAAATGTCAATGAGCTTTTGAGGTAGCATTGCAATATGGGACAACCCTTGGGCACTTGTAGACCGAAAAGTAACCTCATTACATTGCTTAATGACCGGAGTTGAAAGTAAAATTGTGTTCATCTGCATACATCCTCGCAATTCAGTAGACAACTTAACCACACTAGCCTTCTGGAAGAAGCATTTATCGGCCAACGAAACATCACATTCGATATGCTTGTATTCTTATTCACTAAACAATAGAGGTGCGAAACGTACAGCAAATTGGACAAATCCCATGACCTGCTTTTCTATATCTTCAGCTCATTTGTTTGATTGTTAAAAGGGTTCGTGATTTTGTCTAAGTATTCTTCATTATATGGTCAAAAATTGCGATCCGCAGGACAACCATGCAATTTATTGCAAACAGCTATACCAATGAGTTTGCCAGCTTTCAAAATTCAAAATGCAAACATAAAACCCGCCAAGTTCAGATTTTTGTGGTGAAATTGCACATTGGCAGCTTTTTGGGAGTTTTGGTTTGTTTGCTTTGCACTCTGATGGGACCAACTGTTTATACTCATTCCTATAATGTCACTATAATCGCTCGCACGATCGGAAAACATGAAACCTTTAATGAAAACATAGCATTCAAATAAGCATTATGTACATTTTTTTGAAAAGTTGACTATTTCAAGTCTCTGAGACACGCTAAAGAATCCAATTTAAGGCCACGTATATCACAAATTACTAAAAAATTCATCAATGTGGGCTATCATGAACAGTTTTTAAAGGGACTTTGTAGTCAAACACAAGTTGCGTGAAGAGCACGAGCAGGAACTAAGAAATCAATGAATTTGGGTTGAAGCCTACAAGTTACAATGTAGTTGTATCCAATGTAGTTTACGACTGAATTGAAGAAAGGTAAGTGGTAATCCCAGTCAAGATTGCGTTGTTAGTAGTGCCGCACGCAAAAAAAAAATCAATTGATTTACAGTCAAACTTATTAATTTTCGGCACCAACTCCCTGAGGTTAATATTCGAAACTTTTTAACGTATTAAATACTCGGCAAATTTTAGCGGGCTTCTTGCAAAGTGCAAAATAAAGGGCATTCATTTGAATTCTTCTAGAATTGCTACAGTTTTGCCGCATTTCTTTATAAATGAATTTTGAGAAATTTTGCCAACTTCAAAAGTATTCATCATCTATCAACGGGCTTTTTTTGTTCAAGATTGAATTTTCGTTAACGCCAATCATATTTTTATCCAATGTAGTTTACGACTAAATTGAAGAATTTTAGTCCCGCTCTGCATCTTCACACAAATAATTGTAGTGATTGCAATTTTTGCGTCGCAATGCTGGCTGAAAAATTGCATATATTGATCCCGCATCCCGAAACAAAATTTAAATTTAACAAGCTTGACATAGCACAGTCAGCAAAAAATTATAGAAATCACGTTCGGAATCATTGCTGTTTGGGACAAACCTTCTTTCAATCCACCATACTTAGATGGGAAAGGGGAGAATACAATTTAAACTTCTTCTGTTGGAAAAGCAAAAAATCTTTTTAGATACATTACTTGGTCAGAAACCCAAATATAATCAACTTCGTTTAAAACCATTCTATGAGCTGACAATTCAGTCATATCAAGCCCAATAAGAATGCGAACGCAATGCTATAGAAGATGGACTCGGAAAACAAATGTCAATGAGCTTTTGAGGTAGCATTGCAATATGGGACAACCCTTGGGCACTTGTGGACCGAAAAGTAACCTCATTACATTGCTTAATGACCGGAGTTGAAAATAAAATTGTGCTCATCTGCATACATCCTCGCATTTCAGTAGACAACTTAACCACACTAGCCTTCTGGAAGAAGCATTTATCGGCCAACGAAACATCACATTCGATATGCTTGTATTCTTATTCACTAAACAATAGAGGTGCGAAACATTTAAATATATCTACAGCAAATTGGACAAATCCCATGACCTGCTTTTCTATATCTTCAGCTCATTTGTTTGATTGTTAAAAGGGTTCTTGATTTTGTCTAAGTATTCTTCATTATATGGTCAAACATTGCGATCCGCAGGACAACCATGCAATTTATTGCAAACAGCTATGCCAATGAGTTTGCCAGCTTTCAAAATTCAAAATGCAAACATAAAACCCGCCAAGTTCAGATTTTTGTGGTAAAATTGCACATTGGCAGCTTTTTGGCAGTTTTGGTTGGTTTGCTTTGCACTCTGATGGGACCAACTGTTTATACTCATTCCTATAATGTCACTATAATCGCTCGCACGATCGGAAAACATGAAACCTTTAATGAAAACATAGCATGCAAATAAGCATTATGTAATTTTTTTGAAAAGTCGATTATTTCAAGTCTCTGAGACACGCTAAAGAATCCAATTTCAGGCCACGTATATCACAAATTACTAAAAAATTCATCAATGTGGGCTATCATGAACAGTTTTTAAAGGGACTTTGTAGTCAAACACAAGTTGCGTGAAGAGCACGAGCAGGAACTAAGAAATCAATGAATTTGGGTTGAAGCCTACAAGTTACATTGATCAAGGTTGCGTTTTATTGGTTTACAGTAAAAACTTCTTAATCTTCGGCACCAATTCCTGGAGGTGAAAATTCGAAACTTTTTAACGTATTAAGCACTCAGAGAAATTTAGCGGGTTTTTTGCAAAGTGCAAAGAAAAGGGCATTCAATTGAATTCTTCAGGATAATTGCGTTAATTTAGCCGTACTTATTAAAAAAGAATGGGAAATTTGATGAAGTTTTGCAAACTTCGAAAGTATGCATCATCTATCACCAGGCTTTTTTATTCAAGATTGAACTTTCATTAACGCCAATTGTATTTGTATCCAATGTAGTTTACGACTGAACTGAAGAAAGGTAAGTGTTAATCCCAGTCAAGATTGCGTTTTTAGTAGTGCCGCACGCAAAAAAAAATCAATTGATTTACAGTCAAACTTATTAATCTTCGGCACCAACTCCCTGAGGTTAATATTCGAAACTTTTTAACGTATTAAATACTCGGCAAATTTTAGCGGGCTTCTTGCAAAGTCATGCAAAATAAAGGGCATTCATTTGAATTCTTCTAGAATTGCTATAGTTATGTTGTATTTCTTGATAAATGAATTTTGAGAAATTTTGCCAACTTCAAAAGTATTCATCATCTATCAACGGGCTTTTTTTGTTCAAGATTGAATTTTCGTTAACGCCAATCATATTTTTATCCAATGTAGTTTACGACTAAATTGTGGAAAGGTAAGTGGTGATCCGATCAACACAATTTTTGATGTGTGGTAGTCATATCCTAACAATTGGTAACCAAACGTCAGATACATGTGAACTTTGCAATATCGTTACAAAGTAATTTATCTTGTAATAGAAAAACTACAATTTTTAGCAAGCGATGTTTTACAAAAGTTAGCAGATATGTAAGACAAAGGTTGTGCTCTGATTCCAAGTGAGTTTCTCAACGGAGCTCCGTTTCTGAAAGTTTTGTTTTTTTCCAACTGAGGCATTTATAGTAGAACTCGTTCTTTAGCAAATAGCAACATTAAATGGCCGACTCTCATCTGCAAAATTTTTTTTTGAGTTTTTTTTGTGTTATACTTAGTCTACTCAGTTTTTAGATAATTCTTTCTTACATGAGTTCGTTATTCAAGGCAGAAAATTTATTTGACGTCATATTTAGCTCATATTATCGGTCGCCAATTTTGCTTAAGGCGGGATTTCATATTTTCAATGTGTTTATTTCCCATTTTGCTTAAATAAATGTCTGCCCTCATTTGTTAGATTAATTATGAAACCAAGTAGCTTTTTCCTTCATTTTTGCATATTGCGAATTGTTGCATACCTCAATATCACAGTCCCGCTTTGAATTTTCTCTCAAAAAATGTAGGGTTAGCGGTTTTGCGTCGCAAAGCTTGCTGAAGTATTCCTAAGTGATTTTGCATCTCCAAACTAAATTTAAAATTACCAAGCTGGCCGCCAAATACAAAACGAACCCTTTCAGAATTAATGTTGTTTGAGACAAACCTACACTGGATACCCTTACCTAGGGGGAAATTTTGAGTATAGAAATCAATCTTCTTCTGTTGGTCAATGAAAAAATCGTCTTAGATATATTACTTGGCCCAAAATCCAAGAACTTTCAATTGTCTTCTATTTTTTCAATGAAGTGACAATTCACGGATCTTCAGTCAAATCCAAACCCGAACGCAATGCTGAAAAGGCATAATAAAAAAACGAACTGGAAAAAGAATGCAACGATACGTTGAAGTAAGAAATCACTGTGGGTACAGTCCCTTGTGCACCTGCGGACCAAAAGCCAGTTCCATTATTGTAACTAAGAATCGCATCGGCGTTGAAGGTAGACGTGTCTTCAATTGTAAAATCCCTATACCTCGGTACACAAAACTTATCATATGAGATTTATGAAAAAGTCATCTGTCCACGAAAAATCATATTTATCAGGCATGAGTTCAGTGATACATA
>NC_134476.1:16877075-17006023 GCF_964194025.1 Convolutriloba macropyga | reverse complement strand
ATAAAAATAAGCTGGGGGCGTAAAATATATAATTAAAAGAATCTCGGGGGGGGGGTTAAAAATTAAGTTGGGGGATTTATATCAAAAAACTGAGGGTTTGAGGGTTGGCTACCGACTTTATTCTCACTAAGTTGGTGGGATGGGAGATTGTGTAGCTGAGGTGTAAAACATATGCTCACTAAAATGTGTGGGGATGGAACAAAATAGATCCGTTTCTTAGCCCTAATTGAGGAGAACGAACAAAAACGACAAAAAAATTAAAAGGAAAATTTATTCTTTTTGTTTAATTGTAGTCAAGCGTTGCGATATGTTTTTTTTGCAGGAACTTCAAGCGTTTTTCTTAGAAAAATTTTGAAAGAAAGTTCAAACTTGTTGAAAATTTTTTTAACTCATTCGTAAAGTTAATTGAAAGAGTATAAACAGCTTGGTTAATTTTGAATTTAAAAACGAAACATACTTGATGAACATTCTGGTGAATTACTTCGCATTCAGTGAGTTTTAATATACTTTTCAGTGAGTTTTAATTCAGTGAGTTTTAAAATACTTTTTTTTACAGTGAGTCAATTTTGGCCCGAAAAAGTGACGATACCGACGATTTCTTATGTTTAAGAATCAAAAATTTTTCAACTACGGAGACCCGTAAGCTCATCTCAGGCTTTCATAATGTTATTAACAAATTGTGTTTAAAAAATAAATTATTTTTAAAGCATTTATTTTTAACTTTGTCGTTTCTGATTCAAAATTTTGATTTGCTAGCTTTTCAGATCCGAGTTCGTATTCCACATTTACCGGTTTTGTGGTCTTCGAGTACTGGTTATTCTTGATTCTTAACAAACCAAAAAACAAAGTTTTTTATTTGTTTACGAGAGAAGTTTAACATTACACAGAACGATACTTTTTACTT
Source organism: Convolutriloba macropyga (assembly GCF_964194025.1). Lineage (NCBI taxonomy): Eukaryota > Metazoa > Xenacoelomorpha > Acoela > Convolutidae > Convolutriloba > Convolutriloba macropyga. The sequence goes on along the minus strand of NC_134476.1, from coordinate 17,005,119 downwards.
TCAAGCCTGTCAGTTTTTAATGTCTCTCAGGGAGCATCAGTAATGTTTAGTTTTTTACTAATATTTTACGTTGCCTTGCATATAAAATTTCAATAGATTTAATTTAGACCAGGAATGGAAAAATTTCAAAATCGCTATTTACTAGAGAATACTTGCTGTTACTTTTCCTCACTTTTTTGAAAGGTGTTCTTTTTCTCAAAGATCATTAAAAATTAGCCAATTTTTAGAACAATACTAGAACTAGTTTCCAGGAGCTACAATAAAATAAACCATTTTTCCTCCACAATGAGCAAGAAAGCAAAAGCTCGAGTTTTTAGGGAAAACTCCCTCTAGCTGTATAATTCTACCTCTACAAAATATACTGGAGTTCTAGTCAGAAAAAAAAACATAATTTTGTTCCACCTATCAAGACTATTGAACAAGTTTTGGTCTGAGGTTGTCGACATTTTTCTTGAAGGAGAATTTAAAAATCTTTACTTTTTTCTATGGTTTGTACTTTTTTGTGTCTGCCTCCGGCTACCTTTCATTAAGACCAAAAATTTGCCTGAATTGGATTTAAGAATTTGATTTAATTCTTCATTCAACGAAAGAAGGCCAAAAATTTCTCTTATTTATGAAGTTCTGAATGTTAAACGTTGAGCTTAGATCAAATTGTTGGAATAAAAACGTTACATTTTTTCTCAAATTTTTGCTCTTTGACTTATCATTCAACCATCGCCCTTTACCCTGAACATCTTTCGGAAAAATTTCCCCAGCGTGGAGTTCAAAATGGTTTTCCATCAATGGATCTGCGTAAATTCAAGAAAAGTTTTAAAACAAATGTTGCAGGCTTGAAAATTCATAGTCAATTTAAACAAATCGTCGGGTCATTGTGAATAGATGGAAATCAAATTTCATCAATGACTCATGGTAACTTCAAAGAATCCTAAAATGCCATTTAGGGAGCGGTTTTCAACTTTACCCTTGCTTAGCTATTTCAGTTCGATCAATCGCTGAATTCCGCCAGGTAACCAGGCAAAAAAATCGAAGAATTCAAAATCCTGCGAGAAATCTGCAAGATGAATCATAATTTTGCAAGATACTTGCAAGTTGATTCAAATATTGCAAGAATTTTGCAAGCAGATTGCAAGTAGTATGTATTCCCTGCCAAGATTGCTTGCAAGATTTTTGCAATATTTGAATCATCCTGCAAGAATCTTGCAAAATTTTGAAATCATTTTGCAAGTATCTTGAAAGATTGTGGTTTCATCTTGCAAGTTTGGCATTGGAGCATAGAACGAAATTCGGTTAAATAGTGGAAATGAACAAATCAGATTTCAAGTGACTCCAACTATCCTTTAAATTGAGCTCAACAAAACCAGATGATCAACGCGCTGAATTTATTGAAATCTGAATCTTCACTACAGTTTAATTACATCATTTTCGTTTTTCCATATCAATTTGTTGCTTGGAAGATATTTATGGAAGATAAAGCAAAGGTTTCTGTCTTGATTGGCACGGTGTGTGGATATTACTTCTATTAACTGGTATTTGTACAGTTACGAGTAATAATTTATCCAGGAATAATTTTCGTTAAGCAGAAAGATTTCGCTTCTAAATATAATTAGACGAAGCTCTGTTAACTCCATCTAGTCCCAGTTTAATTGGAGAAAAGTTTATTGTCAGTTAAACGTAATTAATTTTATGTTTTTCATGACGCGTCACAGCAAAGCAATAAATCATTTTCAAAACAAATTTTGTATATTAAAAATTCTGTTTTCATTAACAATAGTTTGTTTTAGGAACTGAATCTCTACAGTCGTTTCGCGACCTTGCTGATATTATAAATCTGCGTTCAGAACATCTGACGGTTGAAGGTCTAACTGTATGCTTTTTAAATTCAAAAATCTTAAAGAGTAACAGTAACGAACGGCTTAACGGGTAACATTAAACAATAACCAGAAGATTTGTATAAAGTTTATCAATTCACTAAATTTTACTGATAGTAGTTCCGACGGCATTTAAATTTAACATTTCTCTTATATTATTTTATTTAAATGTTTGTAAAAAAAATGTCCTGAATGTTTTTTATTTCGAGAATATTTAAACTGTGTCTCCCTACAAATAAATAAAAAAAAAACTTCGGTAATGAAAAAAACTATCTGTTCACTTACTTCAGAAACAGTCATATCTGCATCAGACTCAATCTCAATCTGCAGAGATTCTAAATTTTAGCGGTATATATTTTTTGAACTTTCAGTTTGATTATAATTGGGGGCCGTTAGCATAACCAATCGTATGTATCGACGCTAAGGCTAATGAGATCATCCTTTTGTGCTCTCATTAGCTTGAATTCGAAGAAATTGGACCAAAAAATAATGCACTCAAACGATTTTTGTTGTCAAAAATAGACTTAATTTTCAAGAAAAACAAAATTATGAAACAGTATGGCAATTAGTTTTTTTGTTTAATGGCCTGAATTAACCCAACACTATTTTGAAGATCAATTAATATCATTCAAATATTAAGAAATTTAATCGGGCTCCCAGAAATCTCGGCTCGGCAAAATTATTATATCAAGTTTATTTTCGCTCACAGTGAACCCCATGGACCATAAATATTCGTAAGTCATCGATCTGTCGTTGATGTTTCAAGAACCCAGAGATGTTTCATATGGATTTTCTTAGATCCGTCGATAGTCGCGTCATTAAAGGAGGAAAGTAAAGATTTTTTCTATTTTCAATTCCGAATGGTTCAAAGTTCCTGCCTTAAACGAGAATTTTTCTGATTATCTCAAACTGATCTTTTTTACTTCTCAAGAATGAAACTATCTTTGTTTTACATTGGTGGAAGCTCTGACACTCAATTCGACGCTCAATTAAGCTTGATTTTTCCTCTGAAAAGGAAAAAGAAAAATTTTCAATGAAAATAAGTCACGAGTTTTAAGAGGATAACAGAAAAGACAGAGAGAAACAAACATGGGGGGAACAAAAAAGATAGCGGGCTTCACGGTTAATTCATGGAAATGTTTCAAGTTTTACATTCAAGTTCTATAAATTTGTGATGTTATTGGAAAGCAAGCCTTCGAGCGTAAATTATTTTAATTATAAAAATTTTTGTAATGTAGTGTTTGTCCAGGAGTAAAAAAAGTTCAAAGTTTTGAAAACAATACTTGAAGTCCGTTTTTTTTCAGTTTTTTGTCAATACTTCTCAAAAATCGAGCCAGTTCGCTAATTGTTTGTGTTGATAGCAACAATATTATCTCGTTTCTCTTTAATTGCTCAACTCTTGGATTTGGTTTTTAACGCCCGTTTTCTCCGATAATATATGAGGAAATTAGCGGAATACCAAAACAACTTGTCCCTTTCTGCGCAATTTCGAAAACTATCGAAAAACACAAAATTTCCGGAAAAGTGAAAACTTCTGCATAATCTCCGCGCACTCAAAAAGGGTCATATTTATGTTCAATCCTCAAAAATGTGTCCCGGAAGAAAGGTTTGCAGAGATTTTAGTTAATATAGACGGACATTTTTATTTGATAGACTATTTTCTGTCCGATTTTTTTTTCGAAAGGTGCAATTGGTCGGTTGGCCATGGTCGCTATTCTGATATTTTGTTCGGATTGCTTTTGAGAATTTGTCCTAATCTTTGTAATTTCATTTGTTCACCTTTTTTGTTTTTTTTTATGTCAATGAGTAAATAAAATGGAACAAAATTTTAGTCACGCTGTAAACGCTCAAAAGTTAATTTAGAGGTTATTTTTAAGGTCGAAAAATTTTATTTGTACTTTTTTAAAAAGTTAATTTTGCTCACAAAAAACTTCTGTTTTTGAAAAATGTTTTATTAACATGCGGAAATTTGACTTCCGTTTTTGCCTGTATTTTAATTCCTTTTTCTCAAGTATATATAAAACTCAAAAACCGTTCCAATGAGAGTAACAGTTCTGACAAGATTACAACTTCCATTCTACTTCACTTTTCTTTTTTTTTCGACTGTAATTTGATTGAATTTGTCTTGATTTTTTTGGTGTAAGAACGCAATCCGAGCTATCTATTGTTTTACCTGAACATAATGTGTTTTCATTGATCTAAGAAGTGCCGGTTTTGAAAAGTTGCAGGTATTCGCTGTTTTGTGTTCTAATTTAGTTTTGGACAAGTCCAATTAATTGACTTTCGAACCAGCAATTTTTTTCTACACAGTTCTCCTTTTTCCAAAATTTCGAGTTTTTTTACCATAAAATTTTACTGCTTTAGTTGATTTGTGTCCCTTTTCACGTGAATTTTTTTGAAGCTCATAGTAGTATTCTGAAAACTAGAAAATTTTGCCATACAAGTTTTTTTATATGTTACGTTTCTGCAATTGTAATAACAAAAACATGTAGTAGTTTTGGAATTTTTTTTTTCATAATTTCGTCTTTTGCTTGCTCTCCAACTTTGGAGGGTCATTGAATCCTTTAGAGCTAAATAATAAGGTACCGGTTGTACGTAAAAACACCTCAATAGTTTTGAAGATGCTTATATTTGCAAAAATGCTTATATATTGCAACAGAAAAATTGATTTTTAAAGATATTAATATGGGGGTATTTGCTGAAATTTCAGATTTTTCATTGATATTTGTTTTTTTTCAATTCCTTTTCAATTTTAGGAGCATCTGATTTTTTTTTTAGCTTTTTCAAGGCTTTTGTTTATGTTAATGGGTAAAATTTTGCGGCACAAGAACTGCTTCAAGGACACAGACATCAATAACTTAAAGAAAAAAATTTGTAATTTCAACCTGTTTTTATAAATGCATTTTTCGTTCCTTTTTAGTTCTCTTTGTTTTTTATATGTGCAAAAAGATTAGTCGGCAATCAAATAAGTTTTTTTTGGCTATATTTCGCGAGGATGAGTTGGTTTGGGTGACAGAGAAATTAGTTAAGCAGACAATAAATTAAAATGTTTTAGAAATTTTCTGTATTTTGAAACTTATTTGGGTAATCATCAAATGTCCAGAACTCAATCAATCAGTCAATTATTGTTCTCAAATTGATACAATCTTCATTATTTATCAAAATCATTACTATTATTTTTGAAGACCTTGATATCAGGTTGTAATAGCTGTATTGTGGCGTATTCACTTTCATTCAAATCTTTGTATTGCATTTCAGCACTCGTCGTACTATTTTTTTCAAATCATTTTCTTCCTTATTGTTTCTTGCAATCAACTGACAACGCTCCAAGACAACAAATTGGCACTTTTATCACTTGTACCGCTCAAAGAGGGTTTTTCTGCTGATTTTTTCTTCTTGCAATTACATTTGTTTCTTTCAATCAAATCTTTGGCTTGTAGTTCGGGATTTGTCTCGTTGTTTTTTTTAATTTTATGTTTTGCCTCTATATATAGTACAAACGCCTGATAACGCTGATGAGATTACTTTAAATTAGGATCTTTTTTATGACTTTTACCGCGTAAAATCAGATTTTTTCAATGACAATTTCTGCGTTCTTCGTTAAGTGTTCCCTTGATTACATGATTTTTAAGAACAAAATGCAAAAGAAAAATTTAAACAGTTTTCATTTTGTTTTCTCTAGGGTAGTTAAGAACAGCATCTCATTTGTATTATCATCAATTGTATCGATGAATTTCTTTCATTTAGAATCCATCAACTTCAAAATTCCAAAGCACAATCTTACCTTTAAATTTCAAAAATCTCCTATGCTTCATTTGATGCACATTTTACGCAAAAAATTACGATGGACCCAGAATGAGGGTAAGATGAAGCCAGAAAGAACAGTATGGGAAAGCGCACCTTTCTGAGCCCCTTTGCTCAACTTTAGTTTAGTCTATTGAGCAGCTCTTTTGATGCATTTACATGTTTCAATGGGTCTGACCAAAGAACACGGCCTAGCATAGTGTCTGTTTGATATTTAATATCTCAACGGTGTCAAACACCTGTCTGTTTAATCAAGGTGATGTGGTAGAATGGCATTTAGTTGTTGCAATGGTTGCTGCAATGCTATTCTCTAAAATATTGAAATCAAAAACAGCCATATAACTAAAATTTATGAAAATAAGTAAATTATATTATTTTATTATTTAGTGTTTTAGTCTGTCCAACACCCATAAACAAAGACAAGGGGCCAAGCCAAAAAAAACCAGTCCTGTGCCAATTGTAAAAATATGTTCGACGTTGACTGTCTTTTTAATTGGACTATTTCATCAATTTAAACTCTCAATTTGCAATAGTAAATTGCCTAGCTGAAAAATAATTATAGACAAAAATAACTATTGGATGCTTTTACATGTTTCAACGGGTCTGGTTCAAGGTCTGCTCGGTCTGTCCGATGTTCTGGTCTACGGCCTAGCATAGGGTCTGTTTGATATTTAAATTGGTTGGATGAAGAGTTTGTTCGGTCTGATAAATACCTGTCTTGGGTCACGGAACTCATCCATTTAACCTCATCTTCTGGCAGACTGAAATTTGATAAAAAGAAATAAATCACATATCTAATAATTGTATCATTTTGCTGATGCTCAGTAAACTACACTAAAATTGAGCAAAGGGGCTCAACAAGGTGCGGTCTCGCATACTCTTCTTCCCACACACTTTTTCACTCATTCTGGCTCCATCCAAATTTTTATTTTAAAAAAGCGCATCAAATGAAGCAGAGAAAACTTTCAACCTTTAGAGAGTAGATTGTGTTTTCTAATTTTAAACATGACGGATTCTAAATGAAAGAAAGTCATTGATACCAGTGAGGTTAGTACAAGTGAGCTTACGTTCTCAACTGCACTAGAGAAGACAAAAATAAAACTAATTAAACTTTTATTTTGCACAATTTCTTTTGAAGAAACATGTAATCAATGAAACAATTAGCGTTGAACGCAGAAATAATCACAGCAGAAATCAGATTTTAAGCGGAAATTGTAATAAAAATGGTCCCAAATTAATTTCTTGTTATCAGCATTGTCAGACGTTTTTACCATGAGAATTGATGAAAACATTGATTTAAAAAAACCACAAAACGGCAACTCCTTGTTTACAACCGAAAAATTGAATGAAAAATTCAGCTCATCAGTATCCAGCTACAAATGCTCTTGGTGTTAAAGAAACACATGAAACTGCAAGTAGAAAAAATCAGCTCAAAATCCGCGTTTGAGCGGAACGATACAAGTGATAGATGAGCCAATTTGTTGTCTTTGAGCATTATCAGTCGATTGTAAGAAAATTTGAGACAGAAATTGAATAAAAAAACATAACTCGACGAGTCCTGAAAAAGAATGCAATAAACTGAATGAAAAAGAAAACACGCCACTTCACAGCTATAGTTTCCTGACATCATTGTTTTCGAAATTAAACTGTTACTAATCAAGACTGCACCGGAATGAAATTAATAATTGTCTGATTGTTTAAATTTGGATTTTTGATGATGAGCCAAACAAATTCCGAAAAACTTTAAAAGGTATATAAAATCTGTTGCAATTTTGTCCAATTAACCCATTTGTTTGTCATCCGAACGAAATCTACTCTGCTGAAATAAAGCAATAATACCAACTTGAATGCCAATTAATCTTTTCACACAAACAAGAAACAGGGTTGCTGGTTCAAACCTACTCTCTTTCTGATATTAACTAACTTGAGAAATATAGTTGTTGCCTGATTGAATCCAAAATAGATCTCGGAATTTAGTGGCAGTGTTTTTTGGCAAAAGTGACGAGGTATTGTATCACAATTGCCCACGACTTGGTCATCTGTAATTTGTGAAATGTACTTAAAAAATTGTACGTTATGCGTCCTTCTTAAGGAAGGAACGATTATGCTAATAGGATTTCGTTACATTTTAGGTTATAGTGAGTTATGCCATTCAATACTTTTTTTACAATTTGTAGCGATTGAAAGAGTTACACAAATACACGGGACCAGAAGAGGAACCACAGAAGTACAACAAACTAGATCGTTTGTCTATGTTTAATCAAAATTTTTGTTTTTTTCCTCTGTCTTATCTCAACGGTGTCAAACACCTGTCTGTTTAATCAAGGCAATACGGTAGAATGGCGTTTAGTTGTTGCAATGGTTGCTGCAATGCTATTAGCTAAAATATTGCAATCAAAAACAGCTATAGAACGAAAATTTATGAATCTTAGTAAACTATATTATTTTATTATTTATTATTTTGGTCTGGCCAACACCCATAAACAAAGACCAGGGGTCGAGCTAAAAAAAAACCAGTCCTGTGCCAATTGTAAAAATATGTTGGACGTTGAACATATGTTAAAAAAACAGCCAGTTGTTTTTAAACAACACTATTTTTGGCATATTGGACTACTTGATCAATTTAAACTCTCAATTTGCAAAAGTAAATTGCCTCGCTAAAAATAATTATAGACAAAAATATTTATTGGATGCTTTTACATGTTTCAACGGGTCTGTTTCAAGGTCTGCTCGGTCTGTCCAATGAATTGGACCACGGCGTGGCAAATAGCGTCTGTTTGATAATTAAATTGGTGAGCTGAAGACTTTGCTCGATCTGGTCACTTGTTAGATTCATGGTCTGGTCAAAAATACGGACATAGTATGTTAATTCTTGCCGTGGTAACCTAAGTCTTTTTGGTCTCCTGTAGCGTAGCCGATGTCTGTTCGGTATGGTCAATTCCCATTTTTGTGTAGGGTCGTCCTGTCTGCAATCCGGCTATTGCTTCTTGATGTTAAAGAAACACATGAAACTGCAAGCAGAAAAAATCAGCACAGAATCCGCAGTTGAGCAGTAAAAGTGCTAAAAGTCCCAATTTGTCGTCTTGGAGCGTTATCAGTAGATTGTAAGAAAAATTTGAACGAGGACTAATATTTTTGCACATACGAGGTACAAACAGAGCCAAAAAGGAAAAAAAATTCAAATGTATATACAGACCGAAATTACAAAACTTTTACTAAAGTTGTTGATGTCTGTGTACTTGAAGTGAGAGTTGTGCCACAAAAATGTACCCATTAACACACATTTACGCCTTGAAAATCCTTACAAAATCAAATGCCACTATAATTGAAAAAGGACATAAAATTTCACTAGCTTTAAAAAAACTACAAATTTCAACGAAAATTCGCCAAAAATCCCCGTATTAATATCTTTAAAAAACAACTTTTCTGTTGCAAAAAAACATCCAGTAAACTTTTCGTAAACCCTATGATAGTTTCATTGCCCCAGCAGATCCACAAACACGCAAAAAAATTTTCACAAAAAGTTGAATTTTTTTAAAAAAAAAAGTAGAAAGATTCCTAACAATAACATTTTGAAAAATTTTTCTTACCGCTAAACTTGTCCAGTATCCCAACCTCAAGCTGGAAAAAAACAAATGGTTGGCTCCTCAAGACCTGAAGATAATTCGGGAAAGAGCCACTTTTAGAAAAATTTCTGAAACAGTGGCAATCTTCAAAAGAGAACTCGCTGAAACTGCCAACATAAGCATACTCAACCTTATTCTTTTATCACTGACAGACAACCAGCACTTTATTATGCAGCTCTAAAAAGATTCAATAACCCTTAAAAATTGATGAACAAACAAAAGACAATATTATGAAAAAGCAAAAACCACAACATGTTTTTGTTATTACAAATGCAGAACCGTAACATATAATTAAAAAGACATATATGAAAAACTTTTCTATTTCTCTAATACTTCTATGCGCTTCACGTGAAAAGGGACACAAAACAGTTAAATCAGTTCAATTTTGTGGTTAAAAACTCGAAAATTTGAAAATAAAGAAAGAATAACTGTTTCAAAAAAACTTTGCCTTGTTTGAAAGTCAATGGGACCTGTCCAAAACAAAACTAAAAAACAAGACAACAAATACCGGCAAATTCCCCAAGATTGCCACTTCATCGATCAATGAAAACACATAATGTAAGGTAAAACATTAGATAGCTCAGATTGCTTTATTTCACCAAAAATCAATAGAAATTCAATCAACTTTAAGTTGAATAGAAAAAAATTGAAGAAGAAACGAAGTTGTGATGTTGTCAACACTACTGTCATTCGAAATTTTAGTCAGTTTCATACATACTCGAGAAATAATGAATAAAAATAACAGCGAAAACGGAATTCCAATTTCCGCATGTGAAAAAAGCATTTCTTCAAAAAAAAAAGAAAATTTACCAGAGCAAAACTAATTTTTTTTGCAAAATTACAGGTAAAAATTTTAGTCCGTTAAAAATACTTGTTTTTCACTTTTTATCGTTTGCAGCGATACTTAAATTTTATTCGAATTTATTTCATCAATGATATCAATAAAACTAAAAAGATGAACAAATGAAGTTACAAAAAACAGGACATATTCTCAAATGCAATTCGAATAAAATATCAGAATTTCGGCCCAGGCCAACCGACCAACTGTAACTTCCAAAAATAGTCTATCAAATATAAATATCGGTTTAAATTAACAAAAAAGCTCTGCAAATTTTCTCTTCCGGAACACATTTTTGGGGATCGAACATAAGTCTGACCTTCATTGAAGTGCACGGAGATTATGCAGAAGTTGTCACTAATTCTGAAATTATGAAATTTTTGTTTTCAAAAGAGCGCAGAAAAGGACAAGATGTTTTGGTATTCCAACGATATCTTCATATGTTATCGGAGAAAAGAGGCTCGAAAAGCCGAAGCCAAGACTTCAGCAATTACACACAACAAAGAAACGATATAACATTATTGCTAACAACATAAACATTTAGCAAACTGGTTCGAATTTTCAGAAATATTGACAAAATCTGAAAAAAACGGAATTCTTGTAAAGCTTTGGAAGCTTTTCAAAGCTTTGAATTTTTTAACTCTTCAACAAAGACTAAATTATAAAAGTCTTTATAAATAAGAAATCACGCTCAATTGCTTGTTTTCCTAAAATACCGCACGTGTTAATCGTTCTTCGTTATACTGCACAAAAGGACTGCCCAAAAAAACTGTTATCCATTTAAATCCTTCCCTTAACCCACTTTCTGAACATCAGCTAGTTTGGGAATATTTTTTCTATCGAGCAAATATTCTTTGCTTTCTTTACCCAAGTACTAGGACTGGACAGTCGTAAAACAACTTTAAGACAGGTTTTTTTCACGTTTTATGAACTTTTTTCAACTATTTATGAACGTTTTATTGCACCGCATGCCTCATACTTTTATCTCAGTTTCATTACAGTCATATAACAATAAACTTAATTAAATTTTTGTGCATTCTATATTGATTAGCACGGCAAATCAATTTTTTACAGAACAATTGTTAACTGTAATGCAATTTTTAATAAAGCTTTATGTGATTAATACAATGAATCAGCTGGCAGATTAATGGTCCATTTTGTTTTTTTCTGCTTTCAATACTTTGTTATTTAAATGTCAGAGCGTTGATGATCATAGAAAGTAGTATAATAAAAATATAGAAAAATCTACGTTGCACAAATGCATAATCTTAATGCTGAATTTATACTGAGTCTTTTAATCTTAATACTGAGTCCGTTAACAATTGGTAAAACGCAACATTCGTGAAAACTAAAATTATTCAAATAGAGAGCACACAGACAGCTGAAGATAATCAAGTTATACGTACCAGTTCGTGCGATCGTAGTTGATTTGTAATAATTTTGGTGATTCGCATCGGAGACTTTTATCCTAGCCAGGGCTATTTTTCTGCCCCGAGAATCAAAATTTGGTCATTATTATTTTTTTTTGATGAAAATACGCAGAAATGAAAACAATGTTTTCTTCAGCTTCAAGCCTCCGTCTCCGCTTTATGGCAATTTTTGTGTCACTTTGTCTACTTTACTTCCTCACATGGTTTTCCAGCCCTTTAAATAAGACAATTACCCCGACTGGCAAGTTTGATGAGCGCCAAAAGCTTGCACAAAAGGAAGTGCTGATTGGAGTTAAAGAGGAAGACAACCAGCTTCCATTTTGCCAAAGTGCTGACAGGTTGCTGCTATTCAAAGGTCGGTCAGACAGTATGCAAACCCGAAACTGTCCTAATTGCGTGCAAAATTTCTTCCAACCCGGTTTCACCTTCACAGGCGAAAATTACCAACCATATGGATTTCATGTCAACTTCAGCATACAAACCCGGGTTGAAACTTTGTTGATTTCATACAAGGATCATATATGATTTCATACTGATCATACTCGATTTCTTAGTACGATCCTAGCATGAAACCAAAGAAATCATAGATAATCCTTGTATGAAATCCAAAATTTCATATATGACCCTAGCATGAAATCCAAGAAATCATAGATAAACATTCATTAAACGGAAAAAAACACGCCTGAAAAAGTGTATGATCCTTGTAGAAGATCAAAGAAATCATATATGACCCTAGTATGAAACCAAAGAAATCGAAGGTGATCCTAGTGCGAGACAAAATCATATTGGTTTAGATGGCTTGCACCAAAAAAGCGTTTTATGAGACTTTAGCTTCTCATATCACCAAAGTATATAGGGTTTCCATCTAAAAACCGATGAAAGCATTTGGAATCTTGACATGAAATCGAAAAAAAATTAATTATGATCCCATTATGAAACCAAAGGAATCACATTAACTTCAAGAGATACCATTAAAAACGCGCTGTTTGGAGAATGTAACTTCTCATAGCACTGAAATGTTTAGAGTTTCCATTTAAGAACCAACTGAAGCAATTAAGAGCCTATTATCAAATCAAAGAAATCAAATATGCTCCTAGTATGAAACCAAAGAAATCATATTGGCATTCAAGGGTGGCACAGAGAAACCGACGTTTCAGGAAATCATATCCTCTCATATTGGCAAAGCAATTAAAGTTGCCAACTAAAAACCCACTTAAACTTTCACGATTTTAATGAAAAATCCAAGCATTCGTATAAAATCCTTTTCTGAAATCAGAGAAATCAGATACGATTAATTTATGAAACCATAGAACACAAATTGTTTTGAAAAATGCCACCCATTAAGCATTGTTCAGAGACCGTAGCTTCTCCTCTCATTAAACCAAACATTCGAGTTTTCCAACTAAGAACAGTTGACATCAATTATTATCAAAATATTAAATCAAAGAATTATTTATGATCAAAATACGTGGTTATCAAGTAAATCATAAAACAAAATGCAGCTGTTTAATCTCTATCTAAACTCCTCTCACAAACAATTTATTGACTGTTCTCACTGCAAAACAATGACATGATGAAATTACCATAAAAGCCAGCAAAAATAGATCTGACTACAGACGTTTTTTATGCTAATTAATTTTTTACAACATCAAATTTGTCATTAGTAACTTTTCTTGCTTATAAAACTGAGAAGAACTATAGATTAGTCACAATCGGCTATAGGGTTTTAATTGATTGAAAATTATTATGGCAACACATTACAAATCAAATATAGAGCAACATCAGGGTGAGTTGAGTTCTTTGAAGTTTTGCAATAGCAAAGATCGGTGAAAGAATTATCACCACAAGGAAGAAGAGAAGAGTGCAATAAAATGCAACTGTTTTTCCATTAATTTTTCAAGTTTTTCAGGCCATCCGCAAAACCGAATATCATGATATGAGATTGCAAGCACGTGTAGTAACCACAATCGATTTTTCAACCTCAATCACAACAAGTTCCACAAATTCAGCGCATACATTGCAAAGAATTACGCACTCAACTCAAAAAAGCAAACGAAAAATGTATATGGGGATATATCTCGGTGTATGAGGATTCTAAGGAGCACATTAATGTGGGTGCACTCTGCAAAATTTTGGTACCAGAACCTGTTTGACAACAAGTAGCCCGAGCGGGCGATGACTTTGAATATTGCTCTTGAATAACTTTTGGAAAAAGCAGAATTACAGAACAATCCGAATATTGGAATCAAGAAGTGCTTAGAATCAATAAAATGCGGATACGATTGTTTGATTTCATAGACTAGTTTGTGTGATTTCCACAAAAGTTTGAAGTGAAGCCCTATTTTTGTTATCCGAGCAGTGGCCTAGATCGCAAGAAAAGCCTCAGAACGTCTTCTAATGTTCTTCCGGACAACAATTACGTTCACCTTGACAATATTAAGTGCGCTGAATGTTCATCACGAGCCATGGAAATTAACTTATCTGCTCGCGGTAAAAGCAACAATGTTTTAGATATTTCCATAAAAAAACCACATCATCATAACTTCCATGATTTCAAGAAAAAAAGTTTTCATTTTTTATAGAAACAATAGTCGATTTTCGTTAACATTCACGGCTGTTTATTTTAAAAGGCTCATTCCATTCGTAGATATGAAAACATACCTTGAACAATAATATTTGTAAATTTGTTCAAAATAATATCTTTGTTCGTTTTTTCGTCAATTATCTTTAGTTAAGTCTGGATCAAGAAAATTGAGTCAATGTAGTGGCTTATGAGAGCAGACACTGTTTGAAAAGTTTAATATTGACAAAATGCTCTTCTGGCGTCTCTATTTGAGGTAGTGATGAGGAAGAGGTGGTGATGCTTGTGAAGCAAGCGAGAAATTTTTAACTATATTATCCGACCATTCTGAGAAGTTTGCTCGAAAGATATTAGTTTTACGAAAATAAGCTAAAACCTATGTACCTGTACCGCTTTTTGTGTAGCCAATCTCCCTATAATGATTTGAGTCAAGTTAATTGAAAACAATTTCGAGCCATCAAATTGTTTTGAAGTTCGAATTGTTTCGTCAACAAAAAGTTTTCGAAAATCTACCAATTTCAAAAAAAAAATTATAAAAACCGCAGAATTATCAATTTAATTAAAAAAGCATTTCATAACGGGCGCACGTTGAGTTCAGAACAACAAGAGATCGGAAAACGGTTTTCTCTGCCGAGATCGGAAAACGGTTTCTCTGTGGATTGATGTCATGCTGTTTTGCTGTTTTTTATACCAAAGGTCACCAACAGTTAGGTAACTAGTGTTCGAGAAATGGTCTTTTCTTTTGATAGTTAGTTATTTCCCTTGTTTTTGGACAAAAGATATGGGTCTGTTTTGTGGGGAAAAAGTTTTTGCCTGCAAAACTGTTCTGAAGTTGCTTTGATCATTAATTAAATTTAAAGAGAAAAGCTGTTTTTTTGTCAAATTTTTTGACTGAAGACTACAAACTTAAATAACTGCCATTTCTTGTTTAACTGGTGAGTACCATCCCTGCACAGTTATTTCATTTCCTGTTTTTTTTTTAATTCAATGCTATGATTGTTTTTTTCTGTATGGTTCTAGAATGTGTACTAAGAAATCATACTAACAATCATATATGACTTACTTTAATTACAAAGAACTTATTACAATCCAAGAGTTGAATTGTATTGGTGCTCTGTCTTTTTTTAATATAGTAAGATGTTTTCACGACTTTTTTCGTTACCTTGAGCTTTCAAAACGGGATAAACAGGTAAAGCTCAGCGGGCATCAAGTTTCATTAGAGGCCCTCAGCCGCGTTTAGTACGTCTTCAAGTACTTAGAGTGGTGAAGCTACTGGAAAGGCCGTAATTCAAGGTTAACAGGTCATTTTCAGAAGCTTTTGAGCCCAAAATGTAATTTTTTTTGTCTTTTTTAGGATTTTTTGTTGGACCAGTCTGAAATTGAGGTTTGTAAAAGTTGGTAAAGGTCTTTTGCAAGACGTAATTACTTTTATGGCAATTTTTAGAGCTATATGTATTGCTACACCAAACATGAATACGGTAATTTATTCTAATTTTCAAAATTTTCTCAAACTTTTTGAATTCTTTTGTTGTTTCAGCTCTTGGTGTCAAAATAATAGGTTATTTCATAGTTTCGAGGTAATGGAATGATTTTCAACTTCACGAATATTAGCAATTTTTTCGATAAAACTTGCAGTTTTTTCCAATTTTCTGACATAAATTGTCATTGTGCAAGTTTTCCAGCTCCAGGGTACAAGAAATTTTGTCTAGGATTTGCTCATAGTTTACTGCGGAATTTTTATTGGCCAAGGCATAAGCCAATTTTTTTTCAAATTTTTGAAAATTGTTAATTTTTAGGTTTCTCTAACCTGAGCAGCCAAAACATTTCCTTTAGGTTTTGATAATAGGTTACTACATAGTTTCTAGTGGTAATGGGTAATGTGTTTCAAGATTTTAATAATACAAATTTCAAATAATACGATTTTCAAATTGTAATTTTTTCTTTGACTTCCTGAAATTTTAGTCTTTTTCCTCAGTGGCCAGGGGTTTGCTGCTATTGAGTTTGCTAGTATGTCATTGCAGAGTTTCTAGTGGTAACAAAATAGTTTTCTGTTTTATTAGATTGCAAATATAGGTAATTTTTTAAATGAAGCGTGCAATTTAAATTTTTTTGATTGTTTTCCAATTTTATGGTTTTTTTTGTCATTTTCTGAGTTTAACTATAGCTTTTGACCAACCAAACTTTTTAAATGTTGCAAGACAGAACTCCACAGAGAAAAATTGAATTTGAACATTTTTTCCAGACACATTTTCGAAAAATATCTTTTAATTTTTCCTTTTCATTAGAAGCATTTTTCACATTTCTTTTTAAAGCATTTTTCGTCTTTTTCGAGATTATCTAACTTTAGTGTCAAATTAATCTCTTTCAAGTCTTATGCGTGAGTTAATGACTATCTTGCATTGTGTCATAAATGGCCTTCAGGTTAATGGCTTCAAGTGTTTTAGGAATAATTGTTTATTTTTGTTTGGTTTGATTCTTTTAGTTTCTCAACTTTCGAGATTTCGTCTTTTTGGCTGGGATTGTTCAATTGGTCTGCTGGTCAGGTACATTAGGTCTGTTTTTCATTCAATTCCCTGGATTGTATTTCAAGACTTGTCCTGCTATGTTTTTTTCGTTTTTCTTTCTTTTTTACCCACAGAAGTTCCATATACGATTTTTTTTGTTGTTTCTAAAACCCACTACAGTTATTAAATGACCGATGCATTATTTGAAAGTTCTGCATAATCCTTGAATGAAAACGAAGAATTCATACAAATCATATATGACCTAGTATGAATGCTAATAAGACGAATCTATTTTCTACGCTTTATGGATCTTTGATTAATTTTTCCGTATCAGTAACCTTGAATATAGCGATTGAAGCCTTTTGAGAATAGGTTTCATTTTTTGTTTGATCCTTGTTTGACTATCAAGAAATCATACAAATCATATATGACCTAGTACGGTTACTAGGAATCATATCTGACCTAGTACGAAATCCAAGCAAGTTGTAAGATCGATGACCCGGGAAACTGAGAAAAAATTTAGAGCTTGGCTGAACAAAACTCTGTCATGCGCCCTGCTGCTTCAAACAACAGTTCAAGCTTATAAAATCTCGAAATGTCCCTTGCCTTGTTAGGTTACTTTATGGATCTAGGAAAATTTTGTCCCGTATCAAATTTTAGTCAGCATCCGAACTGATACAGAATATTTGCAGAGAAGCTTCCAGTACTGATTCAGATAGTTTTAAGAAAAGCATCTCCGTCGACTTTGAGGCTCCTCTGAATCAGTGCAAAATTCAGAATTAGAGCACTCTGATTTCTTCTGCATCCGAGGAAAATACAATATGCTTCTCTGAATTAGCTCTGAATCACAATGAAAATCCAAAATTTTTCTGTAGCACTGTAAAAGCACAAACACACATAAACAAACTTTCGATCGGACTTTTTAGCTGTTTTTCATGTTTTGGAGCAAAATGCAAACAACTGTAGGCGAAAAAAAGTTTTGCTTTAGTGAAGCAAATTGATATTATTTTTGTGCAAATTCATACAGCTGAGAAAACCGGTCTTTAATATTTTGTCGCCCTGCACCGGTTCAGATAAAAGTTTTCTCGACACAATTGTCAATATTATAAGCTTTTAAAGAAGACATAACTTTTAAGGATCTATTCTGTCCCCCCCCCCCCCCCCCAGCTCAGTAAGCAATGTAAGAAAATAGTAAAAAAATTTATGCAAACTGAGCTGGGGGGGGGGGGGGGGGGGCGAAACAGATCCGACAATTGAACAAAGGTTAATGAACAATCATACTTTCTTACTCACTTCTTCAGGTTTGTTTTTCTTTACTTGTGTTAGTTTTGTTCGCCACAATTTTTTTTGATAAAATGATGGTTGAATTGATGTTCAAATAAGAAAACTGTTTGGTCACACAAAATACTTTCCAGTGCTTTCTAGGCCCTTCTCAGTTGCTTTTTCATTTCTGCAACAAAACAAACGGCTAAAAGCTCATTCTTTTATTTTGAAAATTCTTCCGTCCAAACTAAAAAGCGTTTAATCTGACGATGTTTGGCGTTTGAGTGCTGTATTTACTTAAAATAATTCATTTTCCATGGGAGTTAACTCTATGAACAGTGTCAAGTTATTCATCATTTTTTGACATTTTTGCCAAGTTTCTGTTGATGCCGTTTTCTTTCAAAAGGCACAAAACAACATAGTTTTCATGATAACCTGTGAAGTTTTCTGTACTCGCCAGGGAATTTTTTGTGACTAAAAAGTATGTCGCGTACCCACAATACGACAAGAAGCTCGCTAGCGCTGCTTTCCTACTTCATATTAGTTTATTTTCGGATAATGTTGGCGTCGAAAAATGAACCTAAACGTTTTATTCAGCAATTATCAATCAAAGTAAATTTAGAGTGGATCAAGGGAGAGTTAATGTTGGGGTTTGTTTATTTCTTTTAAATTTGACTTAATTTGACGTTGCTTTTGTCCGCCGTTTGTCTGATTCAATCATCTTTTTGAAAGTAGTCATTCATACTTATATATGTGGATTAAAAGTTCGAATGGTTTTCTCTTTCCTTGAAATAGAAATCTTTCGACATTATTATTTTTTTTAATCATGCAAAACGCGTGATTTAAAGCTTTGTTGACTAATGAAAACGTAACCTCAGTTAGTTTCAAATGTACTATCAATAAGAATTTTCAAGGAGACGTAAATTTGGGTGAAGTTAGAGTTTCAGTTAATAGACGCCGAGAAACCGAAAACGCGCGAGTTCAATCACATAACAATGTGAACTCTATATTTTAAAATTTTTTTTTCATTTGTGCATCAGAATGGATGATTGATAGCACATTGTATTTAAATCAAACTGTTCTCATATAGAAGCATCTTGTTCTGCAAAAACCTTACTGGAAATTAAATTAAGTTTGAAACTGAAAAAAAAAAACAAACTACTCCTCTTTTCTGAATGCTATGTGATGTTTTGCGCAGTTCGATTGATTTTTTCGCGTCTAAATTGTGTTTCCTACAAACGATTCAAATTCAAATGCTTGAGGTTAACTAAACAATTGATTGCATTTAATTTAACAAATTTTGATTTTTGTCACTATCAGAAAATTTCTGCAAGCGTTGTTTTTTGTCAAACACAAAACAACATAACCTTCATTGAAAGGTGGCAAAGTTTACCCACTTCTTCGTGAATATTTATCCCTCCCAGAAGCGCCCATGTGTATACTGTAATCACTCACATAAATATAAAAGAATGCTGCTTAACGCCTTGAATTGTGTTTTTCAACAATTTTGGACTATGAAATTGGTTTCTAGTTTCCGCAATCCCATATTGACAAGTTTCTTGCGCATAATGTTCAAAGACCCTTTTTCTCATAATGCAATAATCGCTAGAAGCCACAAAAGTTATATATGAACAGGAGGTCAGGTTTGAAATTTTACCGGGTTGACCTCATAATTCAAAAATTATAATAGTTACTTATCGTATCATCACATTATTTGACAAAATCGCGTTTTTTACTATGTCTTATATTTTTTTCATTTCTGATTTCTGATTAATAAAAAAAACAAAGTTTCGTTGATTAAAAATTTTGATGAACTTGGGTTGACTTGTATAATAAGAGTATAACACGAATGCAATTTACTAAACCAAGTACACTTATTAGTCTTATAAATCTGCACCCGGCGTCGATTTGAAATGGAGACGGTTTTAAAAAGGTTTGCTAGCCCTAGTTTACTTGTGTCCTAATTATAGGGCTTTCGATCTGGGTGTTTAAGAAAATATGTCAAAACCATTGAATTTTTCAAACAGTGTACGCACTTGTAACTGTTCATTAAAATTAAACTTTGAGTGGAAATTAGCTGATACTTCGTATTTTTGTGGGGTATTCGTTTTTGTCACGTATTTTTTGAAAATCTTCAATTTTTTTCCTAAGAATATTACTAAATGCAAATTCTGAGTTGCATTCTTGCCTGTTCAATATCTTGGTACAAGAGCAATAAGTAGCATTTATCTTGTAGCGATATACTAATCCTATATAATCTAAATCGAAAAACGGGTCTTCTTTTAGTTTTGAAAAATATAGCAAAATTATCTTGCTCATAAAGATTCAGATTTAGATGGCTTAGTCACGACGCTTATTTCAAAAGGCAAAAATTGGACAACATATAATACCTGGAAAACAGTAATTTTTGTAGTTAGGAGCTTTTTCCAAATAAACGAGTTAAGAAAAATTAAACAGTTTCTACAAAAGAACGTGTCGTAATCATTCATGGTAAAAACTCGTGACGTGAAAATGATTAAATGATCGCCTGCAGTACTCTAAAAATCGTTGACAAGAAAAACAAAGCAACACGTTCTGATTCGAAGACATTGTCTTGCAAAAGCTGCCAAGTGAAACGATTTGCACGAAAATTTTGATGTTTTTAGTGATTTTAAGAACTGGCCTGTTTTATAGCGTTACCGTACTTTTTGGGAAAAATCAACTTTTGAAATTCAAAACAACTTTTAACCTAAACCGAATGAGCGATTTTCTTTTAAAAAGATGGAAAAGACAGTTTTCCTATATTTTTCATTTAATCTGTACTTATTTGGTCAAACAGGTATTCGTCAAAATTGGGTGTGAAAAATAAAGTTTAGAGAAGTTATTATCGGAGCTCTTTGGGGTCCAGCATGGCCAAGCATATTCTTTTAAGTGGTCGAGCTCTAGAATAGGGTGCATATCTAAAAATCAAATTAAAAAACTCAAGGCTTCGGTAAGGTATTGTACATAGTTCTTGCCGAATGAATAATTTACAAAATTCCAACTTTCTTTTTTGTTCTGCGATAAATGCACCCAACTATAAATCAGGATCTGATTTTATGAATTAAATGTTTTGGGCCACAATTGACGACTAGTAGGAGCTCATGGAAGAATTTGGAGGCTTAATTGGTGGCTTTGTTTTTGCACTAAGCCGTTTTGCCTGACTGAAATTTTGAGCTTAAAATCTGCTAGACAACGTTTTAAAAAAGAAAGTATTTTTTTGAAAAAGATGAAAATCTTAACAACAAAATTTGCGGGGTTATCTAATTTGGGGCTGCTTTCTTTGGGTTTTTGTGAAAAAACCAGATTTGCGTGTTGTTTTCCGTGAGGTTTCATATCCCAGACCCTATCATACCCCAGGTTAAGGTCCGAGACGGAAGCAAGTAAGTCCAGACAGTCGCAGATGAAAAGTGACTTTGTCCAAACCTTCCGACAAACACACTTTTGTGCGTTCACCAGACCGATAAGACCGAGTTCACCAGACCGACGTGTCCAGACTGATAAGAGCTCTGATCAGGACTATCTTCGAGTGCACACCTGTGCCCTATGCGGTCTCTTTAATTGGTCCGGAAAAGTCGTTGAGCGCATTTTAAGCTGGACAAGGGTTTCAAAGTGTCAAATTACAGCACACACTAGTCTGATTAGAAATAGTTTGTAGCGCAAAAAACTACTACGAGTGCATTCTTTTCCAGTTCTTGATTTTCAACTCAGAGATGTTGCTTCTGCCAAGAGGCCACATAACAGTAGCCTTCTGATCTCTGCGCAGAGACTCATACAGGTTTTAATGGTGGCGATAAGAACAAAGGAATCCAGTTTTTAGCAATTGTTGGTCCCTTTTGTAAAAATTTTTATTCTACGTTAACTAAGACGTTTTTTAAGGTGTCTAAGTTCATCAATTTATTTTCTCAACACTTGGTTTTCATTAGCAATCTTCTTAAGATTGGCTTTTGCTTAGTTGATTATAATACTGAAAATGTTAACTGCAATGATTTGAATATTTTATAGTGAAATTAAAAAATTTGCTATTGTTTCAAATTTTTCTCTGATCAGATTGTTTCGTGCGCACCTGACTGAGATCAAAGACGCCTAAGAACGCACTTGAGTTTAATTAGAAGCGTTTTTGAGCGCACATGAGTCTGATAAGAGATGGAATCGAGCGCACATTTCAGAACACACGGAGTTACAAGCGCCTTATAGTCTAATCAAAGGACATTTCAGTCTGGATAGCTCAGCTCAGAGGTTATTTTGCCTGAGATGCTCCGATCAAAGATGTTTTCGGTCTAGACCTCAACCTGATGCCCGTACCCTTTATCTTTTCACATTCCAGCCAAATTTTACGCATTTTCATCACTATTCCGTATCTTTTGACTTTTCCGTTGGCGAATCGTGCATGCAGACTTTTGTGCGCTCACCAGACCTTCGTGAGTTTGCCAGAACTTTGTGCGTTCAGGTGCAGACTTTCGAGTTTTTCGATAATTCCAGTTTATTTAATTTTGAATGCACGACGGGTCTGGACACACTTGCTTCGGTCTGAGACCTCAGCCTGGCAAATGATCTTTTTACGGTTCAGAATTGGCAACCCAGGTGAATATTCGATTATCGTTTCAGACAAAGGGAAATCGGGATTCCAGCACAAAATAGACGATTTCCTTGATGGGGCTGACTTGGCTGTGAAGTATGACAGAGCCATCGTAGACTTCAGTCCAGCCCTGCGAGCAGATTACATGCGGAACAAGTACAAGGAAACTGCCATACCCAATGCAACATATCATATGCGATATTACCATGGATGGAGCTGGAAAAACTTACTGGACACATCCAGGATTCTATATCAAATAACGTATACAAATGTAAGATAGACATGATTATGTACTAATCTATTACGAAAAAGTTACAATAGGTGGCTCTGTGGCTCTGTTGAGTTGGCAGCGGCTATACTTTTTATTGACTTAATTTCTGTATGAAAGGAAAAACAACTCGCAAAAATTTTATTGTAAATTTATGATTTTTGTGGCCTTTCATTGACAAGTGAAATGCCACGTCATAATCACTTAAAATTTCTATAATTTTTGCGCCGTTGAAGGAATAATCAAAACCAGCTGTTTTTTCAGACGTTTAACATTGGGATCTATCGAGATCTATCGATTGAGAACTTATGAATTTAGGTAGAAACTTCGATATACAAAGCAATCTTTTAGCTGATGTTGGTGAAATAATGGCTTCGGAATTGAATAATGGCTGCGGATTTGAACAGAACCGTTGCCTCAAATTTGTTCACATGACAAGTTTTCAACTTCCCGGACTAAACGCCAAGTCAATTTCAGAGCTCAGGCAGCCTAACTACAGGACTCATTTGATTACTGATTCAGAGCTCTGACCATTTGTGTTTTAATACTTGACAGTGTAAATCCAACTCTCGGCCAAAATCTTTGCGAAGTCTTAATCCAAGTATTGCCTTAGAGTTGGCAAGTCCAAAACCCACAAACCATGTCTTGGCCAAGGCTTGCCAGGTCTAAAACTATGTCTTGGATAAGACTTGGCAAATCTAAATTCAAGTCTTCAAAACTCCAAAATAGGTCAGAAAACCGTTAAAAGTAGCCAACAAAAGCTCCGGAGAACGCCAAAATCAGCTGAAAAGTTGTCGAAAAAATACGCAAAAGTTGTTCTTTGAAACCTAGAATTAAACGAAAACGTAAAAATTTGTCCGCAAAACGTCAAATTTAAACAAAAATGTCAAAAATGGTAGGGAAATTGTCAAAAATTGCGGAGAATTTGAAAAAAAAAGGTCGAATGATCTTGAAAAAAACCAGTGTGAAAAAATCTAAGCTTCAAAATAATATGTAAAAAAAGAAATTGAACCACTGGTTGAGATATCAACAAGTGAGCACTGCTTATATCGACCCGAGTTCACACATGGTACATCATGCACGACCATTAATGTCCCCGCAAAGTCAATACTACACAGGCTCACTCGTGTATTGTTGCAACAGCAGATGATTTTAAATTCATACTGAAAAAAATCCAGATTGAGTCGCACAGCTAGAAGTTATAAGCTATAGCCTAACGGGAAAACCAAAAACTTTCGGGAAATTTTTGTGTCACAACGCCAAATAAATCCTCGAATAATGGGTCATATTAAGCGGGAAAAAAATTCATTGAAACCCTTATTTTCCAAGCTTTGAAACCGTATATATCACTTTGAAATGTGATCACCACTGGTTGAGGAAATATCACACAGTGAGCTATGCATACTTTGACCCATTTTTATTCGCCTGACCATTTTCAATATGCCCATTTTTGATATTACAAGAGATACACTGAAATACACAATCGAATATAACAGAGGGTAGTACTGGCTGTTGCACCAATTGGTAATCTGGCACTGTCTTAGCCACATTATGGCCATTTTCGCCCTATCGAATTTTGGCATTTATTTCGACTGCCCATTAAAACTGGATCAATCAGATTTCCATAATTCTGCAGAAAGGGGCCCTTTGTTGACAACATGGGCAGCATCACAATTGTTTTGCGATTTTCTGTGGTTAGAGTATACATAAATTTCTTCAAGATCCGAATTATACATAAAATTGGGTCTATTTTTGTGAAAATCTGATCAAAAGGGCGCTGTAATGGCTGAAAACGGCTAAAAACACCCCATAGCTACCTAAAAATACCCATTGTTATCTTCCGGTGCCCTACAGTACTGTTTGGTATCATTTGTTGAAAATGAGCTCGAAACTCAACCTCAAAATTGTGGCACGTTACAAAAATCAAGCTGGTTTTGACTTGGGAATCAAGTTACAACTGTTATTCAAGTCTTGGCCAAGACTTGTCGGACTTGTAAGACTTGTAATTAGACATGCCCTATACTGGAAAAAAAAAGAAGAAACTCTTGCTTTTAGACTTGCCCAGTACTGATAATGACTTCGAATTTTGTTCGGGTGTTCATAAGCCATAAATTTGGCGATGAATTTGACGTTCCAACCATTATTGATTATCATAAACCAACCCGCAATCCTCCCTGTAGATATCAATGACGTCTTGACTTTTTGTACTTTGTGACTTTCTGATGGACAGTGGCTTCATCCACTTTGTTTAGGGTACCAGGCAGCGATGCAAACTACGGGTTGTCCGAAAGGATGACTTCCTGCAGTTAGTTCACAATTCCGACCACAAACTGAGCATAGTCAGTGTCGAATATGGTAAAAAATATCCAGAGAATCCAGTACACACTTTGTACAGAATCAAGTTTTTGAAACAACAAACGTTCGCTCTATTTCCAAGAAAAGATGTATCATATTCTGGGAAAGTTATCTTCCGAAGACCCTTTACGAAATTTATAACATCAAGCGCACAGTACGTAAAAGAACGTTGCTTTCAGCTCGCTGAAGAGAAAAACAAATTATCCAATCACAGCGCCGACACGCCAAATAGATTTGTAGTCATTCACATCCGGTCTAAAAACTTAACATGTGCGCTCGATCGATTTACACCAAACGAATTAGTTTTGAAACTTGAAAAAATTGGTGTTAAACGAACAAAAGACGTTGTATACCTTATGACCGACTTGGAACCAAACGATGCTCATTTTTTAGCCCTGAAAAGCTATTTCGAAGGTTATTATCTGTTTCAAGCTAGCGATATTAACCTCTACGATCACTCGATGTTTGCAAAGAAAGCTGCTCTTTTAATCTACGCTACAGAAATACAGCTCCAAGAAATTGCTGACGGAATAGTTGAAACGTTCATATACCGTCACCAAATGCCTAACACAGCAAAGATCATTGGTCATTTGCATAACTCGGCGGGTTGCGTTTAAACCAATCAATATAAACTTACTTTTTTTCTGTACAGAGTTGCTTTTATCATCTCATCCTAAAGTGGGTATATTAAACTGATGCATCAAAAAAAGTTTGTAAAAAATAGAACCCTGTTATCTCGCCTTTGTACATGTTACCATTATTAAATTTAACATTTTATGGTAAATGTTCTTTTGAGTCTTTATCTATTTCAACACAAATCGGATCTAGATAGAGTCATAAGACATCTAGTTAGACTTGACTAAAAACAGATAAATCTGAGTTCGATTGAGAAAATGAGAAGTTGACCGAAAAAAGCAACCATTTTATGTCCTATGTTCTTTTAGTGCTCTCAATTCATGAATTTATAAAAGAAACGCGCAAGGACTTTGGGCAAAATTGACTTAACCATCGGCTAAATTTCCGTTTAATGCGTACATTTTTCTCCGTACGCTCTTTTCCTGAAATTAGGAGAAAACCTGGAAGTAATTTTAATTGCAATACTTCTTTTCTGCAAACGTTTACACATGTTATTCTTCACATCTTTGTTTACAAAATGTCAGTTAGAATAAAACTTCTTCAACCCGGATTTGAGTCTCAGAGCATTTCAGCACTGAGCCAGCACATTTCAAGCGTAAAAAATTAAATCAGTTCTGAAACATTCCATCTCCAGATTACTTTAATTCTATTTATGTGCAGTTTTTCCTCATTATGATTATGCTGTGGACAGTAGTCGCCTATAATATTTTATCATGTATAGTCTGAAAATTACTCATATCCCAAAATTAAGTCTGCGCAGAGTAATATCATATTTCGTAGTTTTTCACTGGTAATTACTATAGTAGTAAACACGCTCTCTATTCTTAAGATAGGTTGTATGTAATAACCACAGAGCCCATTTAGTTTAGTGGTTAAAACTTCCTACGCAAATTAAATGTTTCAAGTACCCAGGTGGAAGTTCGAATCGCATGTAAAGTAAACGTTGTTGGCGCGAGTAAATCTGGTAAATTATTTTTGAAGCAGTAATTATTACTTAAAATTCAAAACTAGCCAGTGTAAAGCGTTAGAGTACTACCCATCCAAAAAAAACAGAATGTCATTAGACTGGTTCAGTGCTGATTCGCTCCAACACCAAACACAGAGAAAACAAACGGAGAATTCTGCGAGAGAGAGAGAGAGAGAGAGAGAGAGAGAGAGAGAGATGGCAGACTATGAGAAGACAATGTGGAATGCAGGTTTGAACTCTTTATCGGACAAATGCGTAATGAAGAAATGGAAGATTTCGAACTAAAAAGATGAAACAAAAACAATTTGTGGAAATCATTCTGAGTTTCGAGTCTTTGCTATGAGATGTCTTCAAGAGTAACACCAATTGAAATTAGTTTTTCAGGAAACAAAAGCAAATATCAATTACTTGACAAAAACTTTTAGTTCTCGTCTGTAGCAAAGTTAAACTGAGAAAACAGTTCTTCGTGTAATTTAATCCTGTGATACATATTTTATGTTTACGATTTCCATAAGAGAATGGAATCAACTATTTGGTTGATTAGCATTTTGTATGATAAAAAATATTAAACCAGCGAAATTGCATAAAAAGATTGAATGTTACTTTGTATCGAACCCCAAGATGCACACGACATATTCAAAAAATAGGCGCCAGAGCAAAATCATAGCGCCGTCTCTAGTTTTCAAAGAAAAAATTTAAGTTCATCCACAAGCTTTGGTATTTTTCGAAAAAAAAACAACTGTAGAACACAACTCCACAGAAATTTTGCAATGAAAATTCTTATGAAGACTTTTGCACACTTTTGCAATCAAACTAAGTACCTCTTATTATAAGGTTTTTGCATAAGATTCTGTGCCCTTATCAAGCGTGAAATTGATTTGTCATTATTAATAATTTTTTCTTTGATCAACCTGTAAAAAATAATCTTTGTGGCTAAAACAATTTCACTTCTTTGCAAAAGGTCAGTCGTGAAGGGATTGAAAAGATCACACTTGCTTCCTGTAAAAAATACTGAGAAAGAAACTTTGAGCGCTACAAAATTTTGCAGAAGTTTACAAGAAAAGTTCTGATCTGATCATGAACGAGGTTGGCCTGTTTTGTAGTTAAGGGCACATCTGGTGGTCATGTTCTCTATTAAAATGGAATTAATATCAGTATCAGCTAGTTACTTCCTTGTATGATAAGTAATTAAACCAATAAAAATGCAGACAAATAATTCAAACGATACCGTACCGAGCTCCAACATGCCCACATATATTCAAAAGAGACTTTTAGTACTATTAAAAAGAGCAGTATCTTGTCTTCAAAGAGAAAACACGATGTCAAGGAGAAGCTATGGCATGTTTACAAACAAAAACTGGAGACATCTAACCATTGAACAAGATTCTTAAAAGTGATTTGAAAAACTATGAAAACCCCGGCGATCAAACTGAAAACCTATGAAGATTCCTGTGAACAAATTTGTTCCCCTATTTAAGTGCAATATTGCTTCTAAATAAAAATCAAGTTTTCTGCCAATAATTTTATATAAATATATTTGTAGCTTAACGAGTTTCCCGTCATGGTAATTGGTTAGAGAGCTCTCCAAATACAGACTGCCCAATATTGAGCTACCTTTTGCCTAATTTTGAATACAAATTCTAATATTTCCAACAGACAGAGGACGCGAATGAAAACGACAGCGATTATTGAATATTAATTTTAAAAAATTTAACCAAAACTCACTGATAATAGGAGCAATCAAAATCAATAAATATTGGTATTAACTTTTTGCTGTTATTAAAAACAGTGTACAAGCTATATCTTTCTCGTCCAAAAAGTGAAATGTGATAAATGATACCATCTAGCAAAATTATGGTTCTTATGCATATGATGCATGATCTTATGTAACAGTTAATTAGTTCTTGTTCAGCTTTTCTTATGTTTATCTGCCTTTTGTTTTTCCCTATCCCGGCTAAGAAATACTGAAACAATTTTTGTTTCATAATTTCCCTGAAAAAAATGACTGTTCAAAAATATGTCTCTCATACAAACTCAATTTCACTTCCTGCATTTTATCCATTCTCCTAAATTTTTCAATCGATTCACGTTCCTACTCGGTTCTCTTTCACTCGCTAAGCGCTTCAAGAGTATTTTTCTGCTACAATGAATTGATTGTATTCGCACCTCGAATCACCCAATAAGTCTAGTTGATCAATTTTTCCACCGCGAAATCATAATGGCTGCTGTCACAAAAAGAGCTGATAAATACAATATCGCAAGACAAAATCCGTTACTTTTTGCCACATTCGTCCGATAAAATTTTCAGCTCCACGAGAGTTTCTCGTGTGCATTGAGGCAAGTAGGGTCTTTCTAAGGGCAAATCTTCTTTTAATTTTTCCATTTCTTCCCGAACTTTTACTTCCGTTTTTTGAGAATGCGCTTTTTGCACTCTATGGCTCAGTTCAGTAACGTCTTCAATTGAAATTATACTGTCAACATAGAGTTTGTTCAGGCGGCCTTTAAGCCCGATTTGAATTGCTCTGCCTCTGGTTAACTTTCTGGGTTCGCGCCCTTCTGAAGAGAGAACGTCACGTGCAGGGTCCCACTGAACCCGGCCTAAACTCCCACCTCCCCCGTGCTTGCATTTACACTCACTAAAACGTGTATGGGTTACAAAAGTTTTTACTCCAAGTAGAGGGCTCTCATTAATATTTTATAACTGAATGGTAAAACAGACCTTAACAAAGATGCGACACTTTGATGTGACAGTTTGATTTTGAGCACTCTAGTCTGGTTGTGTTTCCGTCCGTAGCCAGATCGGTACAGCACCCACGCAAAACTCGGTTTTATCCACGTCATTCGCTCTAAAATGTAAATTAAAAACTGCTTCACTTTAAATCTGACTTTGTCATTCCAATTCCAAACTTTTTCTCATTACCTTCCCATTGTAGTGCAAGAGACGAAAATTCGGTATTTTTACACCAGTCGTCCTATGCAGAAAAAACCTATGTCCAGACTTTTGAGCGTTTTCGATGTTTCCAGGTCCCCCCTTCTTGTGCGTTAATGCTTGGCCTGGACATATTTTGGCCCACGGCCTCAGCCTGGGTTGTCCATTTATTTTCTCATTCTAAAATTGTCCACACTCAGAACGAAAAGTACACAAAACAGTTGATAAATCGTTTATAGGCAACGCTAAATATTGTTCGCTGTCCGAACATTCAATGCACCTTTGTTAAGATGCGTAATTTTCTTGTATAATTGATAAAGATAAGCTCTTGTTTTTAATAAGTCTACTCAATTTACTGATTCTACGCTTGACCCGAAGATTTGTCACAAGTCTTCGGTATTTTTGTTTCAAACTTCACTTAAGTACGGTTTCATCGGCACCATCGCTTTTATACGTAGGAGATTTTTCCAGCATGTTCGGTCTTAGAACGTGGAAAAGCATCGCAGTATTTTTATTTTCAAAAACGGTAAGAAACGTCCTGATGTTCGGTTCGAAGTGTACGAAATCTTCGGTAAGTCAGCCATGAACTTTGACGGGAATTCAATTGATTAATTCAATTCACATTTACTGAGATTCAATTTGATCATAGAAACAAATACATTGGTCACTTTCTCACGATCTCATGTCGTTTGAAATCGAACATGCCGACGATTTCCTCCGTTTAAAAACCAAATACATAAATAACACAAAAAAAACGTATTCTTTTATCTAACTCACCCCCGATATGCCGACTTTTTCCATCGGTTATGTTTGATTTTTTTTATGGAGTAATGTGGGGTTTAATCGTCAATGGGATCAAATGATGTAAGAGAGAGTGAGATATTGAAGAATTCTTGAAAAGTTATTCGGGGAATTTGGATCTATTCTGTTTCGCAAAAGCTTAGTGAGCATACATTTTTTATGACCCCCAGGCGCACGTGCTAATTTCTTACATAGTAACGCGCTATATAACAACATATAATTTGTAACTGGGGGTCATAAAAAACACTGGGGGCCGAAACAGAATAGATCCGGGGATTTTTAAAAAGTAGATCAGTTTTGTGTGGGCGTAAATTGCTGTAACACTGATTTGGAGATTAATCATTACACGAGAATTGGGTCGCACGCAACTATTATTAAGGCAACTTTCTTTGGTCACATTTATTTGATCCAGACAGGCTTTTTTGCAATAAACTCATGCTTTGAAGAAAAGGAAAGCAGAAAAAGCGATCAAATCAACACCTGGGATATCAACTCAAACTGGCTGGGCAAAAATAAAAAAAAAGATTATCATCAAATTGACAAAAAAATTGAAACGATACAAAATCACGCCTGTTCTCTTTGATCTAGATAATAAACAAGTCAAACTAAACTAAAAAAAGCCTTAGATGATAACTTTGTGACTGACAAAGAAAAGGACGTTTATTTAAAAAAAAAAACAATGAACTAATGTTGTTGAAATTGGTTGTTACTAACAACAAAGTCACACACAGTCACTTAATTTCATGTTAAAAGTTTGCTGAGGTTGTAAATCATAATATCATTATCTAATCTTAGCCACTTCTCAAACGAAGATCAGTGCATGATGCTAGCGAAGCGACAGAATCTGTGTCAATTTTTCTGCTAAACGCTGTCAAAATCAAGGTTCCAAACAATATTGAAACATAAACCAACTGATGAACAACTTTTACTTTTCAGGAAAATCAAGGTAGGTAAATTTTTAATAAAATTTTAAAATCTTGAAAACAAAATATAAACATGCAATGATTTATTTGCTGTGCGTAACTAAAAACTGAAGTGATATTTTATAATTTTTTTGTATTAAATCTTGGCATAGAATCTTGCAAGAATTATGTATTCTCTTGCAAGATAGCTTGAAAGATTCTTGCAAATTTGTAAATTTTTAATTACAAGGGTAATCACGTGGTATATTAACCTGATTACCAGCGAATCATACCCGGGTTGAGGTGTCACCGTTAAAAATCGCTAAAAGATGTAAGATTTGCGGTGAATTTGAGTAAAAGTGTAAGATTTGCGTTCAATGCGATGAATGCGGTGAAAAGAAATTTTTAAGCGGTGAAATTTTTGTTTTCAGCGCTTAAGCGGTGAAAGAAAACTTTTCACCGCTACAAGCAGGATGCGGTAAAAAAATAATCACCGCTACCAGCAGAATGTGGTGAAAAAAAACTTTCATCGCTAACAGCAGAATGCGGTGAAAAAAAATTTTCACCGCTAAAATTGCAAATCTTACAAATATTCACCGCGCTAATTTCAACGCTTATCTTATATTCACAGGAAATATCAGTGAAGTTAGTGACAGATGGCGCAGTGGATTACGAAGTTGGTGACACGCATGAGTTAGAGGTTCGCACCCTTTTACGGCAGTTTCTTTTTTGTAAGAATTCCGGTGAATGCGGTGAAAAAAAAAAATTTCACCGCAAAATTTAACGCAATTCTTACAAAAATTCACACCTTTCAGCGCATTCAACGCCAAAAGATGCGGGCGCTTTGCGGTGAATAAAGGTTTTTCCCCGCTATTCACCGCTAATCTTACATTATTTTTTGACAAAATCTCGATCCGGGTAACTCAATTTTCTGCATCTCTATAAATCTCAACAAGTCTATTCTGTTTTAGATGGCCAATATCTAAAGTTGATCATCGACAAAAAATTTTCTGAGCGATTGGACACTTTTTGCACCATGGCTCAACCAACTTTTTTCCAACTCGCCGTGACTTAATGCAGTGATCTGGCAATTGTGACTACTTTTCGTAAAATAACCCAAAATATTCGCTTATAAACGCGTTTGAAAATAACATAGTAGGCGCTCTTAGGCAATTAATCGCTTTTACGTAACTCGTTTACAGAAGCACCCTTTTTGTAACTTTTTCACTGCTCTAATTATTCGAATCGAGAAAATTTCATATTATCATGTATAGCCAAATTCATATTTTCGGACGTATTGAAAAAACGTGCACGATTTGATTTTATTTCAACACCGATAAGTATTAATCTTAATCTGTCTAAAGTAAAATTTTTTTACATCCTAAATAATGGTAATTTTTCGCCTTTCAATTAACACAAACCGAAGCAGTTCAAAGCGTTTGAAGACTAATCTAGAGCGAGCTAGAAGTGATGCAAAAAAAACGAAAGACTCATATGGGATTTTTTTGATTGATGAGCCAATCAATAATGAAAAACAACTTCAACTAATCGCATCGGCAAACTAAATGTGGGAAACACTGAACCTATACATTAATTGGACATATTGGTTTATCAGACAAACAAACTGAAAAATCTGAAAAATGCCACTAGCACAAAATTTATTCGGCTGCAGCTACTATACATTACACAAGCTAAATTCATTGACATTTCAAAATGTTAATGTCTTTGAAAAACCAATGATAGGACATCTCCCTCATGCTGAGAAAAAAATTGACCTTGCGATGTTTTTTTCTATTTTGCTGATTTTAGAAGTTCCGCTACTTATCTGCTTATCTCTTCAGTAAAGTTCTAAATTAAACTCAAACATTCAGGAATTATAGAACTTTGGGACCCTTCATTCAAAAAAGATCATTTCTTCTCATTGTATAGTTTGTTGTCAATTAACTGTTTCTTGTCGAGATACCTTACTCTTTACTTTTTTGCCTTAACTTTCAGAATACTTTGGAATTATAAAATCGGTAGACCTTTGTGGAAGAAAATAGAGGTTTAAAAATTGTTCTGTTCTGTTTGTTTTAATTCCAATATATTAAACAAGAATGCTCAATGCCGTGAAAGCATTAAAAATAAAACGTCTACTGTCGTACACATTTTTTATACGAAAGAGAATTTTAATAATTTGCGGTGCGAATCACTGTTTTTAGGATGGAGAGCTGAATTGCAAACCAAACCAGACCTATTTGAATTGCAAATACTAAATTTTCACTGTGCTGAGTCGCGGAGATTCTCGGATGTAGGATTACTGCTCATCGCGGGGCGAATAGGCTAAATTGTTGGAAAGCTGTAGTCACTTAGTAAATAGAAAATATTTTTTGAAAAAATGAGTTACAACTTGTTACAAGAAGAGTTCTGGGCTGACCGAGTAACTTGGCAGCAGACAACAAGGTTATGAACAGATATATATGTTTACAACGGGGAATGAACAAGAGCATGAACCGCAAATCTAAAAGCAGAAATCATAAAAAATGAATAAGTAATCAAAATGAAAACCACAGATATAAACTAATTATGAGTAGAGGCAAATTGAACTACAGCTATAAATGGAGATATGTAAAAAAAGGATAAAATAGTGACCGAATAATCAAAATTAGTGGTACAATGGTACCTGTGTACCACATATCCCCCGTTACAAACGAAAATCTTTGCTCACGGAAAACTTTGGTGAGTTTTTGTTAAGAAGTTGGAATACTGACAGAAAAATAAACAAATATGTGCTGGTTAGCTACTAGTATTGTAAGTGTTAATTGTTCTACGAGTTTTGACTATTTTACAAGTTATCTGAATCGGATTGCATTTCCGCTTCGAGGGCGGTATGTTCAACGAGATGAACGGCTGCTCTACCCGAGTTATTTGGGGCGTGATTACAGCGACGTTAAAATGACTTCCCAGGGCCGGTTCCGCTCCGTGATTGACTGTATTCTTATGACGATTGATGAACCAGAGGCAACAGGCTCATACGCATATGTGCTGCACTGCGCTATGGTAACAGTTTGATGCTTGTCGGCTCGCTTTTTATTCGGGACTGCTATTTGGGAAGGGCATAAGACAGTGGATTTGTCGGTCGCAGGCTCTTGTCTTAAACGCTTGCCGCTTGTTGAATCTACTGGAATGATGGAAGTCGTGGATATCGGGTTTTTGTGGGCCTTTGTATTTTTGGATGGCAAAGTCGGTGGGAACGAAGTCATTTTGCCGGCATAGGAACTGTTAGGGCGCGTGAGAGCAATTGATTTCACCGATGAGATCCCACTAATATCATCTGGTTGTCTACTGTGGGTAAAGTTTTTGTACCTTTTTCATTTTGCGTCAAAGATGTGAGGCGTGTTTCGTTATTTTACCCTTTGTCACCGTGCATGTACATTTACCTGGTTTTTTTTTGACGATGAAGGTGTAGTCAGCTTCTTTTAGGACTGTTTTCCCGGGCTCCAACACTTCGAAGGTCATAGTCCTTGAAGGTCTTTCTTGGATATTTTGCGTGCCGGTATTTTTTGGCGAGCTTTAGCTGCACCAATTCTCCCGTCCTTGGTGTTGGTCTGCCCTGTCCCTCAAGCCTAACAAGACGCAATTTGCTCTGCGGATCACTGATTCGCCTGTCGTTTGCGTCCTTTTTTTGCCGTGGTCTTGTTCATTTCTATTTCGGTATCGCTTCTGTCTGGATTGTCCCATTTGTCTGATGGTGTTAGCTGCTACCACTAAAACCCGCACATCTTACGTGAATTCAACGGTTAAAAATGCAGCAAATCTTGTTGCCGTAAATTTTCTCGATATTTGTGTTTTGAAACAATGAAATTTTTACATTCAAGGCTTTCAGTTGGGAGCGGTGAAACGTTCTTCTTCACGGCTTAAGCGGTGAAACAAAATGCACTGCTAGAAATCGCTAATATTACAAAATACTCAACCCATATATTTTGCGTATAAAGTTGAGTAAATCTTATTTAAATTCATAAGAGAAAAATAAGAAAGAAATTAAAGGTTGTGCAGTGGAAGAAGAATTGGCTGTAATAGGAGGATTTGTCTACCATTGTTAACTAGGTAACTGGAATACATCCATTGAAATTCTTACACAGAAACGAACAAATTTTGTTACCTGGTTCGGACCTCTTATAAGAGGTCCGAACCAGGTAACGGAATTTGTTCGTTTCTGTGTAAGAATTTCAATGGATGTATTCCAGTTACCTAGTTAACAATGGTAGACAAATTCTGTAGCTCAAAATTTGTTTGCTATTTGAGACAACAAGACAACTGTCCGGCTACCATTTGCAAACGTTTGTTTTTGTGAACGTTTGTTCTCGTCTCGAAAGAGCAAATGTTTTGAGCAAAAAATGCTTACAATTGTTAACTTACCCCGCAAAAATAGTTTGCCTTTTTCGACAGGTTTTGGAGTACAGATATAATCATTTTAGGGATCATGATGTACCAAAAAGCTACAACATTCATTTTTTTATCTAACCCTTTTTGTGCGAAAGGTACATCGGCTATTTGTGACATGTACCTGTTTTATATTGCTCTCCTCCCAACGTCTGATGTTCAACTGCATAGTCGGCTATCTGGTCATTGTATGCCTGGTAGAAGAAAACACCCATCGCGTCCCACTCAGCCGAAAACACTTCACAATTCGGGCTAATTGGTGGATTAAATTTCGTCAAATCTTCCGTTTCACAATTTGCTGTAGCCATCATTAGTTGAAATCTTTGTAGTTGAATAACTCTCTGCCTAAATATTCTATAAAATAACATTTATCGTATTTAGCACGGTAAAGTTAAACCGCATTACAGAAAAGGACAAATTTACCTCAACAATAACTCCTTGTCAGACGTACGAACAAGTCTAATTACACCACAAATTTTGCTCTACTGCGGAGCAAATACTGAATTACTATGCAAGTAAAGAAATAACGTCAATCTATTTTCGGAGCAAAATACTCTGTTACGTAACAAGATATGCTACATTTGGCGTTACCTCATTGAATATGTATAAAAATATAAGAGCTTTTTATGGCGTGTCGTCACCAAAAGACGCTTTCAGGCATCCGTTTTTTTGAAACATTGGCTACGTGAATAACACCAACTCGAAGACTCCATGCACTCTAAAAATTAAGCAGGTAAAATTACCTAATAATTCAGGTAAATTTAGCTGAACTGTGCACGTGTTTCGGAGTTCGTGCCTGCTACCTGCAAGTACGTGCAATTTCTGGATCTTTTCAACAATTGCCCCCCCCCCCCCTTTGGTACCTAGTAGAGAATCGCCACCCCTTCTGTGCTATACTTTACCATAAACATTACTTGGCCTACAGTTTAGATAGCCGAATATCAGTTTAAGCGCAATTGCGGACCGCTGTTCACGGCCATGCCTCTCACGCGCTGTGGGATGTAATCCGGAAATCGCGGGTCGGTTATCGCGGCGGTATCTTTTCGCTTTGTATTCCAACTCGGCTAATTGCCCTAGCATGGTGCATTTTATTCTATACAGTCTAATACAGTATGAGCATACACGGAAAGTTTAGTCGTCTCTGATTGGTTAATAAGTCGCTCGCCTAAATTCTATTCAAGAATAGGCCCCCTTTTGCAAAGGGGGAGAGAAATTGTTGAAAAGATCCCAATTTCTGGTAAAGTAACCAGAAAAATTCAGGCAGTTCTCTTGTACAAACTACCTGCAATTTATCTGACCAGGTCATAAGTTAGAAAAATTTACCTACGCATTTTAGCATAATTTGCAGTTAATTTAACCTCACATTAAGGTACTTCAAGAAAAAGTTTAATAATCAAAATTGAAATTTTAATTAATTCATTTCTTTTTAGCAGGAAAAAAATCATATGGAAAAATCATGGGAACTTTTTTTCCTTATAAAACATTCTTTAGAAACTAGATATGTCATAATGCAGGTTTTCTAGATGCTTTGGTTCAAATTCTTCATTTAAAGGAAAGCAAAAAGTTTACCTGAATTGTGCGCAGGTAAGAAACTTTGAGGAAAATTGTGCAGGCAAATTTTGCTTGCACTTGGCCTTACCTGCACAATATTCAGGCAAATTTGCCTGCATCTTTTTAGATTGTGGTTCAAAAAATTTAAAGTCTTTTAAAAATTTCTTTGTAAGAAAATCTCAAAGCACCGTCAGATAGATCTCTTCAACAATCTCACCCTGCCACTTTAGCAAATTGACTGAAAATAGATCGAAAGGACTATAGTTAGAAAAATGGGGACAATAGATCTCTATTCTCATTGGCTGAAAATAAGTTTTAAAAGCAAGTCATGGATTTCCTTAGCGGCCCGTTGGACTTGACATCCGAATCTATTACAACCGTATAAAATTTCACAACAGGGCACGTTTCCCGTTGCATAACAAATAAGAGCTTTAAAATGATTGGCCAAAAAGCAACGTGAGTTAATTTATTTTTGATCTATAGTCCCAATTTTGGCTTTCGATCTACTGTTATCGATCTAATGTCTGGCACCCTTTGGCAAAAGAGATGCAATTACTGAATGCAATTCAGCTAACACATAATGGCCTGAATCAATTAATCTTGAGAAATGATAAAACCAATAACATTCAAGAATTAACTTGGCTCAATTAATTTTACAGCTAACACTGAGAGTACTGTAATTGAATAATGAACTCCGCAGAGGAAAATGCTCTTTGTTCAGATAAAAATGAGCTGTGTAATTTGAAATTGAAAATATTGGGCCTTACATAAGTTGACTTTTAATTTATTCAATGTGAGCGTGATTTACTGTGAACTAAACATAAGAAAACTAAAAATTAAATACAAAAATACAATTTCAAAAATGATAAATAGACCGTTTCATGTTGGATCAGCTGATTTTTGTCAAATAGCGTTTTACCTCTCCCAAATGTGGGTCAATTGATTCACTTGTGGTCTATTCAAACATCGATTCACCCGGCTCTCGCCCGTACAGGAGTGAGCAAGCAATTCATTACCAATGCTTTTGCATGACTTCGGCAAAATTTTGACAGATATTTCAAAAAAAATTTAATCTTGCTGGACCCAGAGTTGCTGTTCAAATTAACAAAAAATTGTTGTAGCTCAAACCCAAACATCATCGAGGAAGAGCTCCCGAGCATCCAAATTAACATTTCTGCATTGTATATACTAGTTACCAACCCATTGTTGGAGACATGAAAATTGACGGGAAAAGAGACTAGAAAACTCTGCTTCCAATTATTCAGGCAGTTGTTGATCGAAAATCTATAAATCATTCAGATGGAGGGCACAAAGTTCTCTAAAGCGTTGAGGTACCAACACAGTACTCTCGACCATTCCCTTATCCCCGTCAAGCAAGTTACTGGAGTTCACACACAAAATATCGAGTCTTACTTGTGTGTCAAGAAAGCATACAAGAAAAAATGAGGCCTGGCATCGAAATATTAGTCATTGGTTCTTCCAAAAAAATTATGTGAAGACATCGCTTCGCCTGGTTTTATTTCTTCTTCTTTCGTCTTGTTTTACTGTGGGGGGGGGGGGGGGGGTGGTTCTCTAATAGATACCAAATGGAAGGCAATTGTTGGAAAAATCCTGTCAAAAAGTTCAAATGATTTAAAAAAAATGCTTTGAAAAGTAATAGCTAAGCAACTAATTTGAGGGTAAAGTTTTCTTGTTCATTTCCGCCAGCATTCATAAAAATTGTCTCTTTTCTCGCTACGAGCGTTGAGCTCCAGGCGAACATGTAGTCCTCTGGCCAGAAGACCGGCATGTGAACAGAGGTTCATCAGACAACCAAGAACGGCAAAAGAAAATCTGATCAGCTTCATTTGCACTCGTGCATATTCTGATCATATCATACCTTCTATACCGAAAATAGATTATTTAAGACTTAGCCCAGACCAATTTCCATGCCATAGATTCAAAAGCCTCTAATCTGCGATCAAAGCAAATTGACATCTACTCTTTTTGATCCTTGAGTGTTTTTGATGATGCTCACGTGCCAATTAACAGTTGCTTCATAGCACGGTACTCTATCAAAATTAACATGTCCCGAGAACGTCAAAATTGTATCGTCACTCCTAGGAGTTGAAACGCAATAGAACGCAAGATTGACTACTTACCCAGGTCGAATTATCAACACTACAAATTGCTAAAGTTCCCAGGTTGAGGTGCAGACCCAAACTGCTTTATGATCAGACCCAATCGAGCGCACACTGGGCTGACTTGAGTCTGACCATAAGGTTGGAGCGCAATTGGGTCTGATCAGAAATGTTTTTGAGCGCAATTGGGTCTGATCAGGGACCATTTCGAGCGCCTTATTTTTTCATTTTATTGTTTTTTTTTTCTGAGAGATGTTGGCTCTGCAAAGAGGCAACAATGAGCCAGCTTTATGATCAGAGACTCATCTGAAGTCCGATAACTCTGATCAGAAAAAGAGAGTCCAGCTGATAAGGTAATTTTGATTAACTGGAGACCACGATGTTTCTTATGGAAAGCTGTCTAAACTCCATTGAGTCAGAATTATACATTAAACGGTACACTAAATAGATTTGTTCTCAACAGTTGGGTTTCGTTTTCGTTTGCAATACTTCTATAATTGGCTGTTGCTTAGATGAATTAAACATTTCAAACATCAGTTTTTATGAAATGAATATATTATAGCAAAATTAAGAGATTTGTTCATAAGTAAACTCTTTCTCTTTTCAGACCATTTCAACCGCACTTGAGTATGATCAAAACGAGTGGTAGTGATGTGTCTTTCTGGGCAAACTACGTGGGGCATAAGTGCCTTGCCGTGAACACTACGGGGGGGCACAGATGTCTTCACGTGAACACAACAGGGAGACACAAGTGTCTTTCCGGTCAAAATACAGGGGGGACACAAGTGTCTTCCCGTAAACACAACAGGAGGGGGGACACAAGTATCTTCCTGTCAACACTACAGGGGGGACACAAGTGTCTTCCCGGTCAAACGAAGGGGGAGACTTCGATTTTTTTCTTTCTTTTTCTCTGAGTCTGATAGAGGGGAGGGGGGACTCTTTGATAAAAAATTTTTTTAAAGAAACCAACCAGGAAGAGCTTTGAAAACCTTGGGGGGAAAAAGAACTGTCATGTAGATACACACAAAAAAGTAATCACAATACCCTGCAAAATCACCTAATTTTCTTTTGTCTATAATGCTTGCTAAAAAACAACATGACAACAATTATCGCGAAGGTAGATTTACTTATTGGCAACCTGCTTGCACTTGGACCCCGATTTTAACCTAGAAATTGCACTAAAGTTGAGGCCTTATGATGGTATCATTGGAATAGATAACTCTTCATTGGGCACTTATTGGAAATCATTTAAAGTGCTTCGCTTACATGCAATTCTGCATGATGCCTCCGGATTTATCGCAGGTTATAGCCAAAAGGGTCCACGATACTCTTCCGTTTTGCCTTGTCCAATCACAAACGCTTGCGTTGGTCACCTGACTGGTCTATTCATCTGCATGTTCGTAAAAACGTTCAAACGTAAACCATTCAGTTTTTTGGAATGTTGAGCCCAGCGATTGTTGTTATATTCTTTGAAAGTTTTCGACACAAAAAGAGTGGATTTATTATAAAAGAGTTATCTTTTTGTTCAAACAATTACTCAGACACGGTTCTTTGTCTTCCTCCAATTTCCTTCAACTCGCTGTCCCCGAGTGAGGGAAAATCGCATCAGTGGGTTACGAAGCGTTTGCATGGTATTTCGTGGGCAATGGCAGCTAACCATACTTGTTTTTTATCACAAAATATTATAACAATCAAAATCCGATTTTCTACTGCTAAATTCTACGCAAAGGGGAAGGAGAAGACGAAGACACTGCAGAAACTCCTTCAAAAAGTCATAACAAATTTACAAAAATTGCTATGTCCAAAAGTTGAAGAAATATTCACTCCAGGAGATCACTTGACTTGTTCACTTCATTCAACTATACTACCATTCAAACAAAGGAAAAAGCTTTGCGCAAAGAGAAAGGCATATGTA
This sequence comes from Convolutriloba macropyga, assembly GCF_964194025.1. Taxonomy (NCBI): domain Eukaryota; kingdom Metazoa; phylum Xenacoelomorpha; order Acoela; family Convolutidae; genus Convolutriloba; species Convolutriloba macropyga. The sequence continues at coordinate 16,963,742 of NC_134476.1, read as the reverse complement.
TACTTTTATTCGATAACAGTAACAACTAATGAGTGGTCGTGTGGAGAAAGTAACTCCTGCAGTTATTCAAGTGCATTTATCTCCAAATTTGACAGTATGCAGTTGCATTGCAAGTGATAACCTGGTTTCTGAAAGAAGAAAATATTGATTCTCGTGATCAAATTGTACTAAGGAAGCAGTAAATACTTTGTAAAACTGCTGAAATTGAAACTACTGAAATATCTTTCACTGATGGGGTACTTTCAAATGTATCATGTCTTTACAATAGAAACTGAAAAGACTGAAACTAACCCTTTTACCTGCGCCCAAGTATCCAGTGCCAGAACCAGTACCCCTGGACGATGAGAGTCTCCCCGATGAAATCGAAGAGGCAGTCAGAGAAGGGAAGGTGGAATCATTTGTCCACTATGGCAGTGACTCCAAGCGAACTATAAAGTAACATATAAGAAGGAAGATATAAACGCTGAATTTATAACTTAAAAAATTTTTTATGGTTGATGAACTAACTAAATAATAAGCTATCAAATTACACAAATTTGAATTGAATTAATTTTTGAGAATCTTTTGCTTTCAAAATGAGTCAATCGGAAGATCAATTAGATTGCGCTGGGGTGGAGAAGCAGGAATCACTGATTTGGTTTTTGATGATCAAAACAAAGAGAGACGATCTTGGAGATTTTACAACTCTAGACTACAGCGCTCTGAGGTAATTTATTTTACACAAGTTTCCTTTTTTCTTATTGTAGTTTCACTGATCAAAATAGTTTTTTTTCCTCCTCGATTGTGAGTAGTCATCTTTTTGGTTTTCATTGCTATCCTGCACAATTGGATACGCACTTCCAAATCCTAAGTTATGAATAAAATAATATCAATAAGTGATATTCTTTTGATGGCAATCTGTGGTCCTTCAGGTCGAGGAAAGACCAAAATTATTTTTCAAATGCTTCCTAAGAATACGTTTTTCTCTAATTTCAAGTCAATATACTATTTCTATCAACATGATCAACCAAAATTTCAAACGATGAAGCGTAACTTGAACCCTTATTTTACCAAATTTCCGGGATTTGATTTCATTTCGCAGTTGGAAAACTGTTTAAACGTCTTTGACAATTCTTGCGCAGAAATTTTCAATGATAAGGAGTTTTCAAATCTTGCAACAGCTGGACGCCACAAAAATCCTTGTTATCTATGTTAAGCATAATTTGTTTCAACAGAGTAAATGGTCTCGAACAATTGATCTCAACACAACACACATCATTTTGTTCACAACTCACAGAGATATACAGCAGATAAGTTATATTGGAAAACAACTCTTTATACAAATAATAATAATACAAACATTTCAAAAGACAGCGATGATCTCGCGACAAAACAATCATTCGGTCACTTATTGATTGATTTAGACCCAAAAACAATCTACTCACTACGTTATTGTTCAAATATTGTACCACCGAGGCCAAAAATTTTCCATCTGCCATATTCCAAAGCTGTAACTACCCACCTCAGAAATGAGAGAGAAAGATATATGTATTCTGAAGTCAATGCTCGAGATGCCGGAAAGCATGCTAAAAAATTCATCAAAAATTCATAAAATAAAATTAAAAAATTTCTCTGTGAATGCTTTCTGAATGTTATGATTGGAAACATGACCACGGATAAAAGTTTACTTGAACTACGAATCATCGATTTGACATTTTCTCTCAAAAGAGACAGGTTTGAGGAAAAAGCGCCGGCTATTGGTAATAAATTTACAGCTACTCCGAAGCAAAAGTCTCTCTTGTTAACCTAACTTGACGAATTATTAATGCATGCGGAGGAGTTTGTCTTGGTACGGAAAAGAATTTTTGTGTCAAAACAGCCGACTAGGAGAGAAATTTTGGATAATCCAAATTATAAACAGAAAGCTGCTCAATTCCCAGTCCTCCAACGAAACAACCCAACAGATTTTGAGAGCTAAGAGGCGACTGAACAGGAAACTAATTAAACTAAAATCTTGAACAAGAGCAAAAGAAGAAGATCAAGTAGTGTTGATCTAAAAAGTGAATTAGATGATGGAAGTGAAAGTGCACAGTCTTTCTTTCGTGATGATGGCGAAATTGAGCCCGTAATAAAAAAAGACGATCAGACTTTGAGTCTATATGGTCGGAAGTAAAATTAATGGAAGAAAACGAAATACAAAGAGCTGAAATAATCCTTAACAAGATATTTAGTTCAGAAACAGTTTCCATTGAGGACCAGAGTGGTTTCCTTCATATTGAGGACAAACCTATGAGAGTTAAAATATCAACTTTTGTACAATTTGCAACAACCGACAGAGAAAATTGATCTAGCCGTGTACTTAAAACTTTTGTATGAACTCAGGATTCCCCACATTTAGTATCCAACACTCATGCTAAAAAATACCTCAAAAAAGTTTACAGCCAAGAGGAGAAGGAAGAGTAAATTGAACCATTCAAGGAAAACCTGAACAACAAAAAAGCGAACGGAGCAGTGGAAGTCAAAGTAAAGACTCCGGATCAAAACCAGCAAAACCAAAAAATCAAACCAACAAAAAGACAGAGCAGGAGACAAAAGGAAAAAAAATTGTCTCATTATTAAAGATGTGCAACTACTGGATAGACTCTATACTAAAGGTCCAGCATCATTCGGAAGTACAAAGCAATTACAAGATTTGAGCAAATTACCAATGACAAAAGTCAAATTGTAATTGGAAACAAAACCATCCTTCACAAAATATTGTGCTCGGCGGTTGAATTTTCTTCGATTAAAAGCAATCGTCAACGATCTGAATGAAATATAGTCTTTAGATTTAGCTAGATTGACAAGCTTGCAATTAACAATCGTGATGTTAGTTTTTTGCTCGTAGCAGTTGATTGCCTCTCGAGGTATCTACGTGTTGAACCGGTGAAAACAAAATACGCAACAGAAACAACAAAATCCTTCCAAAACATGATCAAGCACAAGCAACCACAATAAGTTTGGGTAGATGATGACACGGAGTTTTTGGGGGCTTTCAAAACACTGCAACAAACGAGTAATTCATTTGTATAGTTCTTTAAGCGAAAAGAAGTTTGCATTTGCGGAGAGGAACATCAGGTCACTTAAAAATATTATTAACAGATATTTAGAGGAAAGTGGACATTTTCTTATATTAACAATTTGGATCAATTCGTAAAACTATTAACTCTCGTGTTAATCGTATCACCAAACTTGCTCCTAGCAAAGTTACCAAAAAGATGTACCAAGCTTTGTATCATTAAATGTGCAGACACTTCCCAGTCAAAAACCAAAACTTTACTCTGGTGACTTTGTTCGAATCGTAAAAAGGGGGAAGCATTCCAAAAAGGATACAAGTAATCGTTCGCTGACGAAGCTTATGAAAATGCCGGTATTCCGACGCTTAATCCACCTACATATTCTGTTATTGATTCTAATAAAGAAATTATCCAGGGCAAGTTTAATCAGCCAGAATTACAACTAGTGCAAGAATCTCCAGATCAAAATGATTAGTAACCGTTTTGAGGATGAGTTCACTGTACACGTTATATCATCTGCTTCGATGGACATTATCCAGGAAATCACATTAGCAAATTTCAGAAAATTTTTTCTTGATGATAATAATCTCACAGGAGACTGGAGAGTTGCTCTGAGTGAAACATTTTCTCCGACAAAAATTGAACACATAGTTAATGGAAATTGGGTTGCGTTCAGTCTCAGGGGATATGAGGAATCACAAAACCGGGCAACTGGATCTAATGTTAATTCACGACCCTACAATGGAGCAAATTTACAGGTTATGGCCGGCACTTATGATACATGTGATCAACTTTTAGCAACTATCAAGAGAACAGTCGATCTGCCTAACTTTTCTTTCCAAGAAATCAAAAGCAGTGGGAAATATGAACTCATTTTTGGTAAATACGAGGGAATTATCTTTCCAAGTGAAGAAATACATAGTACAATTAGCTTTAAATGTATTCCAGAAACGGACAAGCCAATTAATGATAAATGATGATACGAAAGCTTATTATGGTGATTTTCCTGCAGACCTTTGCGCTGGAAAGCATTTAATTTTTAGTCACACAAAGACAATTGAGTATCAGTATTAACATATTTATTTTAACAAAGCTATTTTAACATTACCAATTAAAGAATTTGGTGGTTAAGTGGACTCCTACTACGCAAATCAAGCATCATCATTGCCTCACTTTTACTGTCACTTTATGCAAAGTGGTTATGGTTTTGGAGCATTAGCTAGCGGTATGGGACGTGTTGCACTGCCACTTGCTCGGAAGTTTGTTTTGACAGCAGCTACGCGCATCAGAATAGAACTGTTGCTGCAAAGCGTCCCTGATTTGATGGATGTTATCGGTAAAAAGAAATCACCAAAGCCGGCTCTAAAGAGCACAATATCAAACTCAGTGAAAAAACAAACAGGTGGATCTTTAGCCCTCCGAATGAGAGGAAAAAGAAGAATGAGAAGGAAATCAAAACGCTTACGCACTGGATCGAAGAAAACAACGCAAAACCACAATTTCAGGAAAAAGAGTACCCAAAAGAAGTCGGTCGGACTTCTCCGCCAAAGTAAAAGATGATCAAAAATATGTTACCAGCCGAAGCAACGCATATTTCGCTGGATTTATTTGAGAAACTAACTCTTCTTGTTATATTTGATGGAAGTTTTTGTCAGAAATTAGGACCAGTTTACAACGCTAATGGACCAATGCTAGATTATGAATTTGCAGGAGACCGCAAATTTCGTTTGATCTCCAAATAATTTTTCTTTAAATCAAGTGCAAGATTGTAAAATCTTCTGACGCCGATTTGAAATATGACAACATTGCTGCGCAGATGTGTAACTCTTCGAATCTCTTTTCGACGATCAATTGACTGTTTTTTTTAATTTCAGATGACGCTGGAAAACCCTACAAAATAAAAATTACAGAACCTAATTTATATGTACGGAAAATGACGCTGGACGATGATGTTGTGTCAGCAATAGAAAAGACCCTGCTGTCTATCCCATCCTTAACTAGAAACGGTTACTGCAAATTTTCTGTTTTCTGCCTGTTTTGCGGAGCTGAAAGCAAGAAGATGTTTTGGGTAGAGAGCCCATTAGAAGACTCGCCATTTGCTTAATCACGAACGAAGCTTTCCTCGGAAGCAAGCCGCATAACCAATTTTACTATAGAAATTTTAATTCGGAACAAATTTGCATTCACCGTAAATGTCTCCCATTTGCTGATACTCCTATTTCAACTGAAGAATCAAATTGTGTTTTCTTTAACACTATGTCAGATTTAGCCAAAATCGACAATAGAAATGGAATCATTTTATTATGGTTTTCAATCTGACGAGTACTCAGCAGCGTCTCATGATTTTATTCATGCCAAACTTACAAATTGTTCCGTATCAATTGAACTAATGTTTTCTGCGGCCTTGGCTCATAATGCAGAAATGTTCATTATTGGTAAAAAGCAAGTACCATTTACATTGATTCGGCGCACAAAGTTTAAAAAAATCATATTTTAACAAGTTAATGGACGAAGACAATTGAATTCTCTGATTCAGACATGTTCGGAACAAAAAAACAAATTTCGCGGATTTTATGCGCCTGATAACTTTCAAATAGTCTTTATCGACAACAGTTTCATTGTAGTCAATATTTCAGCCTCTGCATCAATTGGAACCCATTGGATTCTTCTCTGTCAAAGAGATCAAAAATTTATTTTTGCAGATCCCATAGGCCAAACTCTATCGTCATACAAACACTTGCAGAGCAAAATCGCCTCAAACTTTAATGTTAATACCGTATATGAATTACTGAGAAACCAACCTATACATAAATATAACTCATTTTTGTGTGGCTTATTTTGTATTTATATTGCTTATATTATTTTCAGTTGACAAAAACAATTAAAAATGAGTGATATTGATTTGCTTCGTTTTGCGCTTCATATTATTTTCCAACAATACTAACCTATATTGAAAATATTTTTTTTTTCAAAATTTAGTTTTTTCTTTATAAAGGGAATGAACACACAGAACATCAGAATCAATTTCCAATTTTCCATATCCACTTATAAAAATCTCCATTATTTAACAAAAAGCACCAACATGCGGTCCAGAGGGAATCAATTGAACAGTTTCAGTTTTTAGTTGATCAGCATTTTCGTTGTAAGCTTTTTGGTTGTTGAAATTTGTTTAAGACATTCTTCGTAAACATTGGCAAGCGCTTTTGTACGGAAGAATCAGTGTCTGCTTTTCAGTATCCGTTGAAATTGCTTTTGTTGTACTCCACGGCCAGCAAAATTTTTTGAAAATTATCTCCCTCAGCTTCCAGTGTATCCGAAGGTGAGAACAGATCCCCGAAAGTTGTAAAAATATAGCGAACTCAACACGGTTTTGTTTGTTTGAGAAAATCTTCTGAGAACTCCATCAAGTCGATGAGAACATGGTAATGATTAGTAGGTTTATAATCACAGTGGATATTCTCAAAATGCATGCAAATAGCAAAGTTCTTGAGACAAGAAAAATTAGGTTTTTATTCCGACATGAAATATTGAAAGTTTTCCTGAAACTGCTTAAAGAAACCCGCTTATACATTGCTTCCACCATTTTCTAAAATATTACAATTAACCTGATTGTCGTGCTGGTCTTCTTTTTTAGTTTTACGACTTTTCGCTGCTGGAGCCTTGTTAGCTTGATCGTTTTCAGCAGCTGTATCTACAACAGCAGAACGTATTTTTGCTGACTTATTAGACAAAAGCTCAAACTCATCTAAAGTTAGAGGAATTCGTTGTTGAATTTCATATTCTTTGTCAACGTTTTTAAACAGGTGGAGAAATAGATAGGTACCCGTATTTCTATAAGACTTCACTGTTGCACGTATCAATCTTTTCTCTGTTCTAGAGATTTCAAAATACACGTCTTCAAACTCCGCGTCCTTATCAGCAGTAAATGGCATTTTCAAGAAATGTGTTCGTAAACTGTGTCAAACTACCTGTTTTGAAAGATTTTTCGGAAATGTTTTTATTTGCAAGTGGCTTTAACACACAACACACAAACAACACTTGAAATGCATGCTACTGATAAGAGCGCTCTTGGTTAACATGTGAGCTGCTGATTTGAGTTTGAATTTAAATCTGGGTAAACAACTTAGCAATTTCGTCAAAATGTAAGGCGAAACAAGTGACCCTCACATAAACTGTTTTATTGCGTAGGTAATAAAGTTTATATTTGGATAATATTACTCAACATAGAGCAGGACCTAGTGCAATTTAATGGAAAACAATTGTGACCTCTGGGTGTGTCCATAGATAAAAAAAACTCAAAATTACACAGCAAGCGAAAACTTGGGGGCTTTAGGCGTTTGATATAAATAAGTCTATACTAAAGAAAACTGGTTGTAAACTTCTTGCTATTGTATACTTTATAAACGTTAGTATACATATCAACATGAAAAAACCCTTCGATTTATGAACCCTTCCATATCAAAAACTGAAAACCCTTCGATTTATGTCTGTGTAGATAAGAACTTATTATGCACTTTGCAATTAGTAACCAATACATAAAACTATAACACAGAAAAGTTCGTGTAGAGTAAACATTCACAAATACAGATACAACCCCTGACCTGGGTGTGTTAAGTATTCAACAATGTTCACTCAAAGGTGTTGCTAATGTTGGTATTTACCGGATTTTAGTTATTCGTTTTACACTCAAGACTATAGTTGTTCAGTTCTGCTCCAGTTTCAGGAGACCAAAATTTAAAAGTGGTTTACAAGTAATGTCTTACCACATTCTTTGCTAGTCTGAAGATGCTTGGGAGCTTAGAATTGTCTATCACACTCAATACAAAAACTACATCGTTTTTATAGAGTAAAAGAAAAATAGCGAAAAGGCTGTTGGAGATCTTTTGAACATTGCATCATACCAAAAGTGTGGGCTAATTTTTTTGCAACACTACCAGATAGATACTTATCTACAAAAGACAATGCTCGAAAACTGTGTTAACAGCTGGAAGATACAGCGTTCCGCGAAAAAGGCCCCTACTGTTCCCTTATGACATTGACACACTTTCTCCTGACACAAAGAGACTTTTTACCGATACGATTGTGAGGGTGTGCCTATTTTTGAGAATCAACCCGGCCACTTGCAGGCAATAGAAGAGCTGTTTCAACTTTGGGGAATCCAACCTCCACCAACCTCACCAGCTACTTCACCAATTGTATCACCGGCAACAAACAACCCAAGCCCCATTGTTACGCCGGAAACAACAGATACAAAACGAAAATCAGCTATTGCTTAAATCATGGACAAAATATCTTGGAATATGGTGTCAACCGAGCAGATTGAACCAAATTTTGATAGTTCTCTTCTTTCAGAGACAACTTTTGTGATACCAACGCAGAGTGCAGAGAAAGCTAAAGTATCCTTCCAAAATGTACAGAACCTCAACCAACAGAACACCCTTGATTTCAGAGACTCCCAAGTTATACAAGGCGCCACAGAAAAAACGTGCCAATCGAACAACACTTATATGTATAATTGAGTACTAAACTACACTCTGAGAACTGAAACTTGTTCAAACAGTTACCATTTTTTTGAACCTCTAAATAAATAATTTGTGTGTGCTTTAATATTATTTTTTGTTTGTGATTATGTAAAAAAACATCAAGTTGCAATTGTAAATTCAATTGAACATCATAATATCTGTTTTTGATTAGAGAAAAAAAACAAGAAAGATAAGGCAGAATCAAAAAGTATTCTGTCAATATGTTAGTTAGTGAACGTTGGAAGAAAACAAGCTCACATGTTATAACATAAAAAACAGAGAGCAAAGTTCTGTTTATAACGCACATTGAAGAATGAAAGGGTTTGAAATGGTAAAAAGTCAATTTTCATATGCAGGAATTCAGTAAAAGTGCAAAAATCTTACTATTTAGGTAGTTATAAAAAACTTTTCTTTTATTAACCGTATAGTAAAAAAAGGTTTTCAAATGGTAAAAAGTCAATTTTCATATGTAGGAAATCTGTTAAAGCGCAAATTTTTCACTATTTTGTTAGTTATCCAAAATTTTTATTTTATTAGCCAAACAGAAAAAAAGGTTTTTAAAATGTTAAAGGTCAATTTTCATTGGAAGGAATTCTGTAAAAGTGCAAAATTTTTACTACTTAAGTAGTTATAAAAAACTTTTGTTTTATTCAACATAGAGTATAAAGTTTTTTAAATGGTGAAAAGTCAATTTTCATGTGTAGGAATTCTAAAAAAAGTGCAAAATTTTCACTACTTAAGTACTTTAAAAAACTTTTACATTATTAACCATATAGTAAAGAAGGTTTTTAAATGGTTAAAAGTCAATTTTCATATGTAAGAATTCTGTAATAGTTTATAATTTTCACTACTTAAGTAGTTAAAAAAACTTTTGTTTCATTGACCATATAGTAAAAAAGGTATTAAAAGGTAAAAAGTCAATTTCCGACTGTAGGAATTCTGTAAAATGCAAAATTTTCACTACTTAAGTAGTTTTAAAAAAACATGTTTTATTCACCATATAGTAAAAAAGGGTTTTTAAACACTAAAGAAGTTCAATTTCTCTATTTAGAACGCTTTTAGTTATTCCACCGCCACTTTTATGATTTTCACCAATTGACATTTGAAAAATGTGTTATCAGTGTTAGTGGTAAATGTCAAATGTTTAATGTCCAATGCTTGCTATCTATCTTTGTCTTATATATAGCTACAATTTACTTTTGCACAATGATAAGATGGACTGTTTACTGTCTTTCAAGGAATTACAGTGTGTCCACACAAACACGCTGATAATAGCAATAAAGAGCCATTTTTGTCAACAGTATAAGAATACTCTCAAATTTTCCAAAAACGTAAAACAGAAAACTGATAATAAGTTTGAAAATACAATAGCATTTCGATACACCCTCGAAGAGTAGAGAAAGTCTAAAACAAAGTTTTGTAGAAGAGTATTTTGAATACTTGAACTGTTTCCCGACAGAAAAGAATATATTGTAATTATACTGCATTGGCTATGTTTCAGTTGTGGTAGATATAAGATATAACTACAACCATAACCATTTACCAAGCATGGAAGTAATGTAAAATGAGTAGTTCTGAAACAGGATCACGCCGCTTAATGGTCAAAAGTTATCGTGTGTTGAAGTTGAACTACACTCCTACCAATAGTTGCGTTCCACACTCGGAAAGTTGTGTCAAAGTGCAAGCAAACCCTTATAGGTAATTTGTTCTCGTGTAAAACGCAACTTTCAACAAACTAACACTCCGTCTAACTCTACCAGTAAACTGTTGTTACACTTTGACTTCATATGCTCAGTGACTTTCTCAGTATAACAGTCAGTCGAATTTTTGAAAGAAAAATTTGAAAAACTCAAAAATGGTCCAACCGTGTGAAATTTGTGCAAAGGAACTGGCCGACAAAAGAAGCCTTCTAAAACACAAACAGCGCGTTCATGGAGTTCTACCGGAATTCCCCGCCTTGGAGTGTAATAGTTGTGGTTTTGAAACTCACAAAATTCTGATAATGAACCAACACACCCGACGGGAGCACGGTGGAGAAGTTCGAAATCAGTGTGCCTACTGCACTCTGGTTTTCAACAGCCAGAGTAACTTTCATCAACATCTGAAGAATGCTCACGGACTGCCTTATTGGAACCGAGCCTAGAACAATAATCAAGCAGTACCAGTAGAGTCGCCAATTCGAGGTGCCCTGGAGATCTACGAGATAGAAGGTAATGATCACATTGATGTTTTGTCTTTCATTAACTCATCAAGATATCACATCAATGAACCTATACGTCAAAAGACCCTTGAATTTCCTCAGAAAGTTCAACTTTCTGTGAGCATTACAATCACTAAGCAGGTTAATGAAGAAGAAAAACACGTTACAATTTACGCTAACGCTGATGTTCCAATTGTGTACACGGATGGTCTCTCCGAAGAGCAGTTCCTTTAGACCGTGCAGCATATTGCAAACGTGGTTTCAACTTATGCCACACGTGGAAGTGGTTGGATTATTGAAAAGGTAGAAAGACTCGAAGTTCGATTTGCAAATTTCAACCCTGTTCGTGGATTAACCTGCATAGCACTACCAACTGAACTTAGTGCTCTAAAGTGCCTGCTCAATATCCAAAACTTTTTCGATCCAAACTGTTTCTTGTATTGTTTCACGGTAGCCTAACTTTTGCAGGGGAAAGTTTGCCCCCTCACACAACCTCTGGATCGGTACAGCAAAAAGACCCGAAACATACGCTCGCTCAAACCCTATAACTCATCAAGCAGTAAGAGATGTCCGCGATGCCGATGCCGATTGACAAAATAAGCGCGTTTGAAAGACGTAATGAAGTAAAAGTGAACATTTTTCGATACGAAAAGAAAGGTTTGTATTCTTTCCGCAATTCAAAGCACGACTCTGATTTTGTCGTTGATCTCCTACTGATAACTGAAGGTGAACGTAATCACTACGTGCTAATAACAGACCTGGTAAACTTAGTTAGAAAAGTGTAAGGGCGGCAGATTGATGCACAGGTGAAAATCTGTCAAAACTGCTTTCATGTTTGCTCGAGCAGCTAAACACTTCAAAAACACGAAAAAGCTTGCCATCAATTCGAAACTTGTCGAGTCCTGCTACCTGAGCCAGACAGCAACAGTCTCGCTTTCAAAAAATTTCAAGCAATAACAGCTCTCCCACTGGTTGTCTATTTTGAACTAGAGTCAATCATTGTACCGGTATCATCAGCTCAACAAAATCCGCAGACGTCAAAAACTCGTGTCTTCGATAAACACGTTCCGAGCGGTTACTATTGTTTAGCCATTTCACATGGAAGTCCAAATTTGAAATTTTTCCATCTGTACAGGGGTGAAGATTGCATGCAAGTTTTTATAAAGCAAATGGAGACACTAGCAAAAGATATCTACGAGACAAAGCAAAAACAGAGGTACTTCACAGGAGCTGTTGGACAAGCAAAAGAGATGGCGACTCAGTGTTGGATATGTGAAACTACTTTTTCTACGGACAACAAAAAAGTCTTGGATCACTGCCATTTCTCAAATCAGTTTCTTGGCTGGGCTCACTCAAAGTGCAACCTGCAGCACAGAACACCGAGCTTTTTTCCCATAATTGCACATAACTTGTCAGGATATGACTTGCATCATGTTGTAGAGAGTCTTCATCAATGCAACCCTAATAATAAATTTTCAATAATTCCTCAAACTGATGAGAATTACATCAGTTTTAGCTTTAAAGTTTGGATCAAAGATATTGTTAAGAAAAATCAAAACGTCATACCCATAAGAAGAACTTCGCTTTATCGATTTTCTTCGGTTCTTACAGTCTCGTTTTGATAAACTAGTTCAATCTTTGCCTGAAGACAGTTTCGATATACTCGATAACCATTTTGAAGAATGTGACCAAAATGGTGTGAAACTACTGCAGGTTAGAGGATTCTACCCCTACTCCTACATGGACACCTTTAGAAAGTTCAAGCTAAAAAATTGCCGCCTAAGAAGAGCTGGGTCGAAAAATTCAAATCAGGAGAAATCACAATAACTGAAAGTGACTACGAAAAAGCAAAGCTCATCTTCGAAAGATTTGATTTTAAAAACATGGGTGACTATCACGATCTGTACTTGACAGTCGACATCCTCCAGCTTGCCTGTTGGTTTGAGCGGCTACGAACTGTCTGTCTGCACTCGTACAGCTTGAACTGTGCTCAATATCTATCAGCACCACACTTAGAGGGCGATGCCTTTCTGGAGTTATGTCACCCCGACCTGGAGCTCCTCACAGATCGCAACCATCTTGATCTAGCAGAAGAATTGTTGAGAGGGGTATGTCACACAAAAAGACTTTTCTCGCCATACAACAAATAACTGGAAAGTTTTGATGACACACAGAAATCAACATATGCCCTCACCATAGATGCTAACAACATCTATGGTGGGATCATGAAAGATTTCTGCTTGCAACTCAATTCCTTCAAGACGGACACAGAGGTGACGATTGAACAAATTTTGCAAACTCCGGGAGACGATGAATTTGGATATATCGTCTGCGTCGACTTGGAGTACCCCGACTCAATTCACGATGCTCACCAAGATTTTCCAATGGCACCTGCTCGAGAACCTGTGGACAGCATGTGGTTGAGTAGTTACCAGTTGGACCTTTTGGAAGAATATCATCTCCCAAAAGTTTCAATGTGCAACAAAATGCTTCAAATACTCTATGATAAGAAGGATAATACCCTACACTATGTATCGATAAAGATTCATAAACGCGACCGCCCTGAAGTCTCAAAACTGCACAAGGTGCTCAAATTCAGACAATCAAAGTGGATGGCGAAGTGTATCGAACTGAACACAAGATTGCGGCAAGCAGCAACCAACAAAATTGCTGAAAACTTCTTCAAACTCATGAACAACGCTTCTTTGGGAAAGTGTTGTGAATGCATGCGAAACCGAGTTAACGCTTTCGTCGTCCGAGATGAACGAGCTCTCCTCAACCACACAGATAAATTTAACATGAAATCCTATAAAACTTTAGATGAAAACATGGCAGTCATGACAACAAGAAAAACGAAAATATACTGGGTGAAACCTAGAATAGTTGCTGCTTCAATTCTGGATCTTTCTAAACCATTCATGTTTCGATTTCGATACGACAATATGAAACATTGGTTCAGGTGTGAACTTTTTTTACACTGATACGGCCTCACTTACCTATGCTGTTGATTGTGATTACTTCTAAGAGGAGCTGGCACGAGCGGAATTCAACACATAATTCGACTTTTCCAATTACGCTTCTGATAACGCCTTGTACAACACAGAAAATCATATAGTAACTCTCAAATTCAAAGACGAACTAGCAGGTTTGGCAATGGAAGAGTTCTGTGACTTGAAACCCAAAATTTGTTCAATGCCAGCGAAGCGTATGTGTAAACACATATTTTATTAAAACAAATTCCAGTTTTGAAAATAACCGAATTCCTGAAGGTGTCTTTTTAATATAACAGGAACACGCGAACCTGGGCTGGGAAAGCACATGGATTAAAAGAGAAAATGGATTGATTGTATTGTTCTTTCAGAGTGTCAGAAGAAAAGTGCGAAGGGAATAACACATGAGGGGCAAAAGCAACTAAAGCACGAGGTCTTCAAGAGAGTATTGAACAGCGGGAAAATTCATAACAGTGGATTCAGTTTCACAACTAAACCCGGAAAGTTTGATATCTGAAAACTAAAGCTTTTCTCTAACGAGCCAGGATTCGATCAGCCAGATTACTCAGAAAGTGAGATTGATCAAGATAGTAGTGACTGGAACGAACCCTACGCAATTTCCCCGTCAGCCCTTTAAAATTCTTTTGCAGAATTGGAAGCAGTTGAAAGCGAAGCAAGCAACAATAGTGATATGTCTCATTTATCTTCAAATAATGGTCTTATAATAGAACCAAAACCAAAACACAGACGTGTAGTATTGTACAATTCAAGCAGTAAAATAACTTATAACTTACATTTAGTTGTAGTTGAAGCGCATGGATAAATTATAAAATCATTAATATAAATTAAATACAAATTAATGTAAAAATTAAAACATTATTATAAAAAAAGACAAATAAAAGGCTTCTCTAACGTCGTTTTATCGGGATTCAACGACTACTAAGAGTATTTTCCAGGGGGAATGACTTTTAGCATGATTAGTCAAACCACTTTTTGGGGTAAAATTTTTGAAGCAAATGTTACACATTAAAACAGGGTTTTGAATAATTAGAGGTGACGCAATAATTGCTGAATTTTCACATTGGTCGTATCGTGTGTCAACTAAACGCCAAAAATTTCGACTGCAGGTTTCACATTGATATTTAAAATTGTTAGGGTGTATTTCTTCAAAATGAGTAAAATGATCTTCAGAATTTAAGAATTTGGAGTGACACAGAAAGCAGTCCAACAAGGATCGTTTTCGCCTCGGTGGCATTTGGAATTCGTATTTTAGTATTGGATGTGTAGGTTCTTTATAACTGTGGGTAAAATGCTGAAATGGGCCCAGACCAAAATATGATTAAAGTACCCTGGCGCAGACATATGACGAAGTAAATTTCAAAGCAAAAGCGGTGGTAGTTAAAATGGCTTTAAGCCGAAAGCGGCAAACCAGTCAAAAGAGTGGAGGGAAAATGGTTTTCTAAGATTGGTTTCATGCATGGCAGGGGGAAATAAGGAGAAAAAATTTCAAGTGTCTCACCCTGTAGTTTGACCAGGAAGACACTTGTGTCCCCCCGTAGTGTTCAAGGGAAGACAATTATGCCCCCCAGTAGTTTTCCCAGGAGGCACATCACTACTACCGGTTTTGAGCACTGTTCAGTCTCATCATAAATGGCTGCAAGTGCAACTGGGTCTGACTATAAAAGCTTCGAGAGCTATTGGGTCTGATCATAACCTCTTCGAACGCACTTGATTCTGACCAAGGTCTGGCAATGGTCTGAATTTGAGTCTGGATCATGGTCTGAAGTGGTCTAATCAGAACGGCTTCGGTCTGAAAAGTCTGATCAGACACACTATGTGTCTGGAAAGTCTGCTCAGAGGTAACTTTGGTCTGGAGAATCTGATCGGGGTTTGTTTCCGTCTGGAAAATCTGATCAAATTTTTGTTTGGAAAGTCTAATCAGCCAAAAATTTGGACCTGGACCTCAACCTGAGTTGTAAGAATTAAAATGAATGTCATGAAAGGTTAGAAGAATTTGGATTTTTAGCGCTTAATGCCATAAAAATTGTAAACTTTACGACAATTTATAGGGAAAAAATAAAGCAAATTTTTTAGCGCTGACTTTTGCGGTAACCAACAATGATATTTTTGTTTTCACAGCTTCGTATTGGTATCGATGATTTTTTCTCAGTGCTTAAGACGTGAAAACAAAAATGTCACCGGTAATACTGCTGATTTTGAAGCAAATTACTGCATATAAATCCCCAAAAGTGTAAAATAGTGTAAAAGACAAAAAGTGGAGAAAAAGTCAAAAAAAGAGAAGCCGAAGTTGAATTGGGAATGCGACTAACATGAAAAAGTTCACCATTTCTAACGCTGATCTTGAGTTAAATCCGTTGAGGGCGCTATCTGCTGTGCAAACAAATCATTGCAAATTTATGCTCGGTCTTTCAGCTGCTACCAACCTTTGTTCAAATTTCGACTTATCTTAACTAAACGACAATTGGGCTCTCATAAGAACAAATCCACTCCGCTTCATCAGAAATATTCAAATGTCATTTTTTTACTGTTTGCTTAGTAAACATTGAAGGATGCTTTGAACGCTTTTATTGCTCCGTTTCTGCTACCAAAATCAACTAGCTCTAATCAATCTCTCTGAAAAACCATGTGTTGAATAAATAAATATTCTCAACCCGTAAACTATAAGCAGTTGTTATTCCCATTTTTCAAACCCTTTCATGTAGCTCCCTGTAATTATACGATCCCGAAAGACCAATTTTATTAAAAACCCAAAATTTGACCTCCACGGATCAATTAGGCGTCATCCGAAAAAATAAGGGATCAAGTTGGTAAAAATAACCACTGTCGCAAAAAAACAATCCACAAGTGCACCTACACACTAATTTGTCACCACAACCTAGCTCGTAAAAGAACACGAGCAGTGCATGCGCACTTGTCTCCTGGGTGTTCCGTAGAGAATCAATTTCACAATATCATATCTCGTGTTATAGGAATCAAAATAACTTTGGGTAAAGAAATTTATAAAGTGCATGGTACCAACTAAATGCAGGCCTAAAATTGTTGCTCTAGCATTGTTTGTTTAGAAACGTTTGCGTTTTGGAAAATTGTTTGGGAGTCGTGGGTTCCCAAACCCGAAAAATCTGAGTTCGCCAAAAATAACTGGGGTGGCTATTTTTGGTCACTATTTGTCTCAGGTTATCAAATTTTTACCATTTCAAAGTCATGCGGCCACTCAAAATCACCCTTTTTCCGTTTTCGCACTCAAATTTTACATCCCGCAGCACCGGCGTGCAGTAGTTCCATGGAGGTTGGTGAGGTGTCAAACTTTAAATCCAATTCGGTTTTCCGGCGTCGAAATTGGTCTATCTTAAAAATTTCAGGTCATTCCGACTTCAACAATAGTAATTCGATAACAAGTGCAAATAGTCCTCACTTAAAAATACTCAAATTTTATTTGCATTAAACAACTCAAAACTGTCTTTAAAATTCTTTTCTTTGTACTAGATTCAACAATACGTTAAACTTATTCGTTTTGAAAAAATTTTTGTTCACAGTTTTTATTGAGGTTGTCGTTTTGTACCTAAATACTTCAAAAAACTCCAATAACTCGGGTGTGGACCGTCAGAATGGCTCGGAAACTATACCAGCTCGAGGAGACCTTCGGATATACATGCCATTACAATTTGGTAAGTGTCCGTTTAATAAAACATAACTCCCCGCGTAGTGCCGGGATTGATAGTCAGCCTCCCCATTATTATTTTCATAAAACTAATAGTTTAAATTATCTCTGGAGAAAACGATATTCCTTCAGTTCAATTTAAAATTCGACCTCTCTTCTACATATTTATTTCTCTTCAAAATTAAAGTTTGTTCTCTAGTGGATTTGGATTCTGGCCTGATGCACTAATACAATTTTATTCAGTAACCAATACAAAAAGCCATCTCATTTTTGTTGTTCATTAGGTTGTTTATTCAAGAAAAGCCACTCAACTCCCCTCAGTGGCGCCGTTGAAACGAAGAACTTTTAATACATCTCAAACACCTAGACTAACTTAAGTAAGTTGATTTAAAATATTAAAATCACTGGCAGTATCTGTTTACACCAATTTCATTGTTTCGCCAGTTTTTAAAAACCTTTTTCCATTTTCACAATTTAACATAGTCTTCCTTATTCATCAACAATGACTTTTGTTTCAAACTCTATTGCCCCTTGAAACCGAGAATTGGTAAAAAAACAAATGTTTTAAGAAACTGATCTGCCAAAACAACAAGTATTTACCCGAATGATCTTCTTTAGAAACAAAAATTCTAAAGCTACGGTTCTTGATACTTTGTCGTAATAAATCAGATTAATACAATATATTCATGACTTGGGTACAAACAAAAAAGTAAGTACAAAACGCCCCTCAGTGGTGCCGTTGAAACGAGGAACTTTTATTACATCTCAAACACCTAGAATAACTTAAGTAAGTTGATTTAAAATATTAAAATCACTGGCAGTATCTGTTTACACCAATTTAGTTGTTTCACCAGTTTTTAGGATTCTTTTTCCATTTTCACAATTTAACATAGTCTTCCTTATTCATCAACAATGACTTTTGTTTCAAACTCTATTGCCCCTTGAAACCCAGAATTGGTAATAAAACAAGTGTTCTAAGAAACTGATCTGCCAAAACTGCAAACATTTACCCGAATGATCTTCTTTAGAATTATAATTTCTAAAGCCACAGTTCTTGATCACTTGTCGAAATAAATCAGATTAATACAATATATTCATGACTTGGGTACAAACAAAAAAGTATGTACAAAAGGCCCCTCAGTGGAGCCGTTGAAACAAAAACCTTTTATTACAAACTCAAATACCCAAACTAACTTAAGTAACCTGATTTAAATTATTTAATTTACTCGCAGTATCTGCTTATGCCAATTTTAATGTAAACTACGGATTTCTACACTACTCCTTCCCAGATAATTATTGTCCCAAATAATTGCAAGCTCTTATCCTATACTCCTGGCTAGTCGAAAAATCCAGCCAGTTTGTCTAAAAATATGAGAAAAAACTACGTAGGTCTAGCTCCGAATTAATAAAAATTAGCTACACTAAAATTTAACTGATGGTAAACTAAAATAGTTTTTAAATTTTTTTTGCATTTTTGCAATATAACATAGTCTTCCTATTTCATCAACAATGGCTTTTGATCAAACTCTGTTGCCTTTGACATACATCTTTCCTTTGAAACACAGGTTTGGTAAAAAAAAACAAATTATCTAAGAAACAGATCTGCCAAAATTACAAATTTTTCCCCAAAAGATGATCTTTACAAAAACATTTTTCTGAAGCTACAGTGCTTGATCAGTTGTCTAAACAAACCAGATTAATTCAATGTTTTCAGAGTTTGGGGACAAGCAAAAAGGTACAAAACGCCTCCCAGTGGCGCTGTCGAAGTAAAGCTTTTTTATTACAAACTCAAATACCGAAACTAACTTAAGTAACTTGATTTAAATTATTTAATTTACTCGCAGTATCTGCTTATGCCAATTTTAATGTAATCTACGGATTTCTACACTACTCCTTCCTGGATTATTATTGTCCCAAATAATTGCAAGCTCTTATACTATACTCCCGGCTAGTCAAAAAATCTAGCCAGTTTGTCTAAAAATATGAGAAAGAACTACGTAGGTCTAGCTCCGAATTAATATAAATTAGCTGCACTAAAATTTAACTTATGATAAAATAAAGTAGTTTTTAATTTTTTTTGCATTTTTTGCAATATAACATAGTCTTCCTAATTCATCAACAATGGTCTTTGATCAAACTCTGTTGCCTCTGACATACATCCTCCCATTGAAACCCAGGTTTGGTAGAAAAACAAATTATTTAAGAAACAGATCTGCCAAAATTACGAATTTTTCCCCAAAAGATCACCTTTAAAAAAACATTTTTCTGAAGCTACAGTGCTTGATCACTTGTCTAAACAAAGCAGATTAATTCAATGTTTTCAGAGTTTGGGGACAAGCAAAAAGATACAAAACGCCTCCCAGTGGCGCTTTTGAAGTAAAGCTTTTTTATTACAAACTCAAATACCCAAACTAACTTAAGTAACCTGATTTAAATTATTTAATTTACTCGCAGTATCTGCTTATGCCAATTTTAATGTAAACTACGGATTTCTACACTACTCCTTCCCAGATTATTATTGTCCCAAATAATTGCAAGCTCTTATCCTATACTCCTGGCTAGTCGAAAAATCCAGGCAGTTTGTCTAAAAATATGAGAAAAAACTACGTAGGTCTAGCTCCGAATTAATAAAAATTAGCTGCACTAAAATTTAACTGATGATAAAATAAAATAGTTTTTAAATTTTTTTTGCATTTTTGCAATATAACATAGTCTTCCTATTCCATCAACAATGGCTTTTGATCAAACTCTGTTGCCTTTGACATACATCTTTCCTTTGAAACACAGGTTTGGTAAAAAAAAACAAATTATCTAAGAAACAGATCTGCCAAAATTACAAATTTTTCCCCAAAAGATGATTTTTACAAAAACATTTTTCTGAAGCTACAGTGCTTGATCAGTTGTCTAAACAAACCAGATTAATTCAATGTTTTCAGAGTTTGGGGACAAGCAAAAAGGTACAAAACGCCTCCCAGTGGCGCTGTTGAAGTAAAGCTTTTTTATTACAAACTCAAATACCGAAACTAACTTAAGTAACTTGATTTAAATTATTTAATTTACTCGCAGTATCTGCTAATGCCAATTTTAATGTAAACTACGGATTTCTACACTACTCC
Organism: Convolutriloba macropyga; assembly: GCF_964194025.1. NCBI lineage: Eukaryota > Metazoa > Xenacoelomorpha > Acoela > Convolutidae > Convolutriloba > Convolutriloba macropyga. The sequence goes on along the minus strand of NC_134476.1, from coordinate 16,943,200 downwards.
TTCCTGGATTATTATTGTCCCAAATAATTGCAAGCTCTTATACTATACTCCCGGCTAGTCAAAAAATCTAGCCAGTTTGTCTAAAAATATGAGAAAGAACTACGTAGGTCTAGCTCCGAATTAATATAAATTAGCTGCACTAAAATTTAACTTATGATAAAATAAAATAGTTTTTAATTTTTTTTGCATTTTTTGCAATATAACATAGTCTTCCTAATTCATCAACAATGGTCTTTGATCAAACTCTGTTGCCTCTGACATACATCCTCCCATTGAAACCCAGGTTTGGTAGAAAAACAAATTATTTAAGAAACAGATCTGCCAAAATTACGAATTTTTCCCCAAAAGATCACCTTTAAAAAAAACATTTTTCTGAAGCTACAGTGCTTGATCACCTGTCTAAACAAAGCAGATTAATTCAATGTTTTCAGAGTTTGGGGACAGGCAAAAAGATACAAAACGCCTCCCAGTGGCGCTGTTGATGTAAAGCTTTTTTATTACAAACTCAAATACCCAAATTAACTTAAGTAACTTGATTTAAATTATTTAATTTACTCGCAGTATCTGCTTATGCCAATTTTAATGTAAACTACGGATTTCTACACTACTCCTTCCTAGATTATGATTGTCCCAAATAATTGCAAGCTCTAATCCTATACTCCCGGCTAGTCAAAAAATCCAGCCAGTTTGTCTAAAAATATGAGAAAAAACTACGTAGGTCTAGCTCCGAATTAATATAAACTAGCTGCACTAAAATTTAACTTATGATAAAATAAAATAGTTTTTAAATTTTTTTGCATTTTTGCAATATAACATAGTCTTCCTAATTCATCAACAATGGCTTTTGATCAAACTCTGTTGCCTCTGACATACATCCTCCCATTGAAACCCAGGTTTGGTAGAAAAACAAATTATCTAAGAAACAGATCTGCCAAAATTACGAATTTTTCCCCAAAAGATCATCTTTAAAAAACATTTTTCTGAAGCTACAGTGCTTGATCACTTGTCTAAAAAAAGCAGATTAATTCAATGTTTTCAGAGTTTGGGGACAAGCAAAAAGGTACAAAACGCCTCCTAGTGGCGCTGATGAAGTAAAGCTTTTTATTACAAACTCAAATACCAAAACTAACTTAAGTAACTTGATTTAAATTATTTAATTTACTCGCAGTATCTGCTTATGCCAATTTTAATGTAAACTACGGATTTCTACACTACTTCTTCCTAAAATATTATTCTACCAAACAATTGCAAGCTCTTATCCTACACTCCCTGCTCGTATAAAATTCCTGCAAGTTCGTCTAATAATCTGAAAGTGAACTACGTAGGTTTAAATCAGGATTAACATAAAGTAACTGCACTAGAATTTAACTAACGGTAAGTCAAATCAGTTTTAGAAAAACTTTTGCATTTTCACTATTTAAAATAGTCTTCCTATTTCATCAACAATGACTTTTGACCAAACTCTATTTCCTCTAACATACATCCTTCCCTTGAAAACCAGAATTGGTAAAACAATTGTTCTAAGATATTGTTCTGCCAAAACTATAAATATTACCCCAATAGATCTTCTTTAGAAAGAAATTTCCTAAAGCTGCAGTGCTTGATCTTTTATCTTAAAAAAACCAGATTAATACAAAGTATTCAGAGATTGGGTACAAGCAAAAAGGCTAGAAAAATTTAGCTGGCAACGCCATTCTCATCATACACTCGTGCATCTGTACATTGAAAACTTCTTCCTCTGATGCTTGAACGGATGTCCAATTCTTCTTCCATTATAGCTGACTTTTCTCCTGTAATCATGCCAAGACTGCTGTCGTTATGCTTCCAAACGGCTCCATCTCACTTTCCGATCGCTTCTCCAGCTTTGCAATCTCTGGAAATTGCGATGAAATCATTCTCCCCATTTTCTGCTCAACCTCCATCAAAAAACTACTAAAGTTTTCCCTCCTAGGCCGTTGATCACATAAACCCAATTGTGCAACCCTGTAGCAACTGAGTTTTGATCGGTTTTCTCTACTCTGTCATTTCCAGCACTTTCTATTTGACGCTCATCCGTTGGTTCGACCGAAAAATTACTATTAGGCTGATTTTCATTCAATTGCCTTTGCATCTTCCAGCTCTGCAAAAGTATTCCGTTCACTTGCTGCCTCAACGTTTTGTCCCTTCTGTGAGTCAATCACTAACTGCCAATCAATTCCTCTTAAACCAGACCTTTTTTCCAAAATATCCACAGTGGACTCAGTTGCACACAATTGCAACAGATCTGTTGGTCCAAACCTCCTGACTTTAGCTCCATGAAGCCCTAAGCTCCCAACATATCTTTTCTGATAGCTCTGACACCACCATCAAAATTCTTTGCTTTTGAAGTTACATTGTCGCATGCTTCGGAGATATAACATGTCCCGCTTTTAACATCATTGTCATCAAATTCTTCTACATTTGAAAAGTTTGTGTCCAAAAAAACTTCAAAAACTAGTCTTCATCAAACTGTTTTTCTTATAGCTCCTCGGATACCGATTACAAAACCTAATCATTTTCCATAGCATCGTACTCCACTGAAACCAAAGAGTCATTATTTTGCCCAAAAGCTGTCTCTTTGGCAAAACATTTCTAGCGTCGCTTTATTCGTACTTGCTTAGGGCTGCTTTACAACTTTCCTGACTTGGTTGACCACAAACTTCCTCTGTAAACTCGTCCTTCGATCCATTTTGCACTTCATCACAATAGCTTGGAAATCTTATTCTACTGCCGCACTGAATTCACTTATCTTCCACTTCTCCCAACAGATCCTTTCGAAACGCTACTTTTCTCGATACACCGCTGCTGGAACCAACGCCAAACCCTTCAAAAAACCATACCGGTTTCCGAAATTCTTCCACTAGAGAACTGCAAGGCTTCTACTGATATCAATCACCTGCCCTTGAGTATACTGCTGTCGCGTTCTCTGATCCACAGTGTCACTGGTTTCAAACATTTTTGCCTTACTTCCCACTTTCTCTTCCCACCAAACAATTTGTAACCACATTCATAAAAAAAGTAAATTTTTGGTCAATCGTCTATCAAACCGATACAACATCTTCGTCAGTGTTCATGCTTGCTTCCCTGGCATTGATAGCCAATAGTCTCTCAGTAAGTCACTGAATGCATGCAAGGCTCCACCACACAATTTTGTAAGCAATCACTTCATAATCTCTTCTTCTGTCAATCCTAACTTCATTCTCAAAATCAGATAATTTTCACGCCAATCTTCCCAAACTTTGTAGACATTTGAAGGAAAAAGCTTCACCAGTTGATAACCAAACATAATAGAAGTGTTGGTAACCCAAATCGCAAATGTAAGTCAACTTCGGTGTGCTCTCAGCAGTTTCAGTGATAAAAAGATTGCACGATCTCCATCTAATCAGAAATAATTACACAGCAAAGAGTAACAAAAAAACGAAGCTTCTGTTGTCTTCTAAATTTCCAATAGGCTCAAGCAGTGAGGGGACTCTGTCGCCCATAAGATCATCCAAATAAATTAAACCAAAAGTTTGAAGTGGCGAAGCAAGCGCTGTTTTGTTACTCAGCTATTTCCCCTCTGCCTTTCTAGTACGCTGTTGCAAGTTAGATTGCCTTGAAATAAGTTAATTCACAATGAGGCCCGTAATATCAATTCTGGTATATGAATAACAAATCTAAGAAAAGTACTTGCACATCTTTGGAAAGGACCAAATTAAGACAATTTTTCTTAGCAACTAAAATAGTAATAAAAACATCCGTGGTTCACTTCCCTTGTGCTCGCGGTATTCCAACTGGTCTCGGAAATACAAAACAACCTGCTTCTTTTACAATTAATTTTGAAATCAAATCTCTAGAAATTGAGGATAACATAATCCTATGGAAAATCAAGCAGATCAAAATGCAATAGAGAAACGTAAGAAGCACGTAGAGATGACGTAAGAATTGTTGAAGCAACTGAAAAAAATTAACATTATTGATTCTACACTGATCTCTAGAAAAGTACGTTTAATGAGACTTGTGTTTACAACTCGACTTTTGATGTGACTAAAAGGAATAACTTGGTGGAGTAATAATTCCATTACCCGGGTCGAGAAAATTTATGTAAGAAATGCGCTGAAATGCGCTGATTTTTGAAAAAGTTCAACTCAAAAACCTTACTTAAAAATGCGCTGAAATGTGCTGAAATGCACTGAAGCTTTGCAAAAAACGCACTGAAAACCACTGAGTTTTCAAAAAATAGCTGGCACTGAGAATCGAACTCTGCTCTCCCGTGCCGCAGCCTTCACCCAATCCAGTTCGCCAAGGATTCCTGAACTTCTTCCTATTTAATTTAATTTTATATTAATAGACAGTTTAGGAAAAAATGCGCTGAAATTATGTAAGAAATGCGCTGAAAATTCAGCGAATTTCTTACATATTTTCAGCGCATTTTTTAAGAAAAAGATAAACGTTATATAAGGAAAACTAAATGGTTCGAAATTGAGGAATCGTTGTCAAAAAGCGTTTAAATCCACTAAATAATTTTAAGAAATGCGCTGAATTTTGAATACATTTCTTACAAAGTTTCAGCGCATTTCAGCGCAAAATTATGTAAGATTTTTGCGCTAAAAATTTTGAAAAATCAGCGCGTTTCAGCTCATTTCAGCGCATATCAGCGCATTCAACTCATTTCTTACATAATTTTAGCATATTCAGTGCACTTCTTACAAAATAATGCGCTGAAACGGCGCTGACATCTCGACCCGGGTAGCGATTACGAAATGCTTTTACTGGTGAAAATGATATTGCTTTAATGAGAACGAAATTAATACCAAGATAATATGGAGTTATCAGATAGAGGGGACAGAATAAAAGATAAAACTGATGGTAGCATAATAAAAGAAGATTCTAATAATACAATTTAATGTAAAATGGATGTTGGTGGAGTAGTAGGCTTTGATGCTGATAACTCAACGGGGAAATCGTAAAAGTGTGAGAAACAGAACAATGAAAAAGGAGAACACACTGTAGATAAGACAGTTGACTTTATCAATAAACAAAAAAACTCGTTCTCTTCAATATTAGCTCTGGAGTAAAAGATCCATTGTTAAAGAGTAACACGGTAGAATAAATAACTTTTTATGGTGATGAACTGAATTTAATTTAGGAACTGAAGTAGTCAGACATAAACTAACCTGAACAGTAACTTTCACTTCTATAGTTAGCGTAAAATTTGATGTGGTTTATAGCTTCAATTATTCAGTTACGAAAATAAAATTTTACACTGAATGAACTTGTACTTTAATTAATCATTACCTTAAATTTTCGTACAATCATTAATCGTTTCCTTATAAGAAATCAAATTCAACTTAGATAAATTTTCAATTATATTCTTAGACCTATAGATATTTTTTTAATTCTAAAAACGATATACACAAGAACGGGATGTCAAAAATCTCATCGAAACATCATAAAATCATGATTACAGTAATACACTAACATTAGCCTTTTCCAGAACAAAATGAGACGCAAATAAATTTAAACGATTCTATTTTCGAAAATGAAATTGTAGTATCAGATGATGCTGGTACTATATATCCAACTTGTGCTATCATTAGATTTGAACATTGTCGTATGGTCGCTTATAAAAGCTCTACAAAATTGAGATTTGTAGTGAGAAAAAAATAAAGAGATTGAACTTTTTCTTTCAGATTTTCAAATCTATTTGGTAAGTTACTTTCAAGTACTGGTGAAGATCAAAGAGGTTTTGTACATAAATACACTTTTGTTGGAAATAAGAGTGTAAGAGATATTCAATTTAAGATTGATAATGTTGCTGCAGAAAGAGGACACGTGTAAATGAGTATAAAGAAAAAGATAACAGAATTTTTGGTTTATGGTTTGGAAAAGATTAAATATGGTTTTTGTTCTAAACTATTAGTGACGATAAACAATAAAGACAGAGTATTGTTTTTTCAATGCCATGTTTGTTGTGCTTGCTAGTACAAAAAGGATAAATTGTAAAAAAGTAGAATTTATTGTTAATATAAAAGTTGACATTCTGTTGCCAAAAGCCACTAACTTCTTTTTTTTTTAATTTGGAATCCAAAATGGAAAAATGGAAAGAAGACAAGAGTATGCAATAGATGCAATTCAAAACGATCATGTAAGAGAAAAACCTCATCATACATATATATTTAAAATAATGAAGGTAAAAGAATATTCCTACAATGTTGGAAACTTTTTTATTGAGTTAGAATGAAAATTTACTATGGAAAAATGAAAATAAAAAGTTAACTCATAATTATTAAGACGTCTATAGAGAGGTAGCAATTTTTTTTATAAACTACAGTGCAGTTCAAAATTATTTCATTTTTGTATGAGGCATACAGCAATTGAAAGTTACTTTAAGATACACATCGACGTATAATTTTGAGGAAAACAAGGCGGCTCGTTAATGTGCGTTCGCACATGATGTTCCGACCCGAGCTCATCTGCATGTTTGACTTAACTGTCAACCAAACCCGGGTCGAGGTGTCACCGCCATTCAACGCAAAATTATGTAAGATAAGCGGTTAATGCGGAAATTTTTTGTAAGATAAGCGGTGAATGCGGTGACATTACATAAATCAGGCGGTGAATGCGGTGAAAAAACTTTATCGCCTCGTAGCGCTGAAATTACATAATTTCACCGCTGAATTTAGCGGTGAAATTACAAAAATTCACCGCTTCGAAAAAAAGGTCCAACTTATGTAAGAGAAGCGGTGAATGCGGTGAAATTACATAAACTCACCGCTCAACATAGTTGTGAACATACATAAATTCACCGCTTAGAAAAAATTGTTACAGATGTTTGAGATCAGCAAAGAATGCAGTGAATTTAATGGTGAATGTGAGAGGAATTGTTAGATTTGCCTTCCCACTAAAACTACCCCTTAATCTTACGTCTTTTTGACATTTTTTTCTAAGCGGTGAATTACGTAATTTCACCACTAGAGTAAGCGGTGAACTTACAGAAATTCACCACATTTCACCGCTAAAAAATGTAATTTCACCGCTAAAAAGTGCAAATCTTACAAAAATTCACCGCACATGTTTTGCAGAAAGTAGTGTGAATTCGATTTATATTCAAACAAAAATTAATTGAATTTAGTGAGAGATGGCGCAGTGGAAGAAGAAATGGATGACATGCAGGATGTGACAGGTTCGGACCCTTGTAAGGGCGGTGAAAATACATATTTTAGCGGTGAATTGTGGTGAACTGTTGTAAGACCACCGCTTAGTCTAGCGGTGAACTTACATAATTTCACCGCATTCACCGCATTTCACCGCTAAATTACGTACGAAATTTGCAGTGAAAAAACTAAATTTTCACCGCTTATCTTACGTATTTTTGCATTTTTTTCTCGAACAAATAGATGTTTGAGTTTTAAAAAATTAATACTAAAATCTTAATACTAATTGAATTACATAAAGCCATGCCTCATTACAGCGCTCACGATATCTGCCAACAAAAAGACTACGAGAAAAAACAACAAAAAGCAAAAAAGGAAAAACAAAAATTTCACGGCAGAAACCGAATAAATAAATTTAAAAGCACCCAGTAACAACGTCAAAATGCAATCAGATAAAACCTTAACTACACAAAATTAGTTTTTCCTAACTATACAGCAGATGGATGTTTTCCATGATGAGACTAGGTAAAAAGTCGACATGGAGAAGAAAAATGAGGTTAAAGTCAAAGATCAATCAATATTTCTTAAACCAAATAATTTCAAAAGTCAAATCCTTTAGCTTCTAACGAAATAATTCTTGATAAATTTACTAAAAAGTCATTATGAAAAAATTGGACCTGTCTTTGCCAAGACTAAGGCATAGGAACGGACTAAATACGAAGAAAATCTCAAAAAATTTTGAACAACTTACACAAAGACGCAGAAAATCTCAAAAAAGTACGAACAAAAACACAAATTATCGAAGCCATTAAAATCATTAGCTAATACCAGAATTTTAGGTAATTTTGTTTGAGTTTTCATTTATACTAATTCAGCTAAAATTATACTGAAAGAGTAAATAAGTTAGTTCATTTGGGCCACATTTGCAAATCATTGGGATCTGTTATTACCTGAATAAGCTAAAAGAAGAGAAAAAGAAACACAAATACACCACTCACAATTTTTTTTTATGAAAACGCATATTGTCCACAAACAAAACATAAGTTACAACATAATATCAGTAGACATGTTATTTTTTGAAATTCAAAGAATTGGATGGGACCTCTCAATGACGAGAATAAGTTACAAGTTGACGAAAAGAACAAAAACTGAAAAATCTTTGAACATTTATAATATCATAAATTTTCAGACAATTGGGTATAAACTGACTGTTTTGGGTAACAAAATTCATATAATTGTCAAATACAATTTTATGAGACCGGTCAGAACTTTACGGCTACCTAAAATTTAAAAAAGGTAAAAAACAGCAAACTCAAAAAAATTAAGCGAGAAAAGTGTCAACGCCATAAGAGATTGAACTTTTCAGTATAATCTCTTCTATTTTCAATTAAATTTTTAACAGCAGGGTGATTGTTTTTATTGTTACAAAATGACTTGAAAACAACAAATATAAACAAATATATTAAAACCACGACATTTTTGAGAAAACCCCTCTTATCAAAGACATTAAATTCAATAGTTTTCAACGGAATTAAATTAATAAATTCTGCATCAATGGATTAGCAATCGTACGTTTCATCCATCGGTAATCGATAACTAATCGCAATAAGTCGTCTGGCAATGAGAAATATATCAAAACCACAAAATTTCAGAGAAAACCCATAGTATCAACGTCATAAAATTCAATAGCTTTCAATGGAAGGCATTCAATACGCTAAATTTTGCCTAGATGATGTAAAAACAAGGATATTTGTCATTAAAAAGTTATCAATTAGACATAACAACATGTCATTGACTATGAAAACAACAACAAGTACAGGCAAAATCCAAAAATACAGTAGGAAAGTGCGAGAAGAAAGTGTCGACGCCATTTAAACCATAAGCATTTTTCTCTGAAATGTTTTCTACGATCCAATGAACGTCTTCTCTACGCCAATGGGAGCTGTCAATATTAGGATAATGTAATATAATTTGAAAAGAAACCAAAATTACTAAAAAAAATATCCAAAAATTAAAAAAAAATTATGAAAACTTGTGCACCGAAGTCAAAAAATCAATAGTTATAAGACAAAACCGCTAATTAGATAAACTGTTGCTCAATTAGAAAGAAAAGCAGTTCTGTCATTACTGAGACCGACTAACAGTTCACGGAAAAAAGTTTAAGATTGATTAATGTTCAAAGAAAATTTTCAAAAAACTATTTTTTGAAGAGTTAACAGCCATTAAACTCAATAGATTTCAACAGAAATCAATGAATAGGCTCAGCAATGCCACAATGTGAATACAAGGATGTTTTTTATGCCTAGGTAATCAATAAGACATCACAATATGTCTTATGACTATAGAAAAAACAAATACAGTCAAAAACAAAAAATTCTGTAGAAAAATTCGAGAAGAAAGTGTTGAAGCCACTTAAACCATCCTTTTTCTCTGAAAAAATTATCTATGATCCTTTGAAGGTCTTTGCTAAAACAATAGTAGCTATCAATATTAGGATGACGTGATAAGATTTCAAAAGTAACCAATAAAACGAAATGTCCAAAAATTAAAAAAAAATATCTTGTGGTATTGATGTCGTATAATCAATAGTTATTTGCTAAAACCGCTAATGAGATTAATTTTGGTCGCAGTAGGAAGAAGTGGGGGTCCTGTTTTTACTGAGGCGAACTTACAGTTCACAAAAATAGGTTTATGATTTACTAATATTAAAAAAAATCTTCGAAAATTTTTAAGCCTTAACAGCCATTAGAAGCCTTAACAGCCATTAGCTCTCCACTCACAGCACTAGATAGGTTCACTTAATGCTCATAACGATATCTATTGCACCTTTAGGCAACGAGTTTATGCCATAGCATTCTAAAACTTTAGTAAAACCTCAAAAAGAAGATCAAAATTTCATTTGAAATTACGAAAACTGAGATACGAATCCAAAAAAAAACATGAGCGATCGTTTGGAAACAAAGTTTTTGTTCATTGGGCTTCATTTGATTGTAAATAAGGTTTTTGTTTAACGGAGCCTTTATATTAAAAGTTACTAGTCGCTAGGTGACTTGAAAAGACAAAAAAATGCAATATTTTCGAAAAAAAAGAGCTCCCAAATAGAATTCAATTTTTTTTCGATATTAAACTTCCCTCTGAGATTAGAACTGGTCTTTTATCGCCTTTGGTCTATTAAGAACCAAAAATTGATTTATTTTGTGGCGTGAAATCTAATTTTGAATTAAAATTTTCGTAGAAAAAATGTTAATTCGAACAAAAATTAGGGTAAAAGTGAACAAAAGTGAACCAAATATCCCGTGTTCACACAAAAGTTCAATCCTCGATAACTCTTCGAAAAAAATGAAATTCAAAAAAATCTTTTTAATTTTGAATTCTACGCCGGATGAGCTTTTTAATGATACCACTCACATTTCTCTACGATGAATATATCGGTCGGCCAAAATTGACTGAACAAGAAAAACCATTTGAGTATATAGTTCCTCCCCCCACAAGTGGGTCGGAACAATAATTAAATTCAAAAGAGATAGCAGCAAAAAGATTGATATGGCAAGTCATGTATTATTTTCTATTATGTGTTACCATTTCCATTATGTTTAATATATCGATTATAGCAGCTTTATTGGGTACAATCCTTATATTAGTTACATTTGGGGGCTAAAATGGAGAAACAAATTTGGGTAGAGCTAAAGTCCGGCACAAACACTTGGGTCGAGCTTAATTCCAGCATCTATAACTTGAATCAAGTTAAAAATCGAGATGAACACCCAAGTTGAGCTAAAGTGTTTTCATGGACTGTTTGAGTCAACCATTGTATTTCCATAGCACATTTTGAACGTGTTTGGTCCTTTCTCAAGCCGAAGTCTAACCCTGGATAAATAACTAAATAAATTAAATAACTTTATAGTAAATGAGGAAAGAATTATATGTGCTTTATATGATTAAGATATGTCAAAATTGTGATCTTTTCCCTATGTGCCTCCAGCTTAGTAGGCGCATATTATCTACAGACCCCAGACGCACGTGCCATATTTTACATGACAATTTACTATTTAATAGCACGCGTTCTGTAACGGGGGGGGGGGACAACAGGAAAAGATCCCAAAATTGTCAATATTATTCGGGGTGAGAGAAGAACAACACGTTATCATAAAATGAAAACATTTTTAAGTTTTTTAACATATTTTTTATACTATACTACGATAAGTAAATATTTCGAATTTTAATTGAATTGTTTCGAATAATGCATGAACTGATCATGAACTCATCGTACTTGCTCTCAGCTGAAACATGTTCAAATGTTAAATGTATTTCAAATTGACCTGGCATTTTATCTCATTTGGATTTCTTTGCTAATCTTCGGTAGTTTGTTTATTGCTAAAATTACTGATTTCGAAAACCACGATATCAATTCTATTGGTGCACAATTTTCCTTGGATTTTTTCAGTCACACCATTTGAGTGATTCTCAGTATATAAGATGTCCATGTTCGTCTGTTTTTTTTCAATATCTAAAATGCAGTCTTATTTGAGCTTCATCCAAGATGACGAGAACAATCCAACATACATTTCATCATTCACTTATCAACATGAGCGGATGAACAATTTGGGTAGAACAATTTGCAGAGAAAAAGTGCCGACATTAATTGCAATGATACCCAACTTTTTAAATAAAAATGCGAAAATGTGAAATACCAATGGAAAAACGTGCTCTGTCACCGCCCGCCTGTTCAATTCTATAGATGGCAAAATTGCCATGTTATTGGAATCGGGCGTCAAAAGAACAAAACAAAAGTTCCTATGTGGTCATATTCCATAATACAGGGCCTTTTCTAATGTGTTTTAAGATCAAGTTATAAAACAGGGGAGCTGAGTTGATGATTATAGCATAGCGACAATGGAAAGTTTTTGTTCGTTCGTTGTCTGGTTTCTCAAAATGGCCTGCTAGACATTGCTACGTTTTTCGGAACTGAATCTGTTAAACGGAAAAAAAATGTCCGTCTCAATTTGGCAGCGACGCTGACAATACATATGGACCATTTTCTTATCAATAGATTACAAAAACATATATTATTGACAAAAAGAATCAACGACAGCCACATGTAATTTCTGCTATTCAACTGAATGAAAATTTACTCTAAATATGTTCAAAATACATGTCTTTCAGTTTTCAACTGAGGCCAATTTTTCAAATAATAACATTTAGTAGCTTATGATTAAGCCATTCAGATGGTATTTACAATCGTCATTCTTGTACATTTTAAAAGGTGTAGAAGATTAGCCTTGGTCTCAGCTATAATATACTAATAAACAACCATTAATTTCTGAACGAGATATGTAATAACTTAAAACGTAAAACATAAAACTCCGAACATTTTGTTAGATGAAAATAAAAAGTTGTTGAGATCAGAGATTTTATTTATATCTAGTCGTTGAGTGCATACAGAATAAACGCTCAAAAATACAGTTTGGTTTCATTTTTTAAGTACAATACCCTGTTATACTTGTTTTCACCGCGATTCATTAAACACATGTTCTAATCTGCATCATTTCAACCCTCTATCATTTCATCTACATACTTTTTTTTATGAAAATATCCTTTCCCAACTCTGTGCTAATCCTTTTTTGATTTTATTACCGAAATTCGGAATAAAACTTTAACGTATTCCTAATCTTTAATGCTAATAGTACTTACAGTGTTCAAAGGGATATATTTGGGGCGAAAAACTGCGTTATCATTTTGCTGGTCTGATTTTCACTCTTCGTGTTGAGGAATTTCGTTTTTCACTTGTTATAAATTGTCGTCTTCTCATATTTTCCATAGACAAAAACGATCAACGTCCTTATGTGGTAATTGTTGTTTTCCACTTCGTTATCTTTTTGTAATTAATGATTGTTTTTTCGTCGTTTGTTGGTCGTGTTTAACAAATGAATCGTCGTTTTTGCGTCGTTTCTTACATGTTGATTGTTGTTTTTTGCGTCATTTCGTACATGTGGAGCATCGTTTTTTTCTTCAACTTTTACAAACGGATTGCCGTTATTTGTACTTAAGAAAACGTCGCTTTTGATCAAATTTGGGAATATTTTTGAGATTCCTGAGAATTTGTGGGTCAGAATATGGTCTTTACAATGTGTCCCTAATGTGTACTTTATAGAAACAATGGAAAGTATTACTTGTAGAGAAGCTGCTGAAATTTATAATACAAAACCTAACATAACAAAACACATAAACACATTTAAAACAACATCTAACAAACATTTTTCCAATCTACTCAATTTAAACCGACTCAAACTAAATATCTTTCAAATCCACTCAACTTTGTTAGTATCTTTAAAAATTAAATAGAACTATTAAAGTGTCGGAAATCTTTTTCAAGTACAGTTAAAAATTTGACTTTGAATCTTTTCGAGTATGTTCTGAGTTTGTTACCCTCCTCCTTTTTTATTCTGGGCTTGGCGCCGGCAGTTGTGGAGTTTCCGTAAAACATATTGTAGGGGAATTGGGCGGAGCACTAGGGAAAACACCTGGCTCAAAATGATCTCTCCGAAGAAGACAAAACATAACCACATATAGAAAAGCTGCATTTCTGCTTTAGATCACTAATACATTCTCTAACTCCCACACATATTCTGTTTCATATGTGATGTCTTAGTGAAGAGATTATCAAAAAAGATTTACATGTAAGCCATCAAGAGTTAATTTTGAAAAAAAAAATTAAAAAATACGTATCAAGAACAACTGAATGGTCAAGCGGTTAACAGCTGTGAACGAGAAGACACTTGATTAAAGCAAAACTTCGGAAATACACCCGCAAAAACTCGCTCAGGGAAGTCAAAAATGCACAAGGAAGATATTATCATCTTCGAAAGAATTCTGAAGCAACTCAAAGGTACTTTTTTGGAAAAAAAATTGTAATTTCAATTCTTTTCAAATGATTCCAGATAAAAGTACACACTCTACTTCACTCAAGTTCAAAATGGTCTAACACCTGGCTGGCATACTGTGGGCCACTTTAAAAAGTCTTTCATTCTGGAGAAAAATTATTAAAATTTGGACAATTTTAATCTTATCCGGTGGCCAAAAAATTAAAATCAAATCCGTCACATAGGTTGAAAATTGTCATTAAGTTAGAAACCGAATTTTATATATATCTTATCTCAATAGTTAAGTATTGGTTGACGAAGAAGAAGGAAGAACTCATATGAACTTTTTTAAAAAAAAACAATCCTATAGTAAGACCTGAGCATCTGAAAAATTTTAATTCACTTAATCACCCAACAATCGAATAAAATTTAAAAAAAAGTTCAGCATCTTCTTCAAAATCAGCGCTTTTTGTGCATTGAGAGGAAGCGGTAAAAAAACGACAATAAACAATCACAAAAAGTCGATTTTTTTCAGAAGAAAGACGTAAGAGGCGACGAAAAAAGACAAAAAAAACGATAATTCCTTTCAAGTAAAAGACGATGAAAACAACGAAGGCGAACGGAAGCGAAGAGAACGACAAAAAAGACGACGAAAAAGAAAAAAACGAAGATTTCTCACATAAAAAATTGTCCTTTTTCGTCATTATCGGATTGGTTCATGATTTTCTTCTTATCGGATTGGTTTGGAAAATTGACTCGTTTTTCAGGCTCAAATTTTTTAAGGGGGATTAAAAACTTAATTGTTTCGTGTAATGTAATTTTTTTTCACTTTCTCGTGTTGATGACTGTCAGTTGGCTACATTAAAAGAAGTCCGACAATGTTTAGTTTAGACAATTTTACTTTAGAAACCAGTAAGCCAGGACAGGTCAGGGATCTCATTACGCGGTCAATGTTCAAAAATTCAAATTTCAATAAATTTTGCGTATTGAGGAAACAAAACTATTTTGGAAAAAGCAATTAGCCTTCAACTGAATTGCTCATATTTTTGTAGTAATTGATTGAGACCAAACCCAAAGACTTTCTTGGGCAGAGCTATGTGTAATATCAAAACCAAATAAATTTCAACTTAATCCACAATTAGTGTCGCGATGGTCATTTCCAATCAACCAAAAATATGGGTCGGGGTTGCCATCATACAATTTTTACAGTCATAGAACAAATATCATGCAATGACATATAACATTCGTGGCGTACACTTCTGTTGTAAAAGTTTCAAATCATCCTTTGAATATAAATAGAGCATTGCCCACTCTGAATTCAGTAGATTGATTTTACCCTCTGACATTTTGCAATTTTTCAAAGCTTTTCGATGAGTATGCTTTATTGTTCACACTGTTGATGTCTTTTTAGTCTTTATTTACTTTCAAATTGTTAGTCAAATATATCTGAGAAAGATGAAGAAGATATTTAACATTCGGCTAGTCTTACGATTCCTAATTGCATTGGTTATTTCCTCTTTTTTATATTATTCATTTAACGTTCTCACTTCTAATTCTCATAATCTGCCGACGAATTACAATAATCAGCAGTCAAATGGCATTGATGTGAGTAAAAATTCGGCAAACAAAACAAGTATTCAAAGTATAATAAATATTAACTCGGTTTATAAGCCAAGCCGTCATCATCCAAATGTACCATTTACCGAGTTATCACTTTTGCAGCAAAAAATAATCATGGCGCCCAATTGTAACCTCAGCAATGCGGAAAACACAGTTATTTTAATTGTTCTCAACCGAATGAGCAAATTCCTGCAACGTCAATTTATAAGAACAACGTATGGAAATTTATCCTCATTTCAAAACCAGGTCAAATGGAATTGGAAAATAATTTTCATAATTGGCAAACCAGTTACTCGTGATGAAGAGCTTTTTATTCAGGACGAGTTCACAATTTTTGGAGATTTACTTGTGACAAATGTCGCCGAGTATTACAAAACCGTGCCGACAAAGAAACTGCTGATTGCTTTCGATTACCTGGACAAAAAATGCCCTAAGGTGAAGTATTTGGTAAAGACAGATGACGATGTGTATATTCACATACCAAAACTGGAGAATGCAATTGAAGGCATGTATTTTATCATTGAGCAATTTTTGTCATCACGTCGCCAAACGTACAATTTGATCGAGTAAATATACGCGATTTTTAAGCATTATCTGCGCCCATGTTTTAAGATTAGGCTTATAAGAATGTATGGTGTCGTGGTCGATAGCAAAGAATTCAATAAGTTGAATACTAAATTAAATTCTGAACTGAAAATATACAAATATTAGATTGTATTTATAGTAGTTATCTATGCGAAATTATACAGAAAAAATTTAGAATAGCTAAAAAAAATTTGCATGAGTGTCATGTGAATAGATCTTCACTCCAAATCCCGGAGGTGATTTTCTATTTTCATCAACATTTCATGAGAATCATATATGGCTTGGGTACAATCGAGCTCATTAGTTGGAGGTCGATGGATGTTAGAATCAGGTTTCTGTTGGTGGGAGAATTTATTTCTGACATATGATTGATAGGTCAACAAGATAATGATAGCGCCAAAACAAAATTAGAATTGAGTTTAATTTTGTGACCATTACTTATCGACACAGCAATAAAGATCGTCAGGTAAGTTCTTCTTTCATTCTTTTAAACTTTAATACAGAAAACTTCCAAGTTTCTTGATGTTTCTCTGAAACCATCACATCCTCCCTCCTTTCTTAAGCAACTTTGTGGGTATAGGTTCTCCAAATCTGTCGGGACGTTTTCTGTTTCTTGTTGATGTTCGTGAAGGCTCTGAGGTATCGGGTTGTTGGTGTTCTGCAGATGATGTGGCTGCAGAAGCTTCACCTTGAAGTGAAGGTCCCATATCTGTGTTCTGAAGTTGTTGTTCTGATTGAGATATGGTCTCCTCCACTGCTGGTTCAGTTTTCACATTGTCCTCGTCTAGTCTCGCAATTTGGTTGTTGCTCATTAGAATAGTCCGTGCTGAGTTTTCGGGCTGTATGAAAGATGTGTTCAAGCCCTTCCTGATGATAAAGGTAGCAGGAACTGTCTTTGTCTATTCGTAGGCCTTGAATAGAATGGGTTCGAACAAGTCAAAATCTGCTATTGCTGGTAGTCTCACTCACGTCCCAACAAGAGTTTCAGTTTTGCCCCTCGTCTCTGAAGTGCTGCGATGTGTCATCAGTGCACTTTGCAGGAATGCTCCAAATGTCACATTTAGCTGGGAGTGCCCACGCTTGAAGTGCCCGTTTCACTGTCTGAACTGCTCTTTCAGCTAGTAAATTAGCTCTTGGAAGATAGACGGGTGATTCCATTTTCTTAATTCCCAGTGATATACACCACTGTTTAATTTAAGGTCACCACTTACAAATTCAGGACCATTATCAGATACTAAAACTTTTGGTATTCCGAATCTTGCAAAGATTTGACTAATATTATAACTGTTTCTGACGTTCTATTTCCCGTGGGGAAAGCTTCTATCCAACCGCTTCAACAATTACTAAGATATTGTCTTGGTCCTTAACATAACCCCAGTCCATGTGGAGCCGTTCCCAAACGTTGGCTTCTGGCCACGTAGAGACTGTTTTTCCCAGGCTAGGCCTGTTCTTTTGACAATTCTTACATTTACTAACAAAGTGTTGAAGGTCTTGGGTACTGCCAGGCCACCATGCTAACATTCTGACTGATGCCTCAGTTGCATTCTTCCCGGGATGTGTCTCATGCGCTTTTGCAAAAACCAAGTGTCGTAATTTGGATGGTATGAAAAGAACAACTCCTCTGAAGATTATTCCATTATGTAAATTAAGTGCGTCTTTCTGTTTTTCAAATCCTTTTTCCGCTTCTGAACATTGTTTCTAATTGCCGCGTTTGATTCGTTTCAATACGTCCTGGAAGATTCTGTTTGTTCAAGGTTCAGCTTTGATTTTTGCTTGGGTCAGCAAATCACTCTGGGCGAAGTAGATGTTATTGATTGCGAAGCACACTCGATCGTTGTCCGATTCGTTTTCGTCAAAATCCATTCTGCCCAAAGCATTTGCATGAGGTATCTGCTCTAAAGGTGTGTAGTTCAACTCATAGTCGAAACCCATTAGAGCTATTTCCCATCTTGTGATTCTCGCTGATGCTGTCTTCGGGATCTCCTCGTCTGGTGCAAAGAGATATTTGAGTGGTTTGTGGTCAGTCTGTCGGGTAAATCGTCTCCAAGAAGGAATTGCTTAACTCTTGTGACCAAAAACACAATTACCAGTGCTTCCCGCTCTATATTCGAGTAGTTTTGCTCCGCTGGAGTCAATTTTCTCGATACATATATGACTGGATGTCCTTCTTGCGAAAGAACCCCGCCAATGGCTTTTTCAGAGGCGTCACTAGTAACTGTTGCTTCTTTTTGTAGACTATATGGCTGTACTAAGGTGTTAGGACATTTTTTTTATCTTCAAAGGCTTTTTGTTGCATTTTGTCCCATAAGAAATCGCTATTTCTCATGTTATTTAAGGGTAGCATTTTTACTACAAAATCAGGAATCAATTTTCCGTGAATATTAGCTAGCCCAGCAAACGATTCGAGTTGTATGTTGTTAGTTGGTGCTTTTGCATTTTTTATTTGTTCAACATGTGTGGGATCTGGTGCTATTTCCTCCTTTGAAATGGAGTATCCCAAAAAGCTAACGCTACCGACTGGTTTTGAGTTAGATTTTTTCTCATTAAAAGCAAAATTTTTCTCACGTAGTCGGCTCTTGACTGCAAGCATTCTCTTGTCGAACTGCGCCTTGGTAGTTCTATACACCAATACTTTGTCTTGAAAGATCACAAAACCTTTGATTCCTTTGAGTGTTGATTCGATGCAATTCTGGAAGATTGAAAAAGAGTTTTTCAATCCCTGAGGTAGTCGGCACGTCTTGAACAGTCCCTGAGATGTGTTCATTGTGCATATATCTCTTGCTTCTTCGTCAAGTTCAGTTTGATAGTAGGCATCTGAGAGGTCAATTTGGCCAAAGTATGAGGCCCCATGTAGGTTGTGGAATATCGTCTCCATATCTGGTGTTGGGTAGTCCTCATCCATGACCTTGCCATTGATGTGCACTTTCAAGTCCACTTAAAGTCTCCGTTCCTCGCTCTTTTTTCTCTGCCACACCACTGGAGATGCATAAGTGACTCCTCCTTGCTGTACCGGTTCAAGGATGCCTTGTCTGACCATTTGATCCAGCTTCTCTTTGACCTTGTCTTGAAGAGGTTGAGTTATTTTTCTGACTTTGCAGAACATTGGCTGTGTTCCTGGTATCGGCTTCAGATGAGCTTTTTAACCCTTCAGAGCAGGTAGGTGCTCGGCTGTGATGTTGTTCACACGGTGCGTGGGTAGAAGGTCTCTACCAAGTAGTCCAAATTCTTTATCAGACTGCACAACTGCTAGTTGCTTTTGCGTGAGCCCGCTTCCGTAAGTGATCCCGGAAGCGTTAAGTAAGTGATCCCGGAAGCGTTAATTGATGACCATCATAAGCTTCGAGATGTCATATCTTACGATCCAACTGAGGTTTACCGAGCTCACTCCTCTTTTTTGATGATATCACTGTGCCATCTGCACCTGTGTCTACCTGCATTTTTACTTTGCAGTTATTAATTGAGATATATTCCCATGTAACAGACATGCTAAAGACTTGTTCTCTAGTATAAAACATTCCGATGCTGGAGATTTGTGCTCTGAAGAAATATTTTCTCCTTCGGAAAAGTTATTCTGTTTATTGTACTTACCTAAATTTGGTTGGGGTCTGCTTCTACACATTTTTGAGAAGTTTCCCAACTTTTCACAGGTGTTGCATTTTTTACTTAGCGCTGGACAGGGTCTACTAGACTGTGGCTTACCTCCACACCTAGTGCACATGTTGTTGCTTTTATTAGCCGTAATTTTTTCATTCGGTTTTCGAAAGGTCTTTTTTAATTTGAACCCAACTTCTTCTTTCACAGTAATGGGTTTATTACCTGATGAAGAACTTGCAAAAGCCATTGCTTGACTTCTGAACTGTACGCTCTCGGTCATTTCAGTAATTGCCATTGCTGGTTTTGCTTTCATACCGTCTAGTAGTCTAAGTTTTGCTTCAGGGTCACTCAAATCTGAGATAAATTTTATTTTACCAACTCCTCTTCGGGGTTGACCTCTGCTTTCAGTATTTT
Organism: Convolutriloba macropyga; assembly: GCF_964194025.1. Taxonomy (NCBI): domain Eukaryota; kingdom Metazoa; phylum Xenacoelomorpha; order Acoela; family Convolutidae; genus Convolutriloba; species Convolutriloba macropyga. Next base: position 16,922,973 of record NC_134476.1, on the reverse strand, counting down.
CGAAGTCACAATAGCGTGCTTATTCTCCAAGAGAATCTAGGAAGTCCTTGTCTGACTCCCTACACCTTGTATTATGGACAGAAAGAAGCCCTTTCAGCCGTTACTACTCTCTCTTTAGGAGAAATATAATTTTGAGTCGCCAATCTGTAGTCTTGATACGGAGTTTCTATCAACTTCCTAGGACTCATTAGGCTCCTAGGTTTAATAATTGCATCTTTCCCGCACATACTGAGGAAGAGATTGGTTACCTGTAGTTCCTGTACAGTACCATCGGTGTTGACCTCGTCCTCTATCTTCTCTGCGCGACATTTCGCCAGAAAAGATATAATCCACGCTGTAGCTGATTCTGCATTCTGTAGATCCAAATTTGTCTGTCTGTAGCTGGTCTAGACACCATTGTCGTGATCGATAACACGGGTCAAAAAATTCAGTTAGTTGAACTTTAAATTAAATTTTGAATCGAAAATATAGAAAAATTAGTTTGAATTTATAGTAGTTATCTATGCGAAAATATACAGAGAAAACTTAGAATAGCTTAAAATATTTCACATGTTTGGCATGTGAATAGATCTTGACTCCGAATCCCGGAGATAATTTTCTATTTTCATCAACATTTCATGAGAATCATATATGGCTTGGGTACAATCGAGTTCATTAGATGGATATCGGTGGATGTTGGAATCAGGTTTCGTTAGTGGGAGAATTTATTTCTGACATATGATTGATAGGTCAATAAGATAATGATACCTCCAGAACAAAATTAAATTCGAATTTAATTTTGTGGCCATTACTTATCGACACAGCAATAAAGTTCGTCAGGTAAGTTCTTCTTTCGTTCTTTGAAACTTTAATAAAGAAAACTTCTAAGTTTCTTGATATTTCTTTGAAACCATCACATATGGACAACACTGAGAGTAGGAGAAACTACTTCAAGTGGATATTTCCGTCACACTTATCCACAATGCTTAAATTTTGGCAGTCTTGGATAATTATGACGGAATATTGTCACTATGTTCCGTGTATTGCCGTCACATTTATACAAATTTTTGAACGCAACCTAATTCTGCGTTTGTAATTTGTTTATCTCAATCCGCTTTCTTAATTGTTTTGACTACTACAAGTTACTGATAAACAATTAAATGACATTTTGGTATATTATTAAAAATAAATTTCGTGGAAAAAAATCCCATAACAGTTCGTGAACATTGCTTACGTTAAATGCCTATAATTGCTTCGGAATTTTGTCACTCGAGTCCGCGCCTCACCGTCACAATTATTCACATTTCATAATTGTGACAAAAAATGCCAAATATGTCCGCTTGAGGCAAAAATTAGTTAAAAATAACGACCTACGTTTGTTGACGTAAAGTTTTAAAATGGTGTACATGAATTTAATAAAATTGCTCTTTTTTAGAGATTGTCAGTCCCGAGTCATCTCAGATAAACAGTAAGGCTTTGGACTTCTGAAGCCTGGTAGCGCTGTCTAACGCTCCACGTCTTCGGGACTGTTGAATAAAACGCACTTTTTACGCCTATAAAAATAAGTGACCATATCAAGAAAAAAACAAAAAAAACGAAGCAATTTATTTAACCTATAGTTGCATGTGGCAATTGCCAGATACCAAAATTTTCTCTGGGTATGGCAAGAAATCTGAAATTTGTTGGCTTTTCATTTGAATTTTCTCAGATTAAAATGGGAAATAATATTAGGAAAATTCGACGAAAGAAACTGAGCATTTCAATATCCATTCTAAATATGTCAAATGAAATCAGAGTTTGCATCGAAGTAACCCAAAGATTCAACTTCCTTCATCTTTTTTCCTTTTCATCTGTCATAACTTTAGTAATATCCATAAAGCTTTGATGATTGACAAAAAATTGTATGGTTGAAAGCTAATTAAAACTATTTGGTCGTTGGAGGGAAATAAGTTCTCTGGTAATAAAACATGTAAAACAATCTCACGATTTCAACTTGACCTTTTATAGAATTTATTGAGACTAATAGAAAGAAACTTAAGAAAAATAAGAACCAACGTAAAAATGAACAAAAATTTATCCTCTAGAGTTATTTAACTCTCATCTGAAATTGTTTCTCTCTCCCAAAAGGAAGCTCAAATGAGTTGTGGTAAGGTGAATTTAATTTTGTACTGATTAAAAGGTTTCATACTTAATTGCAATGTAGTCAGTCATTGTGTGTTTTCCACTGCATGGTGGATCACCACTGTAGAAAGCAAAAAGTTCACTTGCAGAAATTATCAACTGATTGATAAAGAAAGAAATGCAAAAGTTTCACTCCAAAGTTAAGGAAACTGATGATTTTTGATGCTTCGAGAAGATATGAAAATGGGCTCTGAGGAAACAACTGGCTCTAAAGATATTTGCATAAAGCAACATGAATAAATGACCACTCGTTTTGCCAGTAACATAGTATGCGTTGAAAATGTCAGAAATAACAAGGAAACGGAATATGTTTCTGTGATCAAAGCATACAACTCTCGTGGTAAGCGTTGTTCACAAGCGTTATTTAGGGATTCATCTATTAAGATTGGTTGTGAGATTCACTTACAAACAAATCCATATTTAGGGTCAAAATACTCCTATTGCGATATTTAAATTTTAAATATTTAAATTACATCCTCTGACAAATCCTATATATTAAATGCATGACAGTTTATAAGGCACTGTGTTTAACGGAAGGCGAAAATGAATGTTTAAGAAGCCTCTGAAGAGCATGTTTAAGATCTCTCGCGCAGCATGATTAAGAGGGCAGATTGCGAGAGGTCAATGACCGCAAAAATTGCTCTCGTAAATAGTCAATGTCCGAAAAAGCGCAGACTACAAGCGAGTCATTGACCTAAAAGCAAAAAGAGTCAATGACCAATAATCCAGCTGCCAAAAGGTTCAAACGCCGCACAAAAACAGGTTGCAAGAAAAGTCTTTCACCAAAAAAATGTCAATTTGAAATAGATCCAAAGAGAACGTATTGCTATTTTTGGCCTTTATTTGATTTCTTTTTATTTCGTCGACAATATATCAGTTGCGAACATATAAGGTTAAACTACTCTATTTAATCTCTCTCAAACGATCTTTGTGGCATTTATTTTAGTCTTGTTGGTCACTTGTTATGCGATTTTTCGCTTGACCGACTTTTCGTCTGAACCATTTGACTTTTCGTCCTCAAAAACAGGATAAACAGGTAGCCGGGCGTTAAGTTCTCTTAGAGCCTCTCAGCTCATTAGTGTCAAAGTATAAAAATTCACAGAAACTGTTTTGCAGACTTGTACTTATGGTGTGGAGGGCGGTTCTTAGAGATTGACTCCCCGGACATAGGCCTTTCCCACTCCCCCCCCCCCCACCAAAACCCCATCCCTGCACATCGTTCAGGCCGTAAGGGTCCCGGGCATTCAAAGATCTCCCTCCCACCGTCCCCCCACTGCTGTTCCAATCCCTCCCCTATTGTTGCTCACCCGGTGCGTCCCACTGCGCTCACCTTACGCCCCTTCAATTATGCTGAAACTAGCCGTACTAAACCATGGCTGGCTGCTGACGAAGTCAACCGCTCGCCGGTCGTTTGAGAGCAATTCGCTCGACGCTTGTCGTTGATGTCTTTTTTATTTTGAGAAGAATTGTCAACAAATCTCTCTGTGAGTATCAAAGATAGATTGGAATTTTTCAAATTATTAGCTTTAGGAGATAGCACTTTAAGAATGGGTTCAAGAATGTTTTCATTTTTTCGTTTTGTCAATCCCATTCGCTGTTATAGTTATCAATCGCGGCTTTTATTACTTTTAAGCTACTGGGAATGCCGTAGTTTAAGTTTAAAAGTTCATTTTGGAGTTTTTGAGCCCAAAATATTATTTTTGGTGTTTTTACGGCATTTTTCGAATTTTTTGGTGGACCGAAATTGAGGCTGGTTAAAGTTTATAAAAGTCTTTTAGAAGACATAAGTACTTTTTATGACCATTTTGAAAGCTATCTGTTTAGAACTCAAAACAAAAACACGAAAACTTATACTAATTTTTTTTACATTTTCAAGTTTTTTAGTAGTTTTTGTCATTTGAGTTTTTCCCTAGGTGTTAAGGAACCTGTTCTAGGGTTTGATAATAGATTATTGCAACGTTTCTAGTGGCAACGGAATGATTTTCAAAGTTTTAACATCAAAAATCCTAGCATTGTTCTCACAAAACTCGCAGTTTTCAATTTTTTTGACATTATCATTATCCAAGTTCAATTTTTGCTTGTTTAAAAACTTTATTTAATTTTCTCTATCAATTTTTAGGTTTCTCCAGCCTCAAGAGCCAAAGAGCCTCCCCAATTGTTTGATAATAAATTGTTTCACAGTTTCTGGATGTAATGGAATGGTTTTCAAGATTTTAACATCGCAAATGATTAGCAGCGCTCCTATCCACACATGTTTCAATATCCCTTAAACATTCAGTATGATGTTTTCTATGCATTTTTAAAAAGTTCAATGACCGAAAAGCTGTAATTGCCAAAAGAGTCAATGACCGAAAAGCTAACTTTGCCATGACGGTCATTGAACGAGAGGCTGTCCATGACCGAAAAGCTGCGTTTGCCAAAAGGGGCAATGAATAAATAGCCTAGGAAGCAAAAGAGGTCTATGACCGAAAAGTTGTCAATACAAAATGATTCGATGACCGAAAAACTGATTATACAAAAAAAGTTCAGGAATGAGAAAAGCTGATCCATCGCAGATAACGACGGAAAGATTCTCCAGGTAAAGGTCTTCACCGAAATAAAAATGAATATGGAAAAGGCTCCCAAAATATTTTGTTCCGATTCTTTTATTAGGCGCTATTATTTTGGCGCTAATTTTTTAAAATTCGCCTTAGTTTTTCAGCGTGTTTTTCGTTTTACATACGTCGAGATTGACTTCTGACTTATCTCACCCTCTGTTTCAACTGAATGGATTTTTTTGTTCCACTCATTGAATTAGGTAATGTAGTTTTTTCTCTCTTCTCTCTTTCTTGTCTGTTTTCCGTCTCTCTTTTTTCTGCCTTCCTTTTCTATCTTTCTTGTCTGTCTTTTTTCTCTTTCTTTCATCTCTTGTTTTTCTGTCTTTCTGTTCTATGTTTCTTATTTTCCTTTCTACTTTCTCATTTTTTTTCCTCTTTTTTTTCTCGCTTTCTTTCTCTCTCTTCTTTCCTCTGTTTCGTTTCTCTCTTTTATCTATTTCGTTTCTCTCTTTTTTTGTCTTTTTTCTCCTCTTGTTTTTCTCTCTCTTCACTCTTGCTTTTCTCTTCTTTTTTGCTTTTCTTTCTCTTCGCTCTTTTTCAGCCTTTTCTTTCTGTCTTTAGTTTCTCTATTTCTTTACTCTCTTTAAATTCTCTGTTCTTTTCCCTTTCTTTTCTGTATCATTTTTTCTCTTGCTTATAACTTCCTTTTGTCTTTGTTTTCTGTTGTTCTCTCTTGTTTTCTTTTTCTTTTCTGTCCTTCGTTTCTGCGTTTTCTTTCGCTGTTATTTTTTTTCAATTTTTCCCGTTTTCTTCTTAATTTTCTCTTTATTTGTGGTCTTTTTCTATCTTGTTGGTTTCTTTATGTCGTTCCTCTTTATTTCTTTCTTTTGTTTCATTTCGTCTCTTTCTTTTCTCACCTCTTTTTTGCCTCTCTTTTTTTTCTTTTCTATTTTTTCTTCCTTTCTTTTATCTGTTCTGTCTATTTCTCCTTCTTTTCTCTCTCTTTACTCTCTTCTTTTTCTCTTCTTTTTTTCTTCCGTTTTTCTTTTCTTTTGTCTTTTTAGTCTTTTCTTTCCTTCTTTCATGTCTACTTTTTCTCTGTTTCTTGTCTGTTTCTTTTCCTATTTTTTGTTTATCAGACGCTCCTAATTTTGATGTTTTGAGGCTCCTTAAACATGCAGCCTAACTTATTTCATGCGTTACGCGGTATGACATGTGGAAATTCGTTATTTGTCTTAACACAAGTCTTAGCGAACCTTAAATAAGCGAGGCAGCAAAAAAGTAATTGAAGAAATTGCTGGTATTTAGGGTAATAGACTCAAACTAAACACATCGGTAACGTAACATAATACCTATTGCTGTTAGACGAGGGGCTTGTGTATGTGCCCGAGGTGGTACGAAGAAAGGTGAGTTATTGAACATCCTTTTTGAAGAATATTCTTATGATGCTTTTGCTGGCCTGCTAGTTATTTTTCATTTGTGAGGAATAAAAAATACCAATGAACAATTTTTGTATTGCTCTTCTTAGAGAATTCATGTGAAATCGAAATTAACTATATCTCTCAAGAAACTAGATGTTTTTCTTTAAAGCACCCCCTGAGCTCAAGCGAAAAACTTGCTGCAGTTGTTCACATTATATCTAAAAGTTAGAGATAAAATGTTACGCACTTTGGTTTAATACTAGGTGACAGAGAGCATTATAATAATCAAGTCGAATTATTCCTTGGAAATTTGACGAAAATTTGGCAATTTGATTTAAAAAATGGCTCACGAACGCATTTTTTTGCAATGCAAGTTTGTCTTGCATATTACGTGGGAAATGCTTTAAGGCCTTTTAATTGGTAGAACAAGGGCAAATTTCAAAAAATTGTATTCATTCAATTGAACCTATGCAAATTCAATAGAAAGTTAACATTCTTCTATTGTTCATAAAAACTGCTCAAAAAAAGTAGACAAAATTTTCTGTTGGCATAAAGTCTCCAATTTGATATTGCCTCCTGCATTATGAAACGCTGACATTAAAGGATTTTACATGGGACTACACTAATTAATGCATACTGCAAATTTCTATCCGGACTTTATCCTGGTGTATAAATCTAGCGTATTTTCAATGAGAAAATTAACAGCACAAATAAAAACTTCACTTGTTAAACTGTTCTTTTTGCAGAATCCTTTGTGGAGCAAACTGTTGTTCATATGTTTTCATCGCTATTTGAATCGACTGTAAACGAACAGAATTTAAACTCCTTTTAGTTGTAGAAAGCATTGTTACTGAAAAAATCGAGACAGCTAAAAGTCAGTTTTGTGAAAGCGTCAGTTTAGTCACACGTAAAATCTGTGCCATTTAATTAATATTTAAAACCCTTGAATTCACAATATAAGAACTTGAAGTTTGAAAAAAAAAATCCAAGCTCGATCAAGTTGAACACATTGACCTTGGACCAAAAATACGTTTCTAACAATGAAACATCAATTTCTATTGGGGTTGAGCCCTATCCCCAATTTTTCCACAAATTAGAGGATTTAAATTTCTATCCTTTATAGCTGGTTCACATAAATTGTAAAGCAAAGATAAGTTTAAAGTTACTTTGAATGTTAATTTGTTTGTTAACTTGTATATTGAGGCTTGCCTTTGATCCAACTAAAAACACGCTTTCTGCTAATTGAAAGTTGTTTGGTAACACAAGCTCGACTTGATACAGAAGTTAAATAGCTCAATGACACCGAAATATAGAGACACAAAAGAGAATTGACACCAGAGAAAAATTTCCGAAGGACAGCATGCAGCATTCTTCGATGTATTTTGGCGCCCAATGCCGGTCAACGGGCACACCGCGTGCACCGAACGTGAGGCAGAGATCCCTATCCGAAAACCCTCACAGATTCTTGCCAAAATTCTGCTGGGGCTTCCTTGCTATGTATTCCGGTGAGCTCGTCCAAAAAGTGAACCAAATTTGTCCCTACCATTGCGAAGGATTTAAAAGCAACGAGAATTTTGACAAAAATTCAACCTGTTTTTACAGGTATGAAGACAACTTTTTCGGATCGTGTATTGCGACCATGCCCAATGTCTTCACGGAGCAAATGTCGGCCTCGCTTGGATTTTATAAAAATTACGGTCAGACGAATTTTTCAAATCCTGATATTGTGAACAACTTGCTTGTTGTTCACACCAGAAGTAATGGCAATATTAGAACACAACGTGGTCTGGACTACAGCTTTTTCAATAGAACCAAAATGGCGTCTCAGCAAAATGACATGACATATCTTCACGGTTTATTGAAGAAAAACAAGATATAAAATGATATTTTACGATCAATTCATTTGAATAATACATTGTTACAATATTGTATTCTGTGAAAAGTTTTCTGTATTCTATGAAATTCTGTATTAGTATCTGAAAACCTCATAAAAATATTATGTAGATTCAAATCACGCGTGAATCTGAACAAGATGAGGCCTCGGATCCTAGTCCCAGGAAATTTCAGAGCTGAATCTTCGCAGTCACCAAATAACTGGATAACTCAGATCTGAATCAGTACATATCAAGTCCATTGATACGCATTTATGAGCATAAAAATTTCAAGAAAACTTATTAAATCATGATATTGTACTTGACTGAATAAAACTTTATTTTTTCTATGATGAGACAAAACTCATATGAAATTGAAATTTTCAATCATACCAAAAAACAACCATGCCGAAATGGCATGAAATTGCATTGTGTGTTACTATTATTCCACTAATATTAATTCCTTTTCTAGCCTTTCCTTTATTTGTTACTAGAAAACAGAGGGTGAAATCTCAAAATTGCTCAAATGAAAAGAGTTCAAAATAGGATAGATATTGCAGTCGCTTATTATGTCTTGCAACTTATGTCGTATTGTCTATTAGCAGCTTCAAATTATGTCTGTACGACGAATTTAAGTGTTACTTTTTTAAGACTTTTGTGCAAAATTTTTATGTGTTGTGCATTAGTTGCGAGGTTGGCTCCGTTTCCATTAAATTGTCGTCTCCAGAAGTGTCTTTCACACAGAACGCCTATTGAAGGCCTTATGTGAAGTTATGCAAAAACTTTTAATCAATCGACAAATTTTAGCGTTTAAGTATTACAAATTTTAGTACTTATAAATTTCAGTATTTTATGTATTTGAAATTTTTATCAGCTGCATATAACGCAGTCAGTTTGGCCCAATTTCAACCTCTAAACCAAAAACACTTTGTTGTTTCAATAAAAACTATGGTGACACAATTTGACACAATAATTCGACAATTGATTTTAATTAAAAAGAACTCTGCGTACAAAAACAACCCGATCTAAACTCCATTAACGAATCAGTACTGGACATGTCTAAACGCAATTCCTCATCAGTACTGATCCATGCACTGTTTCATGTCGGTTTTCTACTTGCCAGACATGCGTTCATGCTGATTTCACTTTTGCTATACTTGCGGCAATTTTGATTTTCAAATGCCAGACTGGGGACAATTCTAATTTTTCAATTGCCAGACTTCAAACAATTCTGTTGTTTCATTCCATTGGCTACAAACGTTTCTCGTGTCTAGCAATTTCTCGGATCGGCGAGAGAATCATCATTGTGTTCCAGTTTTAACTATTGTTCCTGAGTTCGATACGCTGAATTACTGGAAAAACTCATTATGAATATTGTATTCTTCTCTATTTTTCAATTTTTTTCATTTTATTGTGTTAAACATATAATGTGACACTAACTCAAACGAAAAGGAACAACCAAATCGACATGCCAGTCATCAGTCAATAAAATGGTTTTTTTTCTCAGTCATCAGTTTTGTAAAGTTTCTTGAGTTTCTCAAAGCTAAAAACTATTCAATAAACGAAGTAGAACCCCTCAAATGGACGCCCACGGTAACGTCAGCCGTTTCATGAAGTTCATTTTTCTTCTTTTTGATCCTAAAGTATATTCCACAGATGGTTTTTTTGTTGAAATTGGAAATTGTTATTTCCACTTTTGGAGTTCTGTTTAGTTTATGACTTCAAAAATTTTTATTCGTCCAAATGTTATCTTTCTTTGGTTTAAGATCCCACCATAGTCGTCAGATATGCAAACTGGTTTTGTGTTAATGAAGTGTCAAGTTCAATTGTTTCCCAGTGACAGATTTGAAGACTATCGTCACCCGGGCCGAGGTGTCAACGCTAAAAAACGCAAAATTATGTAAGATTGGCGTTGAATGCGTTGAATTTATGTAAGATCTACGCTTGAGCGTAGATCTTACATAAATTCAACGCATTCAACGCCAATCTTACATAATTTTGAGTTGAATTTTGGCGTAGATCTTACATATTTAGCGTTGAATTTTAGCGTAGATCTTACATATTTAGCGTTGAATTTAGCGTAGATCTTACATAAATTCAACGCATTCAACGCCAATCTTACATAATTTTGCGTTGAATTTTGGCGTAGATCTTACATATTTAGCGTTGAATTTTAGCGTAGATCTTACATATTTAGCGTTGAATTTTAGCGTAGATCTTACATATTTAGCGTTGAATTTTAGCGTAGATCTTACATATTTAGCGTTGAATTTAGCGTAGATCTTACATAAATTCAACGCATTCAACGCCAATCTTACATAATTTTCCGTTGAATTTTGGCGTAGATCTTACATATTTAGCGTTGAATTTTAGCGTAGATCTTACGTATTTAGCGTTGAATTTAGCGTAGATCTTACATAAATTCAACGCATTCAACGCCAATCTTACATAATTTTCCGTTGAATTTTGGCGTAGATCTTACATATTTAGCGTTGAATTTTAGCGTAGATCTTACGTATTTAGCGTTGAATTTAGCGTAGATCTTACATAAATTCAACGCATTCAACGCCAATCTTACATAACTTTGCGTTGAATTTTGGCGTAGATCTTACATATTTAGCGTTGAATTTTAGTGTAGATCTTACATATTTAGCGTTGAATTTAGCGTAGATCTCACATAAATTCAACGCATTCAACGCCAATCTTACATATTTTGCGTTGCAGTTTGGCGTAGATCTTACAAATTTAGCGTTGAATTTTGGCGTAGATCTTACATATTTAGCGTTAAATTTTAGCGTAGATCTTACATATTTAGCGTTGAATTTAGCGTAGATCTTACATATTTAGCGTTGAATTTTAGCGTAGATCTTACATATTTAGCGTTGAATTTAGCATAGATCTTACATAAATTCAACGCATTCAACGCCAATCTTACATAATTTTCCGTTGAATTTTGGCGTAGATCTTACATATTTAGCGTTGAATTTTAGCGTAGATCTTACGTATTTAGCGTTGAATTTAGCGTAGATCTTACATAAATTCAACGCATTCAACGCCAATCTTACATAATTTTGCGTTGAATTTTGGCGTAGATCTTACATATTTAGCGTTGAATTTTAGTGTAGATCTTACATATTTAGCGTTGAATTTAGCGTAGATCTCACATAAATTCAACGCATTCAACGCCAATCTTACATATTTTGCGTTGCAGTTTGGCGTAGATCTTACAAATTTAGCGTTGAATTTTGGCGTAGATCTTACATATTTAGCGTTAAATTTTAGCGTAGATCTTACATATTTAGCGTTGAATTTAGCGTAGATCTTACATATTTAGCGTTGAATTTTAGCGTAGATCTTACATATTTAGCGTTGAATTTAGCGTAGATCTTACATAAATTCAACGCATTCAACGCCAATCTTACATAATTTTCCGTTGAATTTTGGCGTAGATCTTACATATTTAGCGTTGAATTTTAGCGTAGATCTTACGTATTTAGCGTTGAATTTAGCGTAGATCTTACATAAATTCAACGCATTCAACGCCAATCTTACATAATTTTCCGTTGAATTTTGGCGTAGATCTTACATATTTAGCGTTGAATTTTAGCGTAGATCTTACGTATTTAGCGTTGAATTTAGCGTAGATCTTACATAAATTCAACGCATTCAACGCCAATCTTACATAATTTTGCGTTGAATTTTGGCGTAGATCTTACATATTTAGCGTTGAATTTTAGTGTAGATCTTACATATTTAGCGTTGAATTTAGCGTAGATCTCACATAAATTCAACGCATTCAACGCCAATCTTACATATTTTGCGTTGCAGTTTGGCGTAGATCTTACAAATTTAGCGTTGAATTTTGGCGTAGATCTTACATATTTAGCGTTAAATTTTAGCGTAGATCTTACATATTTAGCGTTGAATTTAGCGTAGATCTTACATAAATTCAACGCTTTCAACACCAATCTTACATATTTTGCGTAGAATTTTGGCTTAGATCTTACAAATTTAAGGTTGAATTTTTTGAATTCCATTTCAGACCACTTAAAGATTTCAAAAGTTTTTCAAGTGTTTTTTCAAAAAGTCAATTTTTTCACTGTTTCGATCCCTATGCTTCAAAGGTGAGAAAAGCGAAGTCAGCAAAAAACCACTTTTTAGTGCTCTTTTATAGTGCAAAATCCTTGAGAGACCATTTTACAATTTCAAAACTTTTCCAAGTTTTTTTTTCGAAAAATCAATTTCACTGTTTCGACCCCTATGCTGCAAAGGTGAGAAATGTGAAGTCAGAGAAAAATCATCTTTTAGTGCTCTTTTATAGTGCAAAATCCAATTGACACCATTTTACGGTTTCAAATTTTTCAAGTTTTTTTTCAAAAAGTTAATATTTTAACTGTTTCATTCCTATACTGCACAGGTGAGAAAAATCACTTTTTAGTGCTCTTTTTTAGTGCAAAATCCGTTTCAGACCATTTTACGATTTCAAAACTTTTTCAAGTTTTTTTTTCGAAAATTTAATTTTTTTCACTGTTTCGAACCCTATACTCCAAAGGTGAGTAACAAGAAGTCAGAAAAAATCTTTTTTAATGCTCTTTTATAGTGCAAAATCCAATTCAGACCATTTGAAGATTTCAAATTTTTCAAGTTTTTTTTTCGAAAAATTAATTTTTTTACTGTTTCGACCCCTATACAGCACAATTGAGAAAAATGAAGTCAGCAAAAAATAACCATTTGCTCTCTTACGGTGCAAAAACCATTTCAGACCATTTTAGGAATTCAAATTTTTTTCAAAACTTAAAAAAAAATTTAAACTTTTCCTAGTACTTCTCACATGATAAATGCGTTGAATACGTTGAAATTATGTAAGATCTCGGCTAAATTCAACGAAAAATATGTAAAATCTAGGCTAAATTCAACGAAATATATGCAAGTTTTACGCTAAATTCAATGCAAAATTTGTAAGGTCTACGCTAAAATCAACGCAAAATATGTAAGATCTACGCTAAATTCAACGCAAAATATGTAAGATCTACGCTTTATAAGGATTTCGGCTCTTAAGGAAACCAAGGTACGGTGGCGCAATGGTAGAAGAGGCGACAAGTAAACAGGAGGTCAGTGGTTCGAGTCCTATACCCAGAGTTCTACGCGTTGATTTTTTGTAAGATCAACGCTAAATTCAACGCAAAAATATGTAAGATCTACGCTAAATTCAACGCTAAATATGTAAGATCTACGCTAAATTCAACGCTAAATATGTAAGATCTACGCTAAATTCAACGCTAAATATGTAAGATCAGCGGCAACTAGCGTTGACAAGTCGGAAAATTCACCGCCATTTCTTACATAATTTTGCGCTGAATGCGTTGAATTTTTGTCTTTAAATTCAACGCATTCAACGCAAAATTATGTAAGAAAATTGCGGTGAATTTTCCGACTTGTCAACGCTAGTTGCCGCTGATCTTACATAATTTTGGCCAAATTCCTCGGCCCGGGCAGTAGCATGCGAATAAGTTACCTTTTGAAATCCACTTGGAAGTTAATTTCATTTCCTTCTCTAGCTATAGAACCCTCTCTTCATTATCGATGATGGCACGCATCAGTACATTTTTATACAAGCTGGTGAACTTTTGGCTTTAACAGCGTGGGCCTTGTACTCAAGTATTCGAACGGTTTTATTAGTTTTCAATCTCCAAGAAATCTGATGCAACTTTTTTTCTGTCAAAGATTATGAACTAACAATGATTGGTTATTGACTTTCAGCGCTATTGGTCCTTCAGTCAACACATGCCTTAAATGAGATGCATTTACTTTCAGCTTGTTGTTTAGGCTTATTACATTTTGTTTTGATGCAGCATTGCAAGCAAGGGGTTCAATTCCGGATGGTGTAGTAAGCACGGTTCTTTTCAGAATTTTGTTGAAGGAGTCAAAAAATCTCAATGACCTTAAAAATCTCAATGACCTTCAATGAGCGGTTGCGCTTAGCTTAAACGTTTTAGAACTTCGTTGCGCTTCAAACATTCTCTATTTAAAACATTACAGCTTACGTTTTTTTTCGAACTTTATCTTTCATTTAAAATCAAATATTGTTGTGTTAATTGATAATGGATGTCAACATTGAAAACGTTATCAACCAAATACCTGAGGAATCAACGAGGGCTGCTATCAGGACAGTTGAGGAGATGGTTAGGGCTCAAAAAGAAGAAACCAACAAGCAACTAGCTGAAGTTTGGGACTTCATTTCTGCAATTGATTTCAGGTTAAGGCATCAAGAAAGGTATCTGAGCAAGGATTCAATTATAATTGATAACCCACCCTTTGATGCGCGAAATCCGGATAGTTTTCTCAAGGAACTGTTGGTTTTTTTGAATCGACTATACAAAAAAGATGACGTACAAATAACTGAAACCCGATTAAAGGCTTTTCATATTCTACCGGGACCAGGACCTTTGCTAAACAATCTGATGCCATCAATCATTGTAAAATTTGTGCATTTCAATGACAAGATTGAAATTTACAAAAACAGAAGAATGCTCAAAACTCTGAAAAACGACCTAAATGGAAAAAACATATGGATGAAAGAGCGATTGCCACCATTGGATATGTTTATCAAGAAACTTGCTGAGAATAAAAACTTAATTACTGTGACTAACAACTGTCAGGTTTCAGTTTTATGTAAAGGCACTAATGGAAATAACAAGTACGTGAAAGTAAATGATGCAATTGATCTCGAAAAGCTGCAAAATCCTGTCATGGCAAATAGGGATAGAACAGGCGCAAATGCAATTGCACTAAAAAACACTCAAAAACGCATGCATCGAGAAATATTGACTGAATGAGGAACGAGTATTAAGACTATATGCGTCCTTGTCACCTGAGCAAAAAAAATGATGGGAGAAAAATTGGGTGCTGAGTAAATGTTTATACAATGTTTGCCTTGTGTTAACATATAATTGATGATAGCTTTAATTGTTGTCCTCGTGTTACTGAGTTGTGTAATCCTAAACTTTTCGTTTGATGGATCATATAAATTCTATAGAACTAAATATTTTCTGTTGTCTCGGAGCAAAATATGAAAATTAGGAAAAGGTAAAAAAAAAGAAAACCTCATATTTCATACTATTTTTGTTAGTTGAACATTCAATTGAGCTAGGCATAAAAAACACTTGCAATTAAACTGGATAGTTTTTAACTTTTTTTTATCTGTCTGTGATTTTGTTTGGTAGAAGACGGATTCATAGGTAAAAAACAAATACTGCGACTTCCGCGGTAAAATGTTCTTTCTATTGCTCGTTAGAAAAAACTAAAAGCCAGTCCATTTGGTCTTGCGACTTTCGCGAGAATCCAGAACGGCAAACCCTTATTGAAATCAGTTACTATAAACAGCTACTGCGACTTCCGCAGTCTGCTAGCATTTTTTTCAAAAAAAAGAAGTAACCAGATTTTTTCATTAAACTTATTAAGTGAAATGATAACAAACCTTAAAAATTGAAGAACGTAAATCTTCATCAAATCTCAGCGCGCAAAGATTCTTAATGCTCATGGAGTTTACAATTTTTCTTCAAAATGTACGATCGATACACAAAAACTTTGAACTGCTAGAAGTTTTGATTGAAAGTGTACAATCCAAACCTACTGTTATAGCTCTCACTGAAACATGGTGCAAAGAAAATTGTTCACCAAATGCATACAATTTAAATGGGTATGGAAAATTGCTTCGATGTGACAGAGAAACGAGAGGAGGGGGTGTAGCTCTTTATGTTGGTAATAAGTATGAAAGTAAAGAAGTAAGGAAAACAACAAACAAACATGTACAAGTTTTGACCACGCAATTGCACTCAGAGAAAGAGAGAATTTATGTGAGTGTAATTTATAAGGCACCCAATTACGCAATTGATAATTTTGTAGAAGTACTAGATACTCATTTTACTGATCTAAATACTCTTGATTATACACACATGGTTTGTGGTGATTTTAACGTAGACATGTTAATATCAAGTCGAAACGCTGAAAAAGTTTGCGATTATTTTCGTTTACTAGGTCTGGAACTTAGTTTTAATCAGGGTTTTTGTACTCGTGAAACGAGACAATCTAAAACAGCAATTGACTTGTTTTTTTCAAACATTGAAAGTGAAACTAAAATTATCAAAAGCGACTTAACTGACCACTATACTGTTATCTTTACTTCTCAAAAATTGTTTTTGGAAGTAAATAAAGAAAAAACCTTCGTTTTGAATCAGCTACACAAACTGTCTGACGAGGAAGTTAGAATAGATGTCAATTTTGAAGTTTTCAAAAACTGCAGAAAAATAAAAAATGATTTGGAATCTGTAGCAATTGATGAGTGTTTTTCTTTAATTCAAGAAATTGTTTATGAAGCGAAGGAAAAAAATATTCCCGCTAAGGAAGTAACCACTAACAATTTTAAAAGGGATAAACAATGGGTCAACAATCATGTGAAGAATTTAGCTGCAAAGAAACCTAAACTTTGGCAGAAATACATTGCAACAGGCAGAGCGGAAGTGAAAGAACAACATCGTGTGCTGAGTAATAGACTTAAAGCTCTATGCAGGTTGCTAAAAACAAACTTTTTTGAGCAAAAAGTAAGCAGTCAGAAAAACTCGAAAACACTTTTTACCTTAGTGAAAGATATCAAAGAAGAAAAACAAAACCATATTTGCCAGGTTGATGTGGATAAGTTGAATTATTTTTTTGGTACTATTGGCAGAGAATTAGAAAAACGTCACAAAGAAGTTGATTACCTGAAGACAGTGAAAACCATTCAAAGCAGTATAGTTCTCGAAAAGACGTCAAGCACAGAAGTTTTCAATATCATTAAAAATTTGGAAAGCAAAAAATCAACTGATTGCTACAAATTAAGTAATGTTCTCCTAAAGTCAGTAAATCATGCAGTTTGTGAACCACTAACAATTTTATTCAACAGATGCTTACAACAGCATTATTTTCCAAAATGCTTAAAAGTAGCAAAAGTTTTCCCTCTCTACAAAACCAAAGGCAACAAATTGGATCCATCGAACTATAGACCTATATCACTATTGCCAGTCTTCGGGAAAGTTCTTGAAAAAATATTATACAGAAGATTTATTGGTTTTCTTATAAAATATGACGTTTTATCAAACGAACAATTTGGGTTTCAATCAAAGAAAAGTACAATTGATGCTGTAATGGAAGTTTTTGAATATTTAAGGAATAACATGAGTAAACAAGAACCGACGTGCTGTGCTTTCATTGATCTGACAAAGGCTTTTGATACAGTGAATCACAGTTACCTACTAACCAAATGTTACAAATATGGATTGCGCGGACCTGCTCACAACATTTTGAAGTCTTTTCTAGAAGATAGGAAACAATATGTTGAAATTGGAAATAAGAAATCGGATAAACTACTGGTAAACTGTGGCGTCCCACAAGGCTCAGTACTGGGTCCTCTACTGTTTTTGATATATATTAACGACCTTCCATCAGTTTGCAATGATAACAAAGTAACCTTATTTGCTGATGACACTAACATTTATGGATCGCTAAAAAATGGAAACGAAAACTACAAAAATTGCCTAACAAGAGTTTTTGAATGGATGACAGCAAACAAATTAACAATTAATGATGAAAAATTGTCTTTAATGATGACCAATGAAAAGAACACATGTGATCATCTAGAAATACTTAACCACAAATTGAAGATTAGTGAAAATTTGAAATATTTAGGGGTTTATTTAGACAACCAGCTAAACTTTAAGGAACACATTAAACAAGTTAAGATCAAATTAACTCAAGTCTCAGCCGCTATGTTCCAATTCAAAAAATTTTTTCGACGACCAACACTTGTGAAGTTATATAAAACTTATGTCCAGCCCTTTGTGCAATATGGTGTCTTAGTTTACGGCTGTGGCAACAAGACAGATCTTAAGGAAATTGATTGGGCACAAAACAGGATATTACGGTTAATTTTCTCATTAAAAAAGGGGGTTGATTTGTCAGAAATTAGGCAGAACTTCAAAATCTTCTCAGTTTTTGAGCTCCATGTATATGAGCTATTGAAACAACTAGTAAAAAACATAAGTATGTCAGAAGCAAATAATTTAAAAACGCGAATAATATCGGATTACGAATTAAATGCAGTACTTTCAACAGAACATAGAATTAAGAAATTGAAAACAATAAACAAAAACACTACACATGTAAGAAAATCAATAACTGAACGTGTAAGAAATCTTTTCAACATAATCGCAAGACTTGATTTTTCATTTATTCAAGAAATTGTAATTTTAAAAACAGAAGGAACGGAATGTTTCTTACATATGTTTCGAGATAATTATATTTTACTAAATAAAGAATTATTGAATGCATTTTGGTGAAAAAAAATAGGCTTAGTTGACAATTCCTATATATATATTAAAACTTGAATATGCAGTCAGTCTTTACACTAGCTAGTTCATATTTTGCTCTGGAGGCACCACTTGACAGGCCAACGGCCTTTTTGGTGCTCTCTCTCTCGAATGATCACAATTTGTTGTTACGAAAGAAGTTGTTTTGTATAATGTCTGTATTTGATCATTCAGAAAAATTCATTATTATTATTATTATTTTTGAAAGGGCCTCAAAATTCTGACTCCTTCAAAAGTATCGGCATTTTTAATTCTAGATGTTTATGCGAAATTTCAAATTTTCGTCCTCTTTGTATTGTTGCTGAGTTATTAGAACCAGAGTTTCGCTGAATTTTGAAACACTTCGGTTTGACCTTAACCATAAACTACACTTGGTGGTGTTAAAAAATATTCTATCGGCTTTGGCCTTTTTAAAACAACACAATATCGAATAATTATTGGTCTACTTACTATCAGACACCTTGCAAAACTAATGATTGGACCTTTTCTCAAAATTTGTCCCCCTATCAATCTTTCCTGTCTTTGTTCCAATACAAGATCAAGTTCCGCACCTTAACCTATCATGTTTCCATTAGACAAATTGCAGACTATTGTTTAGAATTTTGTGCGCTCGAAGAGTTTTCCAGATCATGTAATTTGAGCGTGCGATGCTCAGGTCCGCTCAAAGAAGATCTGATAAGATCAGAGGTTATTTCGGGCGGACCAACTCAATCATGTCAACAACACCTGGGTCGAGGTTTGGTCAAAACGTATTGTAAGATTAGCTATGAATAGCGGTGAAAAGCTCCCGCATCTTTTCACCGCAAAGCTCCCGCATCTTTTAGCGTGGATTGAAAGAATTTTTGCGGGTTCTAGCGGTGGAAATTTTTTTTTCGCCGCATTCACCAGATTTCTTACAAAAAAGAAACTCCCGTACACGGGTTCGAACCTTATACCTCCTGAATGTAAGCCACCTCTTATTCCTCTGAGCCATCTGTCGCTTATTTCAATGATATTTCCTGTGATTTTAACATAAGCGTTGAAATTAGCGCCGTGAATATTTGTAAGAATTGCAATTTTAGCGGTGAAAAAATTTTTTTCACCGCATTCTAATGGTATAGCGCTGAAAAAATTTTATTCACCCGCATTCTGCTGGTAGCGGTGAATAATTCTTTCACCGCTTAAAAGTTTTTTTACCGCATTCATCGCATTGAACGCAAATCTTACACTTTTACACAAATTCTACATCCTTTAGAGCGCCGGAGTTTACCTGTCACTTTAAGATCATTAAAGTTGAGATCGATAGATCAGATGGGATTTCGAAATTCGACAAAAAATAAGATAACAACAAAAATAACTTGCCCAACGGATACGATCAAGATAACGTTATACACATTCTCGTAATCATATTTAGAAATTACAACCACCCATGTTCAGAACACATGGTATATGAAAAGCTAAAGTGCGGCAAAGAAAGCGATATAAAAAACTATGATTGACCCAACTATTGTATTTAGAGGCTTCATCGAGATCTTAGAGAATAGCTGGATTTAAGCATATAATAAGAATAATAATAAATTGTTCGTAGTGCCGTTGTCATAAAATATTAGCAACAAAATACATACATTGTACAAATACAATCGGTTACAATTGGTGACACTACAAGGTCGCCATTGAACCTATCTGGTTTGTTTTTAGGCGCCTCACGGAAGAGTTGTGTAATTTTAGTTTAAATAATAATAAAAAAATTTAAAAATGAAAAGTTGTCCTTTCCAGTAGAGATTAACTAAAGAAATTGTGTTTGTAGCTATCAAAAATTTCTCTCTAATGAGCATAAAAGAGTCTGTCTAGCAGGTCCTGGTTACCAGTTATATAAAGATTCAAAAATGTATGGCGAAATTCTTGTATGTTTGCCTTTTTCATTGTTCTGACATCTTGAATAAAAGAGTTTTTATAATTCAATGCCATTTTAAGCATCCCAAGAACTGTACATTTCAAAAAATTACTATCGAATCTTTATCTGCTAATTTTTACAAACTATCCACGATTTCTTTTTTTCATGATATCATTAAGGTCCGAGTCCGCTATTATGGTTGAAAAAACTTCACTTAGGGGTTGCTTTTTTATTAGCTTTACTAATAGTTTCAATATTTCAAAAGGATGTAACTCTGATGCGTTGCTTATTAAATTGTGAACTCGTATTCGCTCGATTGACTAGTACTTAGGCTTCCAGAAAATAATTTTTAAAATTCTTTTAATTAATAAGTTGATTGGTTTTAAAAAATTTTCGTTAGTAGATCCGCAGATCAAAATTCTGTATTGTACTACCGGTTTGACATAAATTTTAAAAATTTTAAGAAGCCGTGTTCTTGTAAAAATAAGGCGTAATCGGTAAAAAATGGGAACAAAATTTTAAAAGCTTCTCTTTGACGTAGTTAATTTGATCTTTAAATTTCAACTGGTCTTCTATTATTAATCCTAGAGACCTAAAAGAGCTGGTTTGTTCAATTTCCGCTCGGATAATTTTTGTTTTGTGCTGTTTTTTGATTGCGTTCTTTTCCAAACACCATGTGTTGTGTTTTTGTTGTTTTAATTGTCAGCTTGTTTTTCTGAAACCAATTCGAAACTGCGGCTAGTGCGGCATCGTTATTTTGTTCCTACAATCTCAATACTACCTTTATTAGAAACAACTGTATCGTCAGCATAAAGTATAGTTTGGTTCTCTATTGACTTTAGAGTTGGAGTGTCGTTTAGGTAGATAATGAAAAGCAGTGGACCGAGAATTGATCCTTGTGGGACTCCACATTTAACGCTTTTCTTTTCAGATTCAAATTTTTCTATTTTAATATATTGGAGTCGGTCTTTCAGATAGGATTCAAGCATTTTCAGCACCGTTCCTCGAAGTCCGTAGTGCTCACACTTTTTCAGCAGTAGCTCATGGCTCACTGTATGAAAAGCTTTTTTTAGATCAATAAAAGTGCATTTATTTAAGTTTTTTGATTTCAACCAGTTTGCTCTAAATACTTCAGTTAAGGATGCTATGACGTCAAGAGTACTTAATTTGCTTCAAAAACCAAATTGATTTTTTGAAAATACGTTGTTTTTGCTCAAAAACTTATAAATTCTTTTATATAAAAGTTTTTCAAATGGTTTGCAAATGGCTGGAAGAAGTGAGATTGGTCTGTAGTTTGTGGGTTTGCTACGATCACCGCTTTTGAAAAAAGGCACAATTCTGGCTATTTTCAGGCACTGTGGGAATACGCCAAAATTTAAACACTCATTATATAATGTTTCAAGTAGTGGACTAACTGCCCAAGATATTTTTTTGAGAAAAAAGTAGTTTATGTTGTGGCAGTCTAAACTAAACTTTGATGGAAGCACTCGCAGTGTGTCAATGATTTCAGAACTGGTTATTGGGAAACAGAACATTGTATTTGTGTTAGTTTCGATTTCATACTTCTGCTTTGTATCAAACGCTTTTGCTAGCTCTACTCCAATGTTTGTGAAAAAAGTGTTAAAGGTTTCCATGTTTTCTACTATTTGTTTATTGTGGTGAGTCGTTAAAGTTTTGCCCGATGTTTCATTGAAGACATTGAAGAACTTCCTTTTGCTATTGGCTGCTTCTTTTTCGATCTTATTTTGGTAAAAATGTCTTAGTTTTCGTTTGATTAGATTTCTGACAAGTTTGCATTGAGCCTTGTAATCATTTTGCGAAACATTATTATCTGGGTTTTGTAAACACAATTTTCTTAGGAACATTTTTTTTGCCGCAGCATTTTTCACCTGATTATCTATCCATTTTTATTGTACTCCTGTTTTAGTTGAACTTATTATTAGTAGACTTTCGTCTAGGGTTTTAATCAAAGTTTCATGCAGTTTTTCAAAAGCCTTATCGGGGGACCATTCACTACCATTACAAGTAATTATTTTTAATTTGTCCATCAAGATGTTGTTGAGGTCTTCGACAAATTTACGATTCTCTAATTCGACCCATTTTCTTGTAAACTTTTCGTGCCTATTGAACGAGTTTTCAAGAGATTGTTCAAATGTTAGTGTTACTGTAAGATGGTCTGAAATGCCGGAATCAGTAGTGTGGACAGAAGACAGAGTGTTTGAAAAAAACGCATCCAGTGGTTATTTCGTGCTCGAGGTTTCGCGTGTTGGATCAATGCTTTCAACTATAGAGAGCTTATTTCTTGCCAGCAAAGTGACTATTTTCCGGCAGTTTGCACTGTTAACCAAAAAGTTAATGTTGAAGTCTCCGCATAGTATATGCTTATCTTCAGGATCAATTGGTAAGGTATCTAAGAAATTTTCTAGCCTTTGAAAATTCACATCGTTTTGTCTTCTAGGTGGAATATAAATACAAGTAATAATCAAATAATGTTGCTTATCTGCTTTGATTTTTATTGTAAGAGCCTGCATATCGTTGTGATCACATTTTTTCACTTCAACAAAATCCAAGTCGTTCATTACAAAAATTTCTACTCCACCACGTCTTTTCCTTCTCTCACAGCTGCAAAGTTTTTGGTATTCTTTCAATGAGAATTGTGACGTTTTGTAGTGGTTCTTAAGCCAAGTTTCTGTCAGGCAAAGTGCTATAGGTTTAGATTTTGATGTTTCTAAGTGAATGTTTAGCAGATCAAAGTTTTTCTGAAGGGAACGCATGTTCTGTAGATTGATAGTTTGCTTATTTAAAATCATCTGTTTGTAAAAGTTTGGGGAATGTAATAAAGAAATAACCAAATTAATATGACCGACAGTTGAACCACCTGTCTTCAGCTCGACTTAATTTCAATCCTGTTTATTACTCGACTTATGCTTTTAACGTGGTGCCCAAATGTTTTTGGGTTTAAAGTTCTCTGAATGATATAACATAACTAACTAGTGTGATACTTCAAGGGTTTCCTTGTTGAAGAAATTTTTAATCAAAGCAAAGATATCTGAGCTTCACCAAACGGGAAATGTGAATAAAGTTATTTCGAAAACAGTGGAAAAGTTTTATTGAGCCAAACAAATGGGCCAGTCGGATTTGTCAACGTAAATCATACCATAAGATACAACACTACTGAAGTTCAAAGGCAGAAAAAATGCATCGTAATAATTATCGCAATGCATAATTGCAAAAATGCATCGCAGAATAAAAATAGAGGAAAAGTGGCCTGAAATTTTTGACCCCTGTTCGCTCGAGGCCGAGTTATTTTTCCAAATAAGAGTAATCTTCCAATAACTGACCTTAAAGTTAATGTTTTTTAACAGAAAAAAGATAAATGATATTTTTCATATACAGAGTTCATTGCAAATCTTAGCGCTTTAACACAACATTGAAAATGTATGTAACAAAACAACTGAGTGTGAAAAAAAATTATTCCTGTTAGGAATTCAGAGCCTTCAGTCCAGACGTTCCAATTCGTTCCGAATGTGAAAAAATATCTTCATTCACCTGAAAGAAGTGAACGTAAGCTAATGGGAATAACTCAGAAACAAAACAAGTCAGTACAGTATTTGTTCCCGGGTCGCCATCTCTTAGTAGTACTCAAGGAACATGTATGAATTCAAACAAATCATAACGTATTTCCTAGTTCGATCCCTGTACGACTACTAAAAAAATCATACGTGATCCTTGTATGAAACCAAAGAAATTGTAAGTGTTCGATAATACTGCTCCGAGATCGCAAGCATTCAAAAACCGATAACTGACCAATCGAAACTGCCGAAAACCGAAATGAGACTTGTACGAAATTAAAGAAATCATAAGTTGTAGATAATACTGCCCGTAGATCGCGAGCATATTATGTTTCTATGACAACCAAGAAATCATATATGATTTACTTATGACTACCAAGAATTCATACAAACGATGGATGACCTAGTATGATTACTTAGAACCAAAAATGACTTAGTACAAAATCAAAAAAAGTTGTATGATCGGTGACCCGGAATTTGAAAAATTTGAAGAACATCTATCACAAAAGTAAAAAAAATAATTTGAATTCCAAAGAGATGTTACATTTCTGGAGAAGATCGCTGAAGCAATCCCTTTCAATTTTGCAAAATGGAGCCACGCATAGGGCCACGCTAATTTGTGTATATACAGCTTCCTCAGTTTTTCATATACACAAACATAGACCCTTATTTGCAAAAACTGGTTAACTAAAAAAACATGACATACATGCACTTTAAAAAATGATTAACCAATTTTTTTTTGAAAATTGAGTCAGTCGATAGTTTCGTAAGAAAAAAAATATTCGAACGATTAACAAACGAATACAACAAATTTTGTATTTGTTTGTTTGGGTTTCATTACAAAAACAATGGCATGTATTTACCACTGGGTCTGGAAATTTCACAAACCACTGGAAAAACATCACAATCACCAAAAAAATTGACAACAGTACAAAAATGTTGATTATTTTCTACAAAGATACTTAGATATGGATATGAAAAAGATTCTTGAAGGTAATTTAAAAAAACACATTAAAGATAATTGGACTTTTTTTTAAGGGGACGTTAAGTGGAAACACTAAAATTGATCAAATGTTGTTCAATGAAAGCATCTTCTTTTATGTTGAGCCGTTGCGGAAATAACTCTCCAAACCACAACGTTTCAATGTAAATCTGTAATTAAAAAACGATGGAACCAAGTTACGTTATATGGAGATTTTGGTCAATCGTGTGAGAGGTTAAGTTTTTTTGTAATTTGCACAATCAGTATAAGTAAAAAAAGAAGAGTTGAGACTATGTAATGGAAAAAAACAACCTTGGTTGAATCATGTTTAGATTTAGTCAAAATATTCATCATTCATTGACAATGTAAAATGAGACTTAAAATACAGTAATAGATAATTTTTTGGATAATTTTTATTGCAAAAACTAGTGTTATGTGGCAGAGGGTTGATGCTAAAGGTACCAAAAAATTTTGATTTAGATTTTTGACATTGGTTGTGTCCAACACTGTCTGATTCAAAATGATTTTCCAAAAACTGTTTAACCGTTTTTGTAGAAAAATGGTAACCATAAAACGAACTATGAAAATTTTCTATGGCTTTTCACAGTAAGTAAGGTACAATTACAACTCAGCATTTGAATTGCAACATATCGTGCCCAAAAATGTACTGCAAGTGGACTTTTGGAATGTTTATGAGTCAAACTCGAAAATTTTGATGATTGTTGTTTAAATAGAAAGTATCCCATAAAATCCATCTATGGCGAACTATGTTTGGTAAATTTCTCTTACGATGAAGAGCCCGAGAGAGGCTCAAAATAAAAATGCCAGATTTCTATTCTTTACTGTTTCTAATAAATTACTAGAGCACCGAGTACTTAAAACACTGAGTTAGTTTAAGATAGAAAAAACCTTATAAGAAACCAAGACGTGTAGTCGAATAGAAAATGATTCTGAAAGGCAATATTCCACCTGAGTGGAACTTTAATTGGTTCGGCTGACAATTTCTTTATAAGAATTTATCTTGAATACTTCGAAGATTTGTCCTGAGAAACGCTGAATCAATCTAAAACTACCAGAAGTTACATCTCATAGCATTTCATTAATGACTCATTATATTTCAATTTTGCTCAACACTGAATCCCATTATATTCAGATTAATAAATCTGACTGACTGAGCTTTGCATCAGCATAAAATTAATGATGACGTTCTGAATGCTCTGAACGAATTTTAGAAACAATAGCGTTCTGCTGTTTCACTGAGTACTCTGACAATTACTGCAACATGTTGCTGTATGCGCGTAGCAATTCCGTAATGAATATTATGAAATTTTCGAAAATCCACGATGTGTACAAAATGACCGCCCCCCCCCCCCCGAAACCAGCCGTCTTCTTCAAAGTGGTTCATTTATATCTTTGGAGTAAAGCAGTGTAGATTTGTGGAGGTTGGTGGAGGTCAGTGGAGGTCGGTGGCTGAGGTCGGTGGAGGTCAGTGGAGGTCGATGTGTGAGTCAGAATTAGTTGTGGTGTAGTAGTATAAGTATTAGTAGTATTTGTAGTAGGAGTAGTAGTAGACGCTTCGGGATTTCGCCCGTGGGTTTTCAATCCCAGAGTTTATCAGTCCGTTTCAAATTAATTCTTTCCAGTGTCTGAACAGTAGACTAAATGCTCTTTATATTTTGTGTATTTCAGATTTGATTGAGAGTTGTTTTGTCCCTTTGTTGCCGATTGATTTTGTTGTTTGATTGAGTTGTTGCGAATAAATTTGTTTATTAAAATGGCAGATTCAACAATCGAATTTTCTATTAAGGAGTGAGTTTGTAATTGCGAGTCATCTGTGCTTCTTGCTATAACCCACGCAAACAAAAAGCCACGCAGACACCAATAGGAGCAGGTGAAAAGTTTTAAGTGCTAGTTTTGTGACTATGTGCCTCATTGATACACGTTTGATCTCCTTGTTTGATCTCTTGGAGACACCTTGTTTGATCTCTTGGAGGCTTTTTATTTACCTGCAACACGATCCGCGGCTGCCAAAATAAAGTGGAAGCCGGTGGAGGTCTGTGGATGACTTTAAAGAGTTGTGATGACTTGCGGCTGCCAAAACATACAAAGGAGGTCAGTGGAGGTCGTTGGATGATGTTGGATTGTTTTGATTCTAAACTGCATCAAACTTTATTATTTAAACTCAGTATTAAACTTTGATTCAATTTATTAAGTTCTTCATTAATTACTTCATTTAATCCAAATCGTGTAAAACCCCTTTTTTGTTAACTCGGCATGCTTTGTAAATTCTGCAATTAACTTTGTCACTTTTGTGTTTTCACAATGAGTAGTTATTTACACAGCCAAGTGAAAGCCTCTTTATTAAATATAATGTGAGATAAAGGTGAATAAATTACCACTCTTTGCTTAAAATAGAAGCGCTTGAGCTTGCCGCGCTGGAGTCACTATGTAGAAAAAAATGAAAGTGCAGACCGCCTGCTAAATAAACAGCAGAATATATGTCATCCTATTCAGATGAACAGCAGAATTCTTTTCATCCTATTCAGATGAACCGCAGAATATTATTCAACCCATTCAGAGTAACATTAGAAAATTTTTTCAAACGTTTTAGATAATCACCAGAACTGTTGATGAAAACTCATAGTGAACAGTCTATAATATGCCATAATCAGTGTTCTGTGCTTTCTGTAAAGGATCCCTGATTCATTTCCGAAGTGGACTGACTGGTAATTCAGGCTACGTAAATTGCAATTACAACAAAGCAATTACCTGTACGAGCTCAAAAACAAAACATTGGAAAGAAAATTAGGCATTTTTGGGGGCAGTGTTTGATAAAAAACACTCAACTGGTTTTTGCAACCAAGTCCAAATTAGTTGGTTTTGATATCTTCTTGATTGAGCGAAATAAAATG
The DNA here is from genome assembly GCF_964194025.1 of Convolutriloba macropyga. Taxonomy (NCBI): domain Eukaryota; kingdom Metazoa; phylum Xenacoelomorpha; order Acoela; family Convolutidae; genus Convolutriloba; species Convolutriloba macropyga. Next base: position 16,895,242 of record NC_134476.1, on the reverse strand, counting down.
TGTTAATTTTTCTATCCGCCATTTTCAGTCGCGCGAAAGAACTGGTTTCTTAAGTTTTACACTACGTTTCGCATGCCAATATTTTCTTTTGATCATGAGTTAGAAGCAAAACAGCGCTGAGTCATAGTATCCCTAAGTAAGAATTATGGATAAACTCTTGAAACTCTGAATCGCGTACAGTTTATGCTATAAATGAGCTGGAATTTACTTTTCAACACAGTTCAGCACTTGTTGGCGCATTTCCTAATAAAATGTTTCAGAAAACAAGATCAAATTAAATGGAAATGATTTTATAATACAGTGCAAATAAACTTGAGTGTAATTCTTAAAAAGTTTCGCTTATAATTTTTTGTTATGATTGAACTCTGAGCTGAAAATGATGAAAATTTCTGCGCATTCGCCGCATTATAGCCTTTTCAGCTCTTTTATGTACTAATGAGAAATTTGCAGGCACAAACTTGAATAAATTTTTTATAGATTTCGCGGGCAAGAGTGCACAAAATTTTGGCGAGTGATTCAATCTAAGTCTGATCAGAGATCAACTCAGTCTGTCTCGCACGGTCCAGATCAAAAATCCATTTGATTAGGCCTCAGCTTGGAAGTCCTGGGCCTCAGTTTTTGTTTTACAAAATCAAAAAAAAATTAAGTCTTTTTTATTCAGCTGGCTGTGCTATCAGCGACCTTTGTTAAATTATTTTTTTATTGTGCTGAATTCTGAGCGCGCTTCCCAAAAATTTTAGTGCATTTAAGCGTATTATTATTAATTCATTGAACTCATTTCAACGTAATTAGTTTTTTTTCCTGGATTAATTGCATCCGGATCTTAAAAAATGACTTCTCTTCTATTTTAACCGGCTTTCATTTCAACGTTTATGTCGTAGCAAAACTCAAAAAACTCTTAAGCAGAACCACAGGAAATCTGGGTTTAACTGATGATATGTGGGTTTCAATCGCACAAACGTCTGATATAAGGCTACTACGAGCACAAAATCAGTTTTAATTTTGCAACACCTGATTTTTTGTATCGTTGAAGGCTGCAGAATTAACGGGAGTGGTGCTCTTGTATTCACAGGTGAAAAAATATGTTTTTTTTCCAATTTAAAGTCAATTTTTCTCGCTTCACTGAAAATCGTCAATGTGATCCCCGTAAATATGTAAAAAAAAAACGATAAAAAAACGATTTAATGAACCCTGAGCATACAATTAGAAAACCCTTGCAAAGACTTCGAAGATCATGGAACGAGCCAAGTCAAGAATTGCCAGATCATGCGAGATCTGACACAAAAAATAAGGACTTGCAGGAATTTTGAAATTCTAGGTGTCGGTTTCCAACAGCAGAAAAATGCGATGCAGCGGGGTTTCTTTTTTTTTGTTAGGCTCAAAGACTTCAAAGGGACCTTTTTGGGCTCTGAACTGTGGAGTTTTTAAAAATCTCAAGCACGGGTTGATAAAAAAGATGTGACTATTGCGAGACATAAAGTTGGTTTTCAAAGATCTGAGAGAAGTTGGTGTTGGAATCAAAGTTATGAAACCACAGAAAGCGTTCAGAAAGTCATTTCTGGGCTCTGAATCATTGCATATTGAAAACTTTCAATCAATGAAAAAAGACGCAAGCAAATATATGTTCCTAGCCAGTAAAAACGTAGGTGCACATAAATCTTGTGTGAATAATATGTAAATGCTTTTTGTTTTAAAGAGATTACATTTGAACAAACTTCTTAAGCACGTGGAAAAAAAGGTTCAAAAACAAAACAGAAGAAGACGCCATATCATGCCATGATATGAGAAACTCTGTTATGGGCCAAAAACAACAGATAAAATGTAGAATATTGGTAGTAGATTTTTCTAACTAAAGTTCGATTTCGCGTCGGGATTGGCAACTTAGATTTCTAATTTCAGTTGTGAAGAATGAATGACAATGTTTGAATTGCAACTGAACTATAGCAGTGAAATTAGGAGAATGAAAAGTATTTAAAATTTACTGCTCAAAAAGAAATAAAGATGATCATGAACTGATCACACAGAATGACAGGAACTTCAAAATCTTTACTTTATGAGCAGAGACAGTTTCCTGTCTAGCAAAAAGAACAAAAAAAGACAATATCAACTAAATTAGAAATAAAAGTGAAATTGATGCAAATGAATTGGATACGGTGAAGTGCCCATGTTATATTTTACCCTTTGCGAGAAAATGCACAATAATCACAATTAAAAAAAAACAGAAAAATAGCAATCTCACATCCGTTAAAAAATAGTAATACAAAAATTTTTCAAATAAACATATAAAATTTTCGGTTTCCAATTGGATGAAGTTTTTTAGTCATATTCATAATCTTCACAACATTTTGCTTCCTAGACTGCCTTTTTGTGTTCCATCGGAATAGTTACATGGGTTTTGCACGTCCATCTCTCATTTGGGGGAACATGTGTCGATAAATGCAGGTTCAGTTTCATGAAATGGTTCTTGATATCCTTGCTTCATAAGGATATTCTCCATAATAGTTTGTGTTTGTTGGCTTTGCAATTCCTGGATAGTAGGTTTACAGTCTGACGTTTGCCCCTACTAATAGAGGAAGATTTTTAGTTGGAAAATTGCTTACTTGGCTACTCTTTCACTTTTCGCAAAATAAGAGTCAGTTGACGTTGAAGTTATTGGTTCGGTTGTGGTGCTGCGATTGGTTGTTTAGAGCTAAAGTGTAGAATTTGAGTTAAGTCCGGTCTATCTTTAAAGGCTTTGTTTCTTTTTAGGAATTTCCATCTTTAATGTCATTGCAACGTTGCTGATGGTGGAGATACAGGAACGGACAGAGGATATAATGCTAATATCAATGGTTTGTTTTTTGGATAGTTTGATTTTCATGATAGAAAGGGGTTTTTTCTCAAAAGATCTTCCTTGTGATTCTGAATTTTTTGGTCTATTGTTTTCTTGTTTGATTTGATTTTGTTAAGCGTTTGTCTGCATTTTGAGCTAGTTCGGTAGATCTTTCATTTTTAGTCCCGAATATTGGGATATCTGAGTTACTAACTCAAAATTCAGTCTTTTTGGTGCTTTGATAACACTGGTTGTCGGATTTGTTTTTCCTATAGTACTACCGGGCGCAAGCGCTTCAGACTGTCCATCAATATTGCGATTCTGACCACTGCTGAATGAATAATTTTTTTAATGCAATTTTCGCCTGTACACTTTTTTCCTATCTCTGAATGGGGCGAGAAATTAGCTCTTTCCATATCAACCTATTTTCAATGACCTGGAACTTTTATGTGGTGAGTATGTTTTTGCATTTGCCGCCAAAGGGGTTCTCTTCACTTCTAAGTCGCTCCATTTTCACGTATCCGCCCATTCTTCTTCTGTGAGGTACGAACCACTGGTTATTGTATCTTCGTCTAAATAGTGTTTTATTAACTGATTGTAACTGAGATGCTTACTGTCTGGTGTAGTTGTTGAATTGAATGCTGCTGTTTCATATACTGTATTTTTCATTGTTTGAATAAGACATTCAGCAAGTGCAATTGCCCTAAGGTTATTTGCAGGTGCGGAAAAATTGTAATTGAGAATATCGGGTATTTAGAATATCTATCAATGGCTACTATAAAATTTTCTTCGATTCCTTTTTCGTTTAAAATTGGGCCACAAAATCTGTTTGTTTTTTTTCTTTCGGATCTTCAAATTTATTTAGACGTGACCATTTGCTATGCGGATTTACTGATTTCAAATCCTTACCAAAACAGAAGCACATTTTACATTCAGTAGCTTTCGCTGGTATATCGGGATGAAAGTACGTCCACGAGATTTTCTGTGCTAATGAAAGCGTCGCAAAACTGACCACCTGGGTGGAGTGGATGTCCTCCAAAACTGCATTATTGATTAACTCGGGGATAGCCATCCGATCATCTAAGCAGAGACAGCCATTCTTGGCTCTCTTGTTTCTACAGTAAGAGTGTATGTAAAAACTCATCTCTTTCATGTGGGCTTTGTCGTTTCGAAACACACAGTTCTTGATCTCGTTTGTTTTGGCGGTTTTTCTGCTTAGTATTTCAAACAGGTTTTTTAGTCAAGATTTTGTAAATAGTTTTTGTTTAACGTTTGACCTCCGCAGAGTCAAGTGTAATTGATGAAGGGGTGGTGTGAGTCGTTGAAGTATTGTGAGTTTCAGGGTTGTTTTGGTAGGCGAATTATCTGAGAATGTAACCCGAGATAGGGTTGCAGTTGAAACTTTTGTTATTTTTCCTCGAGGAATTTTTGGTGGTGACGATTGCAAATTTGATTTTGCATTATTACTGTTGATTTATGAGCAAAAAGCGACGTAGATTTGGGTGCTTGGTATTTATAGTCGAAATTGTTTCGTTTTCGCGATGAATTTGGGTAATTTGTAGTAATTAATAAATTTGGTGTCGAATATTGTGCTTAATGGTCTTAATTGTTCTGATTTTTTCACTTTTTTTCTGTATGATTTTCGCAAGGCATTTGCACTCGATTTTTATGTGGAATATGATTTATTTGAAGGCTTAATATGTAGTGCAAATTGCTTTACTAAATATGATAATGGCAATTGCTGTGCGATTGACGCAATTGAGTTTTGTATACTGCGATTATTTGCAATTGTTAAACGCGTTGCATTTTACAGTGAACGTTTCGAACTCTGGTAACTCTGGTGCTCTTAACTTTTTCTTTATTTGCAATACCTTAGTTGTAGTGAACTGTTGCGGTGCGATAGCTAAATTTGATTTTTTTTTAGTTGGGATATTGCATTTCAATATATTGCTAAAATTTCATAAGACTGGAGATTAAGGTTGAATAATTTGCTGTAATGAGTGTCTGAGACATTTGCTCCTACGAAAAGTTCATCTTATGCAGATATTTTTTTTGCGATTGCAAAAAAATCTTGAAAAACCGAGTTGACCAAACCTGTTTTTGCTCCTGTCATATATTCAATATTGAAATTACATGGAAGACGTCTATAGGTCTATCGCGAAAGTCTGCTGTTGTCATTTTTTATCGATGTTTTTTAAGTAGCGAAATAGAGTCTGTTAATTAGTGATTACTGTGAAATCTTTGCCGTATCGGTACTATTTGAAGTAGTCGGCAGGCCACACAAGTCCCGGCAAATCTACCTCATTTACACTATAGGGTTATTCAGTAGTGTTTGAAAAAAGAGAGGCAAAAGAAATGGGTTTCTATCCAGCTGAGTTCAGAACCGGAAGCATCATCTTTTATTCTAACGTCTAGTTGGGAGTTACAATGACACTTTTCAATCCACTGTGCTGTTTTCTCTTCAATTAATTTGAAGTGTTTGGCGTATGTTATAGTCCACATGAGATTAATAGATTTATTGAGTAATGGTCTTAATGGTTGATATAGTAGCGCCAAATTTGGTATGAATTATTTGATTTTGTGTACTGAACCTAGGAATGAACTTAATAGTTTAACTGTATTTGGAAGTGGAAATTTTACAATAGCTGCTGTTTTGCTTTCGTGCTGCGGAATACCGGTTTGAGTGAATTTTATGATTGTTTAACCCATTGCTTTATGGAATTCGGCTTGCCTGTCAGTTAGACCGTAAAATCAAGTTTCAAAAATGCAGGTTCCGGTTGATTCTCCACAAATAATGTTATATTGCAGTGTTCTGCTGTGTTTTTTGTTTCTGTTAGATGCTCTGAGATTGTATCAATGAGCTTGTTTTTATGTTAATCTAAAGATGTTTATTTTTATGAATTGATTTGGTTAAGACTTCAGAATCTAATGCTAGTTTTATTGACTGATATTTCTTTACTGTAATCACGATAGGGGAAATAAAAATTATCCTTTTAACAACTTGTTAATTTCTCGATATGGCCCTCCTTTTGCAATCTGTCGAATTCATCAGTAACTCTAGATTGGACGTCAATTGGAACACGGCAACCTTTTGGGTGCTTTGCTGTGTACTTTTGATTAAACGTTGATTTAACAATATGTGTCATTGATCATAAAAATTCTTGAAACTAGTTCAGTAAACAGCGACGCCATTGCATGCATAATTTGGCATGTGGAATTATATATATTAATAACACATTTACCACTTTTTGATTTTTAATCTGCAACTGCTAATCCAAGGCTATTGAAAATATCCCGTCCTATGATATTCTCCAGGCCGTCTTTTACCACTGTGAGATATGCATTCACAAGTCCAGTCATTGCATGTGACGGATGTGGCGACTTTTCCTAAAGCCTCGATTGGTTCATTTGTGAAAGTTTTCACGTCATTCTTGTCTGTTCTTGTAGCCATCGAGCTGTAGTGTTAATGATTGGCTATGTTTCGACAAGGTCTTTGGTGATTGTCCTGAGACGTCCAAAGGTATCGATTGGATGTTGCTAAACTAGATTTTTATGCTAAGGGGTTCTAACTGTTTACCGTCTTACTTAAGATAGCTGCAACGTAGTTATCCGATTCACTATCATAGCTTGAGTCGCACACATTTTTATATGGATCTCTGTAGCTACTGATGTAATTGGCTGATTCTTAAACGCCACTTTTGTTATTGACTATATTCACCGACTGAGTATTGCTTTTGGTCAAAATTTGGTTAATTTTCTGCCGACTTGATTTTGTGTACTGCACCTAGGAATGATCTTAATTGTTTAACTGTATTTGGAAGTGGAAATGTTACAATAGCTGCTGTGTTGCTTTCGTGCTGCGGAGTACCTTTTTTGAGTGAATTTGTATCCGATCCATTCTTTTTTCTGTCTTAGCAAAGTTAAATTTCTGCAAAATGATGCGCAGTTTATTTTCATTTAACTTTTGATGAATAACTGATGTGTTTGAATGCTGATCCGGTGCTGACTATTATAATGTCGTCTGAAAAACAAAATTAATAAGGGAGACCTATGATTGTTTAACGCATTGCTTTCTAGAATTCGACTGGCCTGTCAGTTAGACCGTAAAATCCAGTTTCAAAAATGCAGGTTCCGGTTGATTCTCCACAAATAATGCTATATTGCAGTGTTCTGCTGTGTTTTTTGTTTCTGTTAGATGCTCTGAGATTGTATCAATGAGCATGTTTGTATGTTAAGCTATAGATATTTGTTTTTTTGAATTGATTTGGTTACGACTTCAGAATCTCATAATAATTTTATTGACTGATATTTCTTTACTGTAATCACGATAGGGGACATAAAAATTATCTTTTTAACAACTTGGTAATTTCTCGATATGACCCTCCTTTTGCAATCTGTCGAATTCATCAGTAACTCTAGATTGGACGTCAATTGGAACACGGCAACCTTTTGGGTGCTTTGCTGTGTACTTTTGACTAAACGTTGATTTAACAATATGTGTCATTGATCATATATATTGGTTATATATATATATATATATATATATATATATATGTATATATATATATATATATATATATATATATATATATATATATATATGTGTGTGTATATTAATAACCCATTTACAATTTTTTGATTTTTAATCTGCAACTGCTAATCTAAGGCTATTGAATATATCCCGTCCTATGATATTCTCATGGCCATCTTTTACCACTGTGAGATATGCATTCACAAGTCCAGTCATTGCATGTGACGGATGTGGCGACTTTTCCTAAAGCCTCGATTGGTTCATTTGTGAAAGTTTTCACGTCATTCTTGTCTGTTCTTGTAGCCATCGAGCTGTAGTGTTAATGATTGGCTATGTTTCGACAAGGTCTTTGGTGATTGTCCTGAGACGTCCAAAGGTATCGATTGGATGTTGCTAAACTAGATTTTTATGCTAAGGGGTTCTAACTGTTTACCGTCTTACTTAAGATAGCTGCAACGTAGTTATCCGATTCACTATCATAGCTTGAGTCGCACACATGTTTATATGGATCTCTGTAGCTACTGATGTAATTGGCTGATTCTTAAACGCCACTTTTGTTATTGACTATATTCACCGACTGAGTATTGCGTTTGGTCAAAATTTGGTTAATTTTCTGCCGACTTGATTTTGTGTACTGAACCTAGGAATGATCTTAATTTTTTAACTGTATTTGGAAGTGGAAATGTTACAATAGCTGCTGTGTTGCTTTCGTGCTGCGGAGTACATTTTTGAGTGAATTTGTATCCGATCCATTCTTTTTTCTGTCTCAGCAAAGTTAAATTTCTGCAAAATGATGCGCAGTTTATTTTCATTTAACTTTTGATGAATAACTGATGTGTTTGAATGCTGATCCGGTGCTGACTATTATAATGTCGTCTGAAAAACAAAATTAATAAGGGAGACCTATGATTGTTTAACGCATTGCTTTCTAGAATTCGACTGGCCTGTCAGTTAGACCGTAAAATCCAGTTTCAAAAATGCAGGTTCCGGATGATTCTCCACAAATAATGCTATATTGCAGTGTTCTGCTGTGTTTTTTGTTTCTGTTAGATGCTCTGAGATTGTATCAATGAGCATGTTTGTATGTTAAGCTATAGATATTTGTTTTTTTGAATTGATTTGGTTACGACTTCAGAATCTCATAATAATTTTATTGACTGATATTTCTTTACTGTAATCACGATAGGGGACATAAAAATTATCTTTTTAACAACTTGTTAATTTCTCGATATGACCCTCCTTTTGCAATCTGTCGAATTCATCAGTAACTCTAGATTGGACGTCAATTGGAACACGGCAACCTTTTGGGTGCTTTGCTGTGTACTTTTGATTAAACGTTGATTTAACAATATGTGTCATTGATCATATATATTGGTTATATATATATATATATATATATATATATATATATATATGTATATATGTATATATACATATATATATATATATATATATATATATATATATATATATATATATATATATATGTATATTAATAACCCATTTACAATTTTTTGATTTTTAATCTGCAACTGCTAATCTAAGGCTATTGAATATATCCCGTCCTATGATATTCTCATGGCCATCTTTTACCACTGTGAGATATGCATTCAAAAGTGCAGTCATTGCATGTGACGGATGTGGCGACTTTTCCTAAAGTCTCGATTGGTTCATTTGTGAAGATTTTCAAGAAATTCTTGTCTGTTCTTGTAGGTATCGAGCTGTAGTATTAATTATTGGCTATGTTTCGACAAGGTCTTTGGTGGTTGTGCCGCAGACAGTGCCTGAGTCAACCATAGGTATCGATTGGATGTTGCTAAACTAGATTTTTATGCTAATGGGTTCTAACTTGTTTACCGTCTCACTTAAGATAGCTGCAACGTAGTTATCCGATTCACTATCATAGCTTGAGTCGCACACATGTTTATATGGATCTCTGTAGCTATTGATGAAATTGGCTGATTCTTAAACGCCACTTTTGTTATTGACTATATTCACCGACTGAGTATTGCTATGGATCAAAATTTGGTTAATTTTTTGCCGACTTTGTGAGTCATTTCCACGTGAATTGCTATTGCTAAAACTTTAGTAGTTGTTACCGTTTTTTTGAGCAGCTCCTTTTGCGCATCATTATTGAGCATCTTTATATGAACGTGTCACGAATGAGTGTAGTCTCTTCATCAGCAAGACTGCAGTTTTCGGCTTACTCATTCCGTCGACTGTAAAAACTTTCTGTTAAGACTCTCTGTAAAGACTTTCTGTAACTTTCTGTAAAGACTCTCCTTTCTGTTGTTTCGAAGAGAAAAAGATTAACCTATCATATGTGACGTTACGAGCTGTGAATAAATATAGCGTGAACGACAACTTAGATTTCTAATCACAGTGTTGAAGGGCGAATGACAAAGTTTGAAATGCAACTGATCTGTAGCAGTGAAATTAGGAAAAAGAAATTTATTTACAATTTACTGCTCAAATGGAAATAAAGATGATCATAAGTTGATCACGCAGAACGACAGGAACGTTAAAGTGTTTACTATATGAACAGACTGTTTCTTATATAGCAAAATAAAAAAACTGAGACAATATTAGGTTTTGAGCTAATTTCAAATATAGCTGAAATTGAAGCAAATGAACTAGATACGGTAAAGAATATTGCTCCCAATATTCAGCCTGTCTGACTCTTTGGAACAATTTCAATTGATTTGGAAAACCAGACAAGATCTACGCAAGATCATGAAAACTGAACTTTGGTTCTTGGGAAATCCAAGATCTAGCATTGGTTTGGTCTGTATTATGTGAATTTTCGCACTTGACAAGTCAATCTTTTCTGTGTCCTTATCCTTTTCACACGCCCAAAGCTTGGCAAAACTTCTTTACATCTTGTCTGGTCTGAATTGCGTCTGATCAGAGATCAGTTCAGTCTCGGACAGCCAGAATCATACTTATCTTTGAACTCGAACCTCAACTTGGGAAATCTGGGGCCTCAAATTTAACAAAATCAATAATATTTTTCATAATTCTGCTCTGGTGATATCAGTGATGCTAATGGCCTTTTGCTCAAGTTTTTGTTACTCTGCGTTGCTTCACACTTCAAGTAGAGTCAAGCGTGCCAAATTTTGTAATGGTTATACTATAATTCTACCATCCAGGAGATTCAAATTGGGCTTAAAATATTAGGCCTGCTAATAACAATAACGAACGGCGCGGCAAGCAGCTCTGCGGAAAATCAAATGTACATGAAAAGCTCTTCAGATGTCTTAAGTTATTACAAGTTACCGCAAAACTACTTTTATTGTATTTGAATTTGTAAATAAATTTCAAACTTATTGTAAAATTTGTCACAATAGAGAAGCATTAATTTATGAATCAACCTTGATTGAGTAATTCAAAGGGCGAGATTTAGGTCGAAGCCGGCGGTTAATTAGTCATTAAAAAGTTTGGAATGAAAGAGAAAGATGTTGAATAAATTTATCGTCATTTGATTCATTGATGGATGCTAAAAACAAAGACTTTTCATTTTTTTATTTTCTTTATACTTTTTTGCAAACACAAACATATAAAAGAAATAGTTAGGGTGATGCCGCTTTTGTCTTTGACTGTCTTTTTTGTATTCTCTCGTAGAAAACCGTTTGATTCGCTGATTCTACTGTTATTTTAGACTGATTTCCCGGCTGGTTCGCTCTAATTCATTATATATAATTTTTGATCGAAAAATTATCGAAATCATTTAACGAGCGCCTTTATTTAGTCTTATCAGTCCAAAAGAATTATTAAAATTTTCACAGAAGTGCAACCCTTTTGCGAAAACGAACCAATTTTATTTTTGACAAAAAGTTTTTACAAAGTCAGAACAACATTTCTAAGATAAAATACAGCACAGAACTTTGGAAAACGAATTTAAAAATATCACAAAATGCTTTGCAAATGATGTTCAAGTGCAAATTGTGTTCAAAAACTCTAAATTTTTCTCGGAAATTTTGCATTCTTTGTGAAAAAATGTGACATCCTGAATCAATCTAAAGTATTTGATTGTACATTCATTCTGTTGGCTTAAGGTTGAAAAATTTTTAATTAAAAATCTTTGATGGTAACGGAAAAATTAGCATTTGTTGCTTCTTTCTTTCGTTTTATTTTGAATCACAATGAAGATTTTTTGAAAATCGAATTATGATGTCATTATTAAATAGCAATTTCATTTGGGTAACTCTAATATTGAAGCGGGAAAAAAATTCCTGATATTTTGTCCGTAACGTGTTCAAAAAGGTTTCACAGTATTAAATTTTTAGTCGTTTTCTAAATTTTTTTCCAAAGAAACCGTAAATTTAGATATTTTTCATTCTTCTCACAAAAAAAATCATTGCAGGAAAACTGTTTCTACAAAGTAAGTACGCAAGGAATTTAAATAGCACCAGATGAAATGATTAACAAATGCTCAGCTCGCTTTAAGTCAATCGTTTAAATTTAAATATTTAATTTGATAAATCTCAATGTTCATCAATGCAGACCACTTGACAACATTGTAGCACACAACTCAAAAGGTGCGGCTCTAGTGGGCTGTGAAAAATACCTACTAGTTTGGTAACTATGTTTGCGTTAGTTCGTCAGTATGTTTTACATTAAACTTTTCTCGGTCTAGTTTATCATGCAAATATATGTAACCCAATTTTATTTGTGCAATTTGATTTTTTTTTGCTGCTAAGATCGTTAATGCTCTCAAAGTTGCAAAAAAAATTGTAGTTCCCTCTTGATAAGAACCAATGTATAAACAAAACCTGTGATCTCGAGTGCATCACTATCGATCACTATTTACTATCCAGTGCATCTTTGTGCGAATTCTGTTCCTGGCATGCACACTCGTCATCAAGTAGTCTGTAATGATATGGTTTTCAGGGTCAGCTATCACGACCGAAGTCGAGGTTTTTGCTTAATTTCGTCGCATAAGAAAGCTAAAAAAATCTTTGCTGCTGTTTTCTCACCTGATGATAATCAAAACTCAACCCCCCCCCCCCCGACAGAAATTACAAGAAGTACAAATTTGAAAAAAAACACATATGTGATTAGAAATTGCCTTGAATCATTAAAATAATTCGTTTGACGAAATTTGCTTACGTTTATTGAAGGAGCTAAGAAAATAGGTATTCAACAAACAAGGCAGATATCAGTAAATTGGCCATTCGTATTGATCACGGCATTGTTTTTATATTTTAAGAAATACTCTCATTATAAGGAAGATTTCAGAATTAACAGTACTAATCATTTCTAATGTTCTCAGACTTTCTAGCGATAAACAACAATAAACAACATTTATGAAGCGAGATGAAGTTTTGAACTAATTGCTTTTTTTTGTTCAAAAAAGGAAATACTAAAACACTCATTTTACTCATTTTCTACCCGAACAATAGAAACGAATCTAATTTCCCTATTAACATGGGATTCGGAACTAACTACTATTTTAATTCGTGGAATCCTCTCATAATGGAAACTCATCTTCTCAATACAAGACCCTAAAATTCATTGTCTTATCCAAAATACATTCAACAAGAATTTCCCTACGTCCTTTACCCCAATTTACTTTGTATATCTTGTTTCTTCTTTATTCTGATACCACAGTTTCTCTCTGCAAGCCAAAACCTGCTCATATTTGGTCAAGTTATTGTAAGATCTTATTCGAAAACTGGAAACTATTAAGCATAAAAATATCTCAGGTACAGCTTTTTTTTTAAATTGAAAAAATTACTCACAAACAAAAAAACTTTTGAACTGAAAATATATTCTGCCAATAGCGCTAAAATAAAAAACGAACAAAATTATAGCAAAAAAACTAAAATATGTCATCAATAAGTTTATAGACGGTTGTTGAATCATTCATCAACCGTCTATTAACTGATTGATGACATGAGTTTGTTTAATCGTTGCTATTTTTGCTTCTTGTGGTTCTTCTTTCTTCTTTTAAACCATTTGTCTCTATCCGTTTTCTTCTGCAGTATTCTCTCGTTTTCACCCCGTGTCTCCTGATTAGTTAACGTTCTCCCTAAGTAGATTGACAGGCCAAAATAGTCAAAAGAATCTTCAAGATTCACACAATGCTGATTGTGTTTATTGCAATAAAAATTACAATTGTTTACAACTCATTTTGAAATTTGATAAGGGGACCAGATGTTGGCAGTGCAAAATTGTCCAAATTGCCCTTTATTCTGCTATATGGATACCACGGCTGGAGTGCGCGCTCAAAAATATTCTGATCAGACCATTTCGAGCGCACAGTTGATCGTTTTGCGTTCAAAATCATAGGGAAATTATTATCGCAGGAGCGCACTTGAGTCTGATCAGAGGCACGTTCGAACCCAACCGGCTCTGACCAAGAACGATATCAAAAGCAAGTGCGTCTGATTACAGACCACTTAGAGTGCATTTTTTCTTTTCACTTTTTCCTATTTTTTTAACAGAGATGTTGGCTCTACCAAGAAGCAACAATAAAGCGGCGTTCCGATCAGAGACTCATTTAAAGTCTGATGGCTCAGAGGGGCCCAGCTGATAGTGAATGCCGTTGCAATTCAGTGTAAATTTTGATTAGGATTGAGTCGTTTCTTATGGAAAGCTGTTCATCCACTGAGTCAAAAAATACACTGAAGGCGTACTAAGGAAATTATTTTCTTAACAGTTGGTTTTCTGTCCTTGGCAATACTTTCACAATTGACGCTACCATAGTTGATTTTTTAGGGCAAACATCAGTTTTTTTATGAATTGAATAGGTAAATTGAAGAGATTTATTCATAATTCAAAATATTCTCTGATCATACTGCTTCGAGCGCATTGGAGTTTGATCAGAACTGGTTTTTAGTTAACGGTAGTCTATAATCCTGCGCCCCAAGCCTTTCAATCAGAGAGCATTTCGAGTGCAAGTGAGTTTGATCAAAAGTTTTTCCAATTTCAAGGTGGTCTGATCAGAAGTACATTCAAGCGCAGGTTGGTCTGATCAGGAAAGCAGGTCTTTTGGAGCGCGCAGAAACTGTCTAGCGCGCTTGAATCCGATGTAAGACCAATTCGAACGCACACCTCAGCCTGCGTACAAACCGCAGAAAGGCAATCAAGCGTATTTATACACAGGCGGGATAAATTATGATTTAATGCTAAGATTATGTCGAAAAACTCCTTATGCCACTTTTATCTGGACAAAACATAACAGATCAAATTAAACATGTAATTGTCAAAAAGTGAGCTTTAATCACTAATGGCAATTTTTAATCGGAATATTGAACGCAAGGATCATAGCAAGGTTTGAGGGACATTAATAGAAAAAATTTGCATTTTGACAATGGGTACTTTGTTAAAATGGCTGTTTTGAATTTGCTCGAATGTCCTCTAACATATCCGATTATTTCACCACTCCAGATTAATATCTTTACAGATACTGTCCAAGATTTTGACCCTGATTTTTTAAAGTTTTTGGATGGCACAAGTTAGTAAGGTTTGAAGGAATTGCGAATAAGTCAAAGCAGGCGGTTTTCAATTATGGGCTCAAAATGGGCAGTCTTTCAGATTTGAGGGTTGTAACGAGGTGCTCCCAAGAGGTAAAACGCTGTATAAATATCTGAAATAGGAGTTTGTTCAGGAGTTTTTCAAAGAAATTAATCAATTGCAGCCCTACTTTTTCATAATTTCAGCCCTCCTACCCACCTCGTTCGAAATACACCGTAAAATATATTTTTGTCGCTATTTTTTATGAGTGTTCGGATTGAGCACTCATAAAAAAATTTTGATCCGAAGTGGTCTTCGTGGAAAATTAGCTATCTATACCCTTCAAATATTACAGTTATTCCTAAGTTGAGGTCCCAGACTTAAAATCCATATGTCCAGACCGTCCCAGATAAAAAATATCTATGTCCAGACCACCCCAGAGGGAACGTTCCTATGTCATATCCAGACTCTCCTGTGCTAAAAAATATCCTGTGCGCATAAAAGTCCCTATGTCTAGACTTTGGTGCGTTCCAAATCAAAAATCCTGCGCTCAAATTCTGAAAATTTGTGCAATCTTGTCCAGACTATCATCAGTTCAAAAACCTCTATGTCCAGACTTTCGTGCGTTCAAAAGTGCAAGTGTCCAGAATTTTACGCGATTATGTGCAACCTATCGCTTGTTTTCCTGTTTCATTCATATACATTGTACACAACGTTTTTATAACGTTATCACTTCAAGTATATATATCTCAGTATGATGTTTGTGATGAAGTGCCCAAGCAGTTGTTACATTTTAAATTAAGAAAAGGTGCTCGGTGAAAGAAGTTGTTGAAGGGGGTTCCAGTCACCCAGTAATTAAAGCTTGATTTTGTTTTGCAACTTCAATAATTGTCTATAATTCTGGGCGTGAAATTGTCTAAAACAAAGCAAAATGTTGGATGCAACTTTTCCTGCGTTTGACATCTTGAAGCTTTTGAACTCAAGTGAGTTGAGGTTTTCTTGGTAGAAAACTTGCACTTGACGCTCATCAGTGTTCGGTATTCTTGCTTCCATTTAAAAAATTTTTCGTGCGCTCCAGGGTTACTATGTCCAGACTTTCGTGCGTTCAAAGTTGCTTATGTCCAGAGCATTGTTCGTTCAAAGTTTCCTATATCCAGACTATCGTGCGTTCATTCGTATTTCCAGATCGTGTAATTTTAAAAGCACGACACCCCCCTTGTGCATTCATTTTGGTCTGGATGCTTCGACTTTCGGTCTGGGACCTCAGCCTGGGTTGGCCTTGTCGACTTAAACTTTAATTTGTCTTTCAACACAGCCGAAAAAAACTTTTTATGCTGCTGTGCTCGACATTTTAGAACCATTTTCACAGTAATAACTACTAAAGCAACCTTCAAAGCTATTGCAACCTGCAGTAGTTATAACTAGTAAACAAAATTCCCTCCTGATGAATTATAACAAACACTTCTCCTTAAATTTCTATCATATTTTGACTGTTTTAATTCAAAAACTGGGATTGAGTTGGCATTTTTTAATTTTTTTTCTTTTTGTTAGGAGCTTTCGTTACAATTAAGTTTTGAATATGCAACCAATAGTTAAACAACTAATTGTGGGTAAACAAAATTAGATTTACAAGACCTCGCCAGGTTATCGCAACTATTGTCGAATTTATTCTGTTTCCAGTCACCATTGTTTCTGTATGACCCCAAATAAAAATATGTAATACTGTACATCACGTTTTAATGCAAAGAATAGAAAATGCGCCCTTGGGCGGAAAAGATATATGGCCCTAAAATGGGAGGGAGAATAGATGCTCTTTGTCGAGGAAAACAAGAATCTGTTTGCCATGACAAAGTTTGCCATGTTTCGTTTCACCTGTGAGTTACTCTAATCTGGTTGGGACGTCCGAGGTGCCAATTTTACTAAGAGCGATGAAATTTATTCAGTCAGGGTTGATTATTTATCTCAATATTTTATGTTTTTTTATTGTTATCAATAGATTGAGACATTCCAAGTATACCCGGGTCAAGGCCGAATGGTTAACTTGTAAGAACTGGAAAGTTTCTGGCCGAAAATACCAGGCGATGCATCGCCTTGCAAGTTTTTCTTCCAAAAGCTTACAAGTTCCTACACGTTAACCATTCGATTTGCAAAGCTCACACAAGTTAACCAGTCGACTTAAAACGCTCTGAAAGTTAAGCATTCAA
The DNA here is from genome assembly GCF_964194025.1 of Convolutriloba macropyga. NCBI lineage: Eukaryota > Metazoa > Xenacoelomorpha > Acoela > Convolutidae > Convolutriloba > Convolutriloba macropyga. The sequence goes on along the minus strand of NC_134476.1, from coordinate 16,878,237 downwards.
CTCTCAGGGTTCTTTCAAGTTAAACAATTGAATTACATAAACTCTTACATAAATTTCTTGAATATAAGTTGTTACCATATAACGTTTTTGCCTGAATTGTAGTATAAAAGCAAGAAAAAATTGTAAGATATGACTGTAGATAGATACTTCTAAGAGATATAATCTTGAAAAGTGTAATCTAAATTCGCAAAAAAAAAGCTGGTAAAAAAACGAAGGGTCAAGATATTATTTTAAAAAAAGCCGACATATGATTTTGAAACTTCAATCAATGCCAAAAAGGGTATGAAGTTTTAGAAACAGATTTTTTTAAAATGCAATCTTGAAAAAGCCATTTGAGATCTACTGTTCATATATTGAATTGCAAAAGGACCCCTTGAGTTGATGAAATTGAGAAGTGAACAGTTTTTAAACAAATGTTGCATTGTAACATATTATCCAAATTGAGCAACTAACTCTCACGCGCTTTCTACGGTAAATGTCTTAGTGTTTAATTGAATTAACCAATAAGAGTCGAGATCAACCGGAACAAATTTGCAAGAAACTTACAAGTTAGCCATTCGACTTGCAAGTTCTTACAAGTTGACCATCTGTTGCATGAAACTTGCAAATTCTTACAAGTTAACAGTTCGGTCTCGACCCGGGTAGTTATGAAACGATGTATGTAATGTATTTTTGAACAAATACTTTTGAAGCTTCATTACGAAGAAAGAAGTCGAGGAAACAAGCAACTGGTAGAACTAATGAGGAACATTGAAACTTTCTTTGATGAATTTTGGCTGATTTTATCAAATGTCTTTCAAAAATTTTTTTCTAATCAAACTTAGGCAAAAATTGCCAGACGAAATGAACTATTTTTCAATTAGACCAATTAAACCATTACTCAGGCCTTTGCTTAGACTTAGACTTATATATGTGTACGGAGTTTTTAGATTTCTTTTTGGTTTTAGTTTATAACGTCGCATTTCAAAATTTTCAACTTTTTTCCCACCTCCGGCTGCAAACGGTGTTGATCTTTGCGAGGATTTTGCAATATTCTTGCAAAAATTTGATAAAAATGCAATATCAAGCAAAACAATTTAATATTTCGTGATCTTGTAAGAGGCAAATATAGTTTTACAGGATATTTTACGAATCTTACAAGGTTTACGTTCTTACTTATCTT
>NC_134476.1:16826498-16861498 GCF_964194025.1 Convolutriloba macropyga | reverse complement strand
ATAGGAAACAATGGCTTATTGTTTGCTCCTTGATTTCATGAAAGTTTTGAGTACATGGAATCCTGACTTCTGTTCTATACAGATGAAAAAAGAAAAACTTAAGACTGTGAATCGGTGTTAAATAATTTCCTGATAGCAATTAGGCTGATTTCTTTTTGGAAAGGGAATGCGAAGCTTTTCTGTTTTATCTGTCCGCGATAGAAGTTTTTTCCAATATGACCTGCAGCTTCACTCAGACCATTTAAGAATACATGAACATTTACATCTGCTCCGGCCCAGGCTCTGTCTGAAGTTTTAACTTTGATGATGTACATGGATTTTTCGGGATCTAAACATGAAAACATTTGGTTCACTTGGCTATCCATGCCAAGAAAGCGTTATTTCTAAAGCTTATCATGGTCAAAATGTCGATAATAAAACATAAACCATTAACTTTTGCTCTGAAAAACGTTTGGCTTCGTTCTCTTCTAAAAAACCTAAAACCTCTACAAACCTTTTCTGTGATTGAGGAAGAACTCATTTGGCTCCTAAATATAAATACTAAGAAAGAATTCTCGTCAAATTGATAGGGGCAAAAGCAAATATGTGCACTTTGTGAGGTTGGGAACACATAATGTAGTCTAACAACTTTTCAAAAGTGCGATGAAATATATGAATACCACATATTACGTATCAATGCTCAAAATATAGTCTTTTCTTATAGATTTCCAATCAACTTTAACAACTTGGGTTCTGACATCGTATCATTTTTCTCGCAAGTATGCAGACTAATATTCCCTATATCTAACAATCGTTCATTACTTCCTGCAAATCAAACATACATAGTGGCTTTTTTGTTATCCGAGATCTAAAATTGCATTAAGTGTTGTTTGCAACACTGAGTTTTTTTGAACGGAGATTAAAACTAATTATTTCGTTTCAAATCAATTAACTCTTGGATGAGCTAAGTTTTTCAATATTTGACGGAGTTAGAATTTTTCATATAATAGAGCTGACAAGAAAGTATTTTGTATAATGACCTAGAAGGAGAAAATCAATCTTACAGTTACTGAACGCTTCGGGAAAGATGTCGGGATAACGTTTATAACATTCCAAGAAAAACTATTTTTATTTGACCAAGGTCGACTATACTGCTTATTCTTGTAAATTTTTTTGAAAACTTTTATAATTTTTAAATAGAAGGGTTGTAAAATTAGTCAAGGAATTGTCACTGCGGAGATTAGGTCGTTCCCAAGAGTTTTATCAACATCGATAACACTTTAGTCGCGGTCTCGAGTACGACCAACAAAAGTTTTTTAGCCCATGAATTTATTTATAAGTGCCTCTATAAACAAAATTTATCAAGTATTTACAGTCAAAATCTGTTTGGAAATTTACCATTCCGTCTAGTTACAGAATAGCCGATATTATTTTAGTTAATTGTTAGGTTTGAACAGAGTTTTCCCCTTGTCTCATATAGCTAGTTCTTTTTTGCACTTAACAAATTGTTCTCCCAACTTCAGGGCCTGTCATCGATATCTACCGGGAGGGTTGTCAATTAAATATATGACCATTGCTAATGTTAGGTCGGTAGAGTTTATAACAAGAAAGTATGGTTTGTGTACAATGAATATTTTGAGCTAATAACAAGTTTTAAATAATGATTTGATTAAAAATAGGAACCACTATTCAATGTCACTTCATAATGATCAGGTGAAAATGTTGTACTTATCGAAGTTTAAACCGCCAGAATAAGTTCTAAATTTTTCTATTTGTAAATTTTCATTCTTTTTGTGTTTGTTTGAAACGAAATTGTTGTAGTTAATGCAATTTATAAAATATCGATTCATTGTATAGAAAAATTCTTAGAAAGCAGAACGAAGAGCATATGTTCAACGAAAGTTAATTAATTAAAGTTTAGAAGGAACCGGATTTTAGGTGATTTTTATGGACAACAATATGCATGAAAAAAATTCTCGTTGCAAGAAAGATTCCATTAATTAGGACTGTATAGGAAAGTTTTTAATTTATGTAGGATCTTATCTACAAAAAATGTAGGAATTGATTTTTTCCTCACTTGGTCATTGTACAAGTAAAAAATAAAATCTTCTAAGAGACATTTGATCATCTGACCTGTTTCCAACGTCCTTGTCCATTCTTTCTCTGTGCCGTGAGAACAGTCATGACCCTTGATTAAGACCTTGTACAGAGAACTGGGTTCAACCAGAGATAATTTCAATTCGTGAGCCATTCCAGAGGAATCAACGCACTCAAATCCATGCGGACACACCTTTTTGAGGATCAGTATGAACGAGAGCGCTGTGATATTGTAGTTGGATTTTCCAAAAAATGCTAAAACCAAATAACTCTAGCACAAGTCTTTCCACCATAATAGTTTCTTGGAAAAATATTGTGATATGTGATTTCAGCTTCACTTCGTTGTGATTATGGTCCTCAGTCAATATCTGGACAGTTTCTTTAGAAATTTTATTCCAAAATTGTAAGTTATGCTTTCATGAGGAGAAACAGAATACACTATAGTACCAAAAAGCTACTTACCTCAAGAAAATTTTTAAAAAGCTGCACAAAGATCAAATAATACAACAGTTCGAGTTCAAATCAGTTCTCAAATAACAGGAAGTTAGGCTCTTAGTTGTTCCAATACAAGGTAGACAGTTCATCAAGTTTTCAGACAAATTAATTAGGATATCTGATTCAAGGTTTTGACCATTTTTCTTCCAAACTTTCCTAATCTTCTCTGTTTTCGTGATACTTGTTTCACAATTGCCCATAAATTTTCAATAGGATTCAGATCTGAACTATTTGCCCACCATTCCAGTACCTCCCGCTACTCTTCTTCGAAGAATTTGTTAACAATCTTTGCTTTATGCACAGAAGCGTCATTTTGTAAAAAATACAGTTTTGAAAATGCAATATTTTTTGTAAATTTTCAACGATTCCAAGCGAACTAGGCCCTTTAGCTTTTTTGATCACTCAACAAACAGTGTCCGCTCATCTGATGTTTTGTACCCCACGAGATGACTGATTGCTTGTGAAAAATCAAAATGTTGCCAAGAAATCTTGTTTCGTTTCTTCGAACAACTCGAACAACTCCTTCGCTAGAGACGCCATGAGCCTGTTACAATTTTTGCTGTAGTTTTGTATGCATACTGTATACTGTCTTGATACTGCTATCTTCATTTTAAACTGAGTTACTCTTGTTTTCTGACTATCAAAACTGGACATTTACAACCGCAACAGCATGGCAAACAGTGAATTAACACAGCGGTCTAACCTTCTTTTCTGTGTAAACGGAGGAAATGAGAATGAACTCGCGTTTAAAACTTAACAATTTTACGCCTTTCATCACACCTTTGCGACAATCAAACGTTTTGAGCAAAATTAATAAAGCGCACAAATTGTGCTCTACGTAGCTTTTTGGTACTATAGTGTATATAAACAGTCGATTCAATAGCCACAGTGATGGTAGAGCGCGTTGATCGCATATTCCAACCAAATCAACAAGTTGTCTTGCGGAAGCAGAGTTCCTTGACGGCAAAAACCAATTCCGCCAAAGTTTTTTAAGATTAATATTCAATTTATCCAGTCACTTTACGGATTTTCTGATTGAAGTTGGTCTAATGGTTTATTGAATTTTCCCAGGCCTTAATCCAGCTTCGTTTATAGATAATTCATTTTGTTCACATTTGAAACTGTTTCAAAACAAGCTTTTATTTTTCTCACATTGGTCCGAAGATCATCGCCCGCATTTGCCCATCTATATTCAAAATTGCAGATCATTCAAGCGCATTATTCGAGGAACCGAATTAAGTTTGTGTGCGTATTCAATCTATGGTTTTATGATTTTAGGAATAGTATCAAGGTTTACATACGAAACTATTAAAACTTATGCCCTATCGTGATGTTAGAATTAGTGACCAGCATAAGACTAGAGACAAATTTTGCCATCAACGCCAACGAGCCTAAAAAATGAATTTTTTGAAAATCAGTGATGAAGGAAAGTAGAATAAATAAAATGACAACAATTCCAAACATTATTGGATATTTTTGATGTTTAAATTTATTATTGTGTTTAAAATGTATAAATATAATACTTTTCATTACGAGCATCTACCGGTACCGCAATAAATCTGCTTCCAAGAAACGTCGCTTCCGCTTTCGGGTGCTGCCTGCCCTTCAATGCAGAAAGCAATAAAAGTTTGGGAAAAAAGGTTTCACAAGTCAATTAAGAGCCTTAAAATCAAAAATATGATGAAATAAATGTGAAAAATACTTACGTTTGGCTGTAAGGGCATTTCACAAAATTTTAATACTTTTAATCCTTTTGTCGCTCAATTTTGTGATTTAATGTTTTAAGAATATTAAAACGAGGGATTATATTGCAATCAATCTGCCGCACAATTCTTGGCGGAAGGCGCTTCCGTCAAACATATTTTGCCTTGAAAAACCAATTTCATACATGTATGTCTTAAATGATTTCCTGGTAATCATACATCTATTATAAAGGATTTCCTGATAACACATATTTATCATAAATGGTTTCAGGTTAATCGTAGTAGTCTCGTAAGTGAATTCTCTTTTATGATCTCTTACTAGTCATACAAGTATCACAGATGATCTCATTGTTATGATACTAAGTCATATATGGTTTCCAGGTAATCGTCCCAAGGACCGTTAAAAGAAATAGCGTATGATTTGTAAGAAATCTTATAAGATTTTCTATGATTACTATAAGAAGATCCCGGGGAAATTTCATTAAAATTCTGTATACAAATCAAAATATTGGTATAATTTCTACACAATTTCAAGAAGTGCATTGTCGGGCAACAAAACGGGCTAATATAGACTTCTCAACTCGTCTTTTCAAAAAGTTGTTAACAAACGTTTTTAATGAAGTTCGACATTTTGTTCACCTAATTGGAAATTTCATTAGAATTCTGTATAGAAATCAAACTATTGGCTTTTATTTCTACACAATTTCAATAAGTGCATTGTCGGGGGAACAAAACGTGCTAATATAGACTTCTCAACTCGTCTTCTTCAAAAAGTTGTTAACAAACGTTTTAATGAAGTTCGACATTTTCTCCACCTAATTGGAGATTTCATTAAAATTCTGTATAAAAATCAAAACATTGGCTTTTATTTCTACACAACTTCAATAAGTGCATTATCGGGGCAACAAAACGTGCTAATATAGACTTCTCAACTCGTCTTTTTCAAAAAGTTATTAACAAACGTTTTTTATGAAGTTCTACTTTTTCTTCACCTAATTGGAGATTTCATTAAAATTCTGTATACAAATCAAACTATTGGCTTCTATTACTACGCAATCTCAAAATTTTCAGTATCAGGGCAACAAAACGGGCTAAAAGAGACTTTCTAAGTTGTCTTTTTCGAAATGCTATTAACAAAAGTTTTTCATTAAGTTCTACATTTTCTTCACCTAATTCGCTGAAGAGTGTAATAAAGAGTGGAATAAAGAGTGTAATTATAGTGTATTTTTAAAAGTTTAATAAGGATGTACTAAACAGTGTAAAGAGTGTACATAAAAGTGTAATTTTCTCAAAATTACACTCTTACACTCTTATCCCTGCTCATTAAGAGGGGAATTGGCTTTACACCCTTATTCTCGCTTAATAACGGTGGAATACGGGCGTACGCCTCGGCCCGGGATGCATCCCGGGTTTTCAGCAAAACCTATGATCTGAAATGTGTTAAAACTTACGTGGCTCGTAATCTGTAGCCTCGTGAACTTCAAAGACATATTGATTACATGAGTCACTTGTAATCAGTGCGTCCAGGTACAAGACTCCATCGACAACATCCAATCTAAATTGGTCTTCGTTGTCAAATGTCTGATGGTCGTCAACTGAAACGATCAATCATTAATGTTTTCCATTAAGCATTTTGGAGACGCATTCAAAAAGTACCCAAAAATTAGAATTCGACTGATGAAAAAGCCGTTTAAAACTAAAAAGATGAATGGAAGCACCTTCAATGGTCCAAAAAGCTATTTAAAAAACCTACCCGAGCCGATTCAACGCTATAAAACGCAAAAAAGGTAATATTGCAGGTAAATGCATTGAATTTATGTAGGATCTGCGCTTAAGGCGTTGAAAAAGATATATTGCCAGTTTTAAGCGTAGATCACACAAAATTTGCGCTTCCGACCAGAGATTTTGTTTTACATAATTTTGCGCTTAAGTATTAGCTTTGATATCATAGACTTCCCAGGTTGAGGCGCAGACCCAAATTGCTTTATGATCAAACCCAATCGACCGCACACCCGTGTGTTCCCAGACCGAAATTACCGGGTCTGGACGGAAGTTCGAGTGAATTACAGTGTGGACCATGGTGTGGAGCTGGTCTGGTCAGAGGTCAATTTGGTCTGAAAAGGTAGATCATAGGCGTATTCTAGCGCACTTGAGTCTGATCATAAACGGTTCGAGCGCAATTAGGTCTGATCAGAAATGTTTTCGAACGCAATTGGGTCTGATCAGGGATCATTTTTTCGTTTTTTTTATTGAGAGATTTTGGCTCAGTCAAGAAACAATAAAGCAGCGTTCTGATCAGAGACTCATCTAAAGTAGCTCTGATCAGAACAAAGGGGTCCAGCTGATAGTAAAAACCAGTCCCCTTCAGAGGAAATTCTATATAACTAGAGACCACGATGTTTCTCATTGAAAGCTGTCTATACTCATCCATTGAGTCAGAAAAATGCACTAAGCGGTATACTAAATAAAATTTGTTCTCAACAGTTAGGTTTCATTTTCTTTAGCAATAGTTTTATAAAGGGTTAATACTTTGATGAATTAGGTACTGCAAACATCAGTTTTTACTAAATTAATATATATCATAGCAAAATGAAAAGATTTGTTCAAAGAAAATTTGTCTCTGATCAGACTATTTTGAGCGCACTTGAGTCTGATCAGAACTGGTTTCCTGCGCGCTTCAATCTGATCATAAATGGCGGCCAGCGCAATTGGGTCTGACCATAAATGCTTCGAACGCAATTGGGTCTCATCATAAACTCTTCGCTCCCACTTAGTCTGAGGAGGGTGGATAATGGGAGTGTTTGGGGGTCAAGGGAAGGGATGTCTGATGGGGGGCTGATGATGGCAATTTTGACTGTTTTTGATCAGCAGCCAACTGAGGAGATGGTCTCGACTGAGTCTGATCAAAGGTTACTTGAGTCTGATATTGGGTCTAATCATAGTCTGATTAAGGTCTGGACAATGGTCTGAATTTGAGTCTGGACCATGGTCTGAAGATGGTCGGATCAGAACGCGTTTGTTCTGTAAAGTCTGATCAGAGACCCTCTGTTTCTGGAAAATCTGATCAGAGGTAACTTGGGTCTGCAAAGTCTGATCAGGTTCAATTCCGGCCTGGAAAATCTGATCAGAGATTAATTCAGTCTGCTAAGTCTGATCAGACAAAAATTTGGGTCTGGACTTCAACCTGGTTTATTGTCTAATTTAGCGTTGTCATTACATACGCATTATTTCATTTCTCAAATTCAAGCGTTCAAATTAATTGAAATAGAGTTTAACATAGCGTTGACCTTACAGATTTTCGGTTCTTAATAGTTTCCATTACTGAATTTTTGGATTCTGATAGCCAACTGTTGAGTTTCCATGTACAAAACTAAAGTTTAATTTACAAAAAAATTTCATACTTTCCTTGTACTAAGTTTGTATGCCAAGTGGGAATTAAAATTTGGAAATCTTTCACCTAATAATTGTCGGCACAATTCATCAGAACAATTGTTGATTTTTTAAATGATTTGAACTGCGAAGTTTTAACATTTTTTTTTGAAATTTTTGATGACAGCAAAAATAGCTCACTTTATTTTCTAAGAGAAATTATATCTAGATCTTTTGTAGGATCAGTTAAAATTTACGATAAGAATTGTAAGAAATATGCTTATTTGGAGCTTTTCCTACTATCGATGACAATCAACTGCCCTTTATTCTTGATTTTAGTTCCTTTTCAAAAGAAAACAATATTTTTGAAAAAATTCCGTGTTAATCAATCAAGGCTAGTCCACATGTTCTAGTTTGATTCAGAAATAATATAATTTCTGCAAAATACAAGTTCTAGAAAACAGTTTCCCATTATTTACAAAACCAAAAAAATACGTTTCATTGCGCCAGATATAAACTTGACAAATATTCAAGTTTTACTGATAATTGAAGCGATAACTGGAAAAAAAGTTTCACTCTAATAAATTTTACCAATTTTCAATCTCATTGTTTTGAAAACGTTTGACAATTGTTCTGTTGCGAAGATGAACAAAAATTTGATACTCAAAAGGTAGGAAAAACTCGGGATGTAATATAAAATTGAACTTTCTAAAGTTGAAATGAATAGCAATGCTAAAATTTGTAAAATCTGAAAATCAACAATTTTCATTGGAACCCCGAAAAATGCACTAAAATCAACTACTAAAAACTGGATATTTAAAAGTTCAAATCAAAATTCAAGACTAAATTTTGGAGCATCAAAGCTAAAATTCAAACGTTGATATTATCCAAAATATACGTTCAGAAACGCCATTTTCTTAAAATGTAAGCATAGAAACAAAAAATTTAGTAAAATGAACGCCTATTGAAGCCAAAATTGTATACTATCTACGCTTATAGTCGCAAAAATATTAAAGATCTACTTTTAGAAACGGCAAATTATATATATGATCTGCGCCAAGGATATGTCAGAGTTCAGTCTATAAAGAAGGCAGTCTTTTAGAAGACCAAAGAACTGTTTCACAGTTACAGAACCGTGAACAAGCTTGCCGGAGATCATCGGTTCGAGTCTCAGAGACATATAACTAAGCATTGAAACAATGCGAAGGCACTGAATAGGAAGCTATTTTTATCTAAGATCTAAAATTAGAAACTCAAAAATCGGAAATTTAACGCTTTGAAACGCAAAGTTACGGAAATTTTTTTGCGTATATAGGCAAAATTAGGTTTACAAAATTCTCTTTAAAAAATACGCATAGAAGCGCTAAAAATTTTAAGATAAACGCTTAGAAACGCTTAGAAACTCAAGGTATGTGAGATCAGCTGCAAATGGCTTCGACAAGTTAGAGAAATTACCTCAGATCTTCTACATAATTTTGCGATGTATGCGCTGAATATAAGTCTCTGAATTCTACGAACTCACTGCAAAACTATATAACAAAGTTGCAGTGAATTTTTAAAACTTGGCAATGCTAGTTGCCCCTTGTCTTATATCTTTCCAAAACTCTTTGTCCCGGGTATGACTCTGACTATTAGGTTTCGTAGCTGTAGTTTTAAAACATCAGCAATTTTACAGTAAATAGTGACAAACTTTTAGAGTGAGCGGGATGAAGTTGGGATCGTGTGAAATATCAACTGTTGAAAAGTGTCGCAATTTAAAAGAACCACGCCCACATACTAACCCAGGTTTAGGTCCAGACCCAAATTGAGCTATGATCAGACTATGCAGACTGAAATGACCTCTGATCAGACTTTCCAGACCGAAGTTACCTCTGATCAGACCTTCCAGACCAAAATGATCTCTGATCAGACTTTCCAGACCAAAATGTCCTCTGATCAGACCGAACCCAGACCACTTTCCAGACAATAGTGCGCTTATGATCAGACCCAATTCATACCATTGTCCAGACTATAAACAGACTATGATCAGACCATCTTCGGGCCATGGTCCAGACTCAATTTCAGACCATTGCCCAGACCTTAATCAGACTATGATCAGACTCAAGTGCGCTCAAAATGGTCTGATCAGACAAAGATTTTAATTATGAACAAATCTTTTAATTTTGCTATAATATATTCATTTCATAAAAACTGGTGTTTGCAGTATTAAAATCATCTAAGGAAAAGCCAATTCTGAAAATATTGCTAATGATAACGAAACCTAACTGTAGAGAAAAAAATTTTATTTACCATACCCCTTAGTTCATATTTCTGACTCAATGGATGAACTTAGACAGCTTTCCACAAGAAACGTCGTGGTCTTCAGTTAATCAAAATTTCCTCTTGAGGGGACCGGCATTTGCTATCAGCTGGAATCCTTGTTTCTGATCAGAGTCATCGGACTTTAGATGAGTCTCTGATCGGAACGCTGCTTTATTGTTGCCTGTTGGCGGAGCCAACATCCCTCAATAAAAAAAACAAAAAACTTGAAAAAAAATAATGCACTCGAAACAGACCTTCCAGACCGAATCGACCTCTGATCAGACCGAACCCAAACCATGGTCCAGACTAAAAAGACTATGATCAGACCTTCTAGACCGAATTGACCTCTGATCAGATCGAACCCAGACCATGGTCCAGACTAAAAAAGACTGTGATCAGACCGTCCAGACCGAATTGACCTCTGATCAGACCGAAATCAGACCATGGTCCAGACTATTGTGCGCTCGAACCGCTTTCCAGACCCTGTAATGATTGCGCAAATTCGGTTTATAGCAGTGTTAGCATTTATTTTCAAATTCGATCCTCGACTCATAGAATGGCGGTACTGATAGATTAACTTCTATCAGTAAAACAATATATCAGCGCGGTATCATAGTAATCTAAGAACTTGAGATGTATCGAATAATAAAATCCGATAACAATAGTTGTTTGAATCTACCTTGATTGAACGGTTATTTCTCTTTTTCAATTATCTTCCAAAATTTTTATAGAAAACTAAAATATTCGAGAATAATTTGAGAATTTGAACGAAAATTTGCCGTATCCTGCTCTAAAAAGAGAAGCTTTCCGCCAAAACGGATAAATTGCAGGTTTTTTTGCAAGATGCTAGTTATACTACTAACAAACTTCCACAAATTAAGAGGATTAAAATAAGAAAAAGCGTATCAATAATCGGAAAAACTGACGCAGTCTACTAGAGAGCCCATGATATATCAGTGTTATTCACTTATCTTGGTGAAAGATACAGCATGATAAACATTGCAGCGTCTGAGTCAAATCCATTATTTCTATTTATGCTTCTTGCTGAAGGAAGGAAACTCAAAATATTAATTTCCCAAGTGTTGTACGATGAATGTAGTACACAATATTTTGCTTTTCGAAAACTGACTTGTAGTTTTTGAGTTGTTCACGCTCATGAGAAATGTTATCAATACTCCAAACAATTACATATGGTGAGTGCTATAGAACTCATCAGTCAAATCTCAGATCTAATGTGCAGGAAATTGGAACTTAAACTTAAATACTTAATTTTTTGTTTTCCTTTTATTATATTTATTATTGTAGTACTTCAAAAATCTATAGTTCTGATGCCTCAATAAAACAACAATCAGAACAAAAAGAGCTGAGCTTTTTGTCAGTAATATGGATCAGAAGTATTTATCAATACACAAAACAAAAATAAATACTTATCTTTCAAATAAGTTATTTAAGTCGAAACTCTATACTCCAGGATATTACATGATGGCAGTTATCTCATAAGATTCTTAAAAGTTAAAATTATTCGAATGCCACATCAGTTCATCTAATTTGTGGTGTACTATTACTTTTAATAATGAAATGTTTTACATAAAAATTGCTCATTGTTTTTTAAATTTAGATTATCGGACATAGAACAAAAAACAAACCACTGCTCAGTTCTTTCAATACGTTTGTTATTGCTGTTTTTCGTCGTCTTAAAATAATGCAGAGCCAAAGATTTTTCTAATTAACTGATTTTACTGTCAATTTCAATTTTATATGCACACATTATTTCTAGAAGAAATTCAAGAAAAACTATTGAGCTTTCTATTTGTTCTGGACATTAGCCAACACTGAAGTTAGAAAGTTCGATTGAGGCAAAAAGTGAAAGACTCAAATTGATTGTTGCATACCATGAACTTTTTGAATACCAAAGCGGTGAGAATACCAAAGCAGAATGACAAAATTTTTTACAGAAACCGAATGCATTGTCTTGCTTTCAAACATGTATCAAAATTATTTATCACATATCGAAATAGAATGAAAAGTCAAGCCCAAAAAATGGTCTGACTCTGTTGTGAAGGTCTGTGAATTGATTTACAAAAGTTGAAACATTTTTCATGGAAAAAAATTTTTCAAATAAATACATAAGACGGAAATCTATATCCCAAGATATTTCCCGACGGCAGATATCTCAGAAATTGCTAAAAAACGAATCTATTAGATTGTCACGTCAGTTCATCCAATTTGTGGTGTACTGTTGTTTTTAATAATGAAATTATTTGCATAGCAATTGCTCATAGTTTTTTTGGTTTAGAATATTAGACATAAAACAAAAAAGAGAACCGTTGTTCAGTTTATTTATGTCGTTGTTGATTTGTTATCGCAGTTTTAGTGTCCCCATAATATGCTTCTGAGCCAAACTTCTTTTAAAGTAAGAGATTTTTACAGTAAAATCCAATTTTTTTAAAAAAAATTGTTTCTAGAAGAAATGGAAAATTATTTATTGAGCTAACTATTTGTGACGGACACTTAACAAACAATGAAGTCTTAAAATCCGATTGAGGCGATAAGTGAAAAAGTCAGATCGATTGTTGCATACCAGGAACTTTTTGAGCGATGAGAATACCAAAGCAGAGTGACAATATTTTTACAGAAACCGATATCATTGTCTTGCTTTCAGCGCTACTGTTAACTAGAATGTTAAAGAAAAGACTGAGAAATATTTTATTTAATCTTAATTGTTCCCCATAAAAAGTATTTTCTATGAAATTTAATGGAGCATAGAGCAAACACTTAATAGCCAAAAATGTCTAAATTCTAGTAATAAACAAGAATTGGGTCACTTCGAATCAAAACTTTTCTAGATATTTAATTTGTAACCCTCTGTTTCAGATTTGACTACCATTATGTAATTAAAAGTTGAGAAACGGAATCGATAATTTCTAATGTCAGCATGTGGCTGAAATTGTCAAATGTTTAATCATTACAATTTATAGCACCAAATTTGCAACACCAGTGACACACTGTGGCAATTTTATTTTTGCAGTCTTAAACTTTATTGCCTGTCCTAATTTTTATTCCATGACAGCATCTTGATAAATGGTTAAGTTATAAAGTTCTCAGAGTTTTTCTAGTGCTAGATTAAAAAAACAACTCTAAAGTATATTGAAGATGAAGAATATAAAGATGATCACGAAGATTATGAAGTAACTAATTTTCAGTGTTGAAAATTACGGGTCATTCAATGTTTTTCAAAACGGGGTACGGGCTAATTAGTGAAATTAGGAGCTGGGCTGCCAAATGTCAAATTAATTATTACAAATTATAACAAGTCTCATTTCTTTACAGATTTACACCTATGATCATGTAACTCTTTATATAGCGTGTCCCATAAAGTTGAAGTATGCGAACGTTTCAAAAGCCACGGATTCGAGTTCAAAGGTCAAAGTTCAAAATTAAAACATGTCGAAAAAATTGATGAATGAAAACTGCATGGAGAAAACGTTGACATTCAAATGATCACATTGATGCTCAATTGCACGTAATGTTTTCAATAATGTTTTCAATATAAATTGACCTGAATTTGAATGTTACAACTGATTTAGACTGTTTCACAGACATTTTTCAACTGAAACTAACCAATGCAATCAGTTGAAACGTTTGAACGAAGAAATTTACCAAGCACAGGTCATCCCCCCCCCCTTAATTGTACTACAGTTACTTAAAAATGAATGATACCGCCCACCACAAATCTGAAAAAAATTAGGACTGCAATCTTGTAAAATTGAAGCAAACAATCGTTGAAGCCTTTTGTTAGAAACTTTCACTATATAACAAAACAAAATGAGCTGCATTGTTTACAAGTGTATTCAGAAGACGTAATTACTTACCAATTAAAAGAGAAAACTCTTGAAATCTTTAGAATTTGAACAAAACCCCTTTTTAGAATCCTTATCAGGGGCAAAAAAGTTCGAGTATCATTGTGTACCCCTTGCACTTAAGAAAAAGGCTCCATAAAAATTGGTATGACCTACTAACAAATTATCTTGCTAAAAGTTAACTAGAACAAACTCGAGAATGGGCTTTATTGTCTCTTTGCCCTGTAATTAAACCCTCAGATTTCCCAATAATTATTTCCCAAACATGAGAATGGGCTGGATTGCCTTTTTTGCTATGTAATTAAACCCATAAATTCATGGGAAATAATCAACAACCTCATTTAAAAATCATTGAAAAAACACTCAGAAGCTTATATCAATTTTTGAGTTCCAATTAAAACTAATGGACAAGTGAAGCCCGAACAGATTTTAATTGAGTTTTTCCCATTTTGAAAAAAAAACGCACCAAAAGCATTTCACTAGAGCAATTTCAGTTCCTGTCAATATTTTGACAACAATCATGGATGTTTTCAACACAACTTTGTTTGATCCAGTAAGTTAGCTTTTATCGTTACTTTTGCAACTTCAAATTTCGTCAACAAAAAGATCAAACAAGGTCTCATTTTAATTCTTAAGAGTAAGAAAAGAAGAAGGGTCTCACTTTTCAAAAAGAAGTTATATCATTAACAATTTCAAACCAATCCAATATTCTTGCAGCAAATAATAACAGAAGTTGGAATTAGCTCGAAAACCTAGTGGTTTTTATTTTAGTTTCTATCAGCATTAAAGTTTTAAAAAAGTTGCAGAAACCTATGGTGTAATTAGAGTATAAAATTTCTACAAACTATCATATCGAGGTATTATCTGCCGCAATTAAGATCACCGAGTGAAGTTGTAGTAACTTAGACAATCAATTTGTTCAGCTAACTATAACCTTACTTTCTTTAAATATACCAGACAACGGCTTTCAAAACCTTTTTTTTAACAAAATCAATTCAGAAACTAAGTCACAAACTATGACAATTAGAGATTCTTTTTTGTAAACAATGGCACGTGTATCAGGCTGTTTTCTCCTAATTTCAACAAAGAAAATTTTACAATTGAGCTTTGAATTTTTGCAACCAGGTCGCAGTTACCACGGCAAGATATTTCCTGTTTTTTCTTCCGTGGTATTCTAAAAAGAGGGAAAAGAATGTATTGATTTTTCTTGGATTTTCGAACAGGTTTATCCGCACGCTTCAAACTGAAATACAATTTAAGAAAAAAAAGAAGTTTTGGTAGTTGAAACTTCACTTCATGAAACAAACATCTCTTCTGAAGCTGAGCTAAATAGTAACGCAAGCTGTGGTCGAACATAACAGAGAGCTAACCAGAAACTTTCACGTTTCACCTGCCTCTCTGTGGTTTTTTCCAGACACCGCGGGCGAACTATATGATTAATGTCATGGAGCACCTTTTTTGAGGAAATATTAGAAACATTGCTTGGGGCCTTAGTTACGTTTCATGGATCAACGTCAATTCAATTTAAGCAAAACTTCAAAGAAACGTTAGGTAATCAAAAAAATCTCCATAGAGCTACCGATTAAAGTGATTGATCTCCTAATCAACGCTGAGAGCACGTCATATGGAGACGAGGCGTTAGCTGGTTTGAACTCCGATAAAACTACCATCAACAGTTACCTTCCAGACCTAAAGACGTTACAGAAGAGCAGAAAGCCAGTTATCCGCTCCTTCCTATCACTGTTTTCTCTATGTTCCTATCAATGTGCAATACAAAAGATCAGAGTTCTTCTCTGACGTCATTACTGAGTGTATTGAAGACCCCAAAACAAACCTCAATTGGAGAAACTTATTCTGTTTAGCTGAATGCATTTTACGTGCTAGCCACAGAGGATGGAGAAAACACATGCGACACAACAGCTAAAGAAAAAACCGTTGGAGCAGCTGTAACCTTGGAGGACTATGGAATAAAGCTTGCGCTATGAAGCATTAAAAACCATTCAATGACTCTAATGATACCAATTTTGAAGAGATTGACAAACGTTCACAAACGTTATGCATCCAGGGCAAAAATGGCAGAGCAGCATAAATTTTGATGTTCAAAAGTTTTGCACCGGCCAACAAGGCAACTTTTGGTGCGCTGACTAAGAGACCTTTACCTGAAAAAGCCTTGTTCAGTTATAAACCTTTAGTTGCAAAAGCGTTTTTCAGTTCCAAATATATTTTGCATGCTGTGCAATGCAAGCATCAGATCATTCACATTATGCCCTCTGAGCACTGACTTAGCTAATAAACAAAGGTTGGTTACCATGGGGAAGTTCCCCCATTTTAACTCTCAAACTCCATGCATTGCATCACTATCAGCCTTGTTGAATAAGAGAGGGTGGTATTCGCCGCATTGCCGTGGCGGAAGCCTTGAGGACGTTAATAGCTAAGTGCTTAGAGACGGAAGGAAATTCGATAGCAATAGACTTTCTTAACAGCCGTCAATTGGTTGCTGGAGTGAAGGGCGGAACAGAAGACATCATACTTCTGACTAAGCTTTCTTATGAAAAAATTACAGCGTCAAGTTCATCAAGTGCTTTGAATATTGGTTTTCGCTATGATTTTACTTCAATAAAAAGCAGCGAAATGCTAATAGAAGTTGCAATTTTATTCGCTGGTGTTGCTTCTTTTACCAGTTTCGGTTACTCTCAACGAAGCCATTCTTTTATGGCCAGATTCAAACTAGCATGGAAAACGTAGTCCAACAATGCGACCGATTTTTTTTCCTACTCTCTGGCCCGTTTTTGGTATGTTTTTTTCTTACACACAAGAATTGTTGCCAAACTCACAACAACATTCCTGGAGTCTAGCCAATAGTGTCCTGGTGGATTCAGGTGAAAAAAAAAACAGAGCAAAGCAGATAGAAGCTTGTCAGAATATATTTTAAAATGTGAAATTGTCTGTAAAGCGTGTCGTTTGTAAGCAGGTTACTTCCATGAGCATAAATGAAACTGAGTGCAATGAAAACTGCCACTTTTCAATAAGAATTGATATCATTGGTGATAACCAAGCAAGCCGCCGGGCAAAGAAAATAAAAGTTAGAAATAAATAATGTCATCTTTTTTTTCAAAAAAAATTCAACCTTGAAGTCAAAAAATTTACCAGAACGACAAATTGTTTCAAAGAACGGAATATGAGCACCAATAGAGTTAACTTGTTGTTTTTTAATAACAGTCATGAAATTTTCTTAAATTGAAAAGAGGATAACCATAAAAGAAGCAGTCAAAGCAACGCAGGTCTACAAAAACTTGCTAAATTCTGATTACTGTTTTAGATCAAAAGCAACTTGATACCTTTGCTTCCTCAACGTTATTACCCTTTATGTTTACTGATGTGCCTGATTATTTTGACTTTGACTGCATTTGAAAAACTTTTTTTTCTCATAATCTTTGAAAAAAAGACTGCACCCAAAATACAGTCTATACTATATTAATAAGAAACTCAAAAAGAGCTGCCAGAGTACGTGAATTTGCTCGTAAAAACTTATGTTCGTTGTCGTTTTGACAAAAAACGACATAAAAAAAGTATGTTAATGGCTTGATAGGTGATCAAAATTTAAGAAATGGCAAAAAAGATTTTATTATTTCTCTGTAAAGTCCAAATATTTCAATGAAGTCCCAACAGTTGCAAAAACGGAGAGTCAGTCATTTTTGATCACTCTTCAGGAAATTGTGAATGCTGACAAAGTGCAGGATACCAATAAACTTAGAATTTCTCTTAGTTATTCAGCTGCAATATGAAAAATCTTCAAATTTTTTGTTTTTTCAAAAAACATTGGACAACTGACTACTAACATACATATCTCAAACGATTTGCTACATATTCATAAAAATTTAAACAAGCAAGGAATTGAAACAAACCGCTTGTTGGATGAACAGATGAGAGATGGGTTAAAATTTAGTAAAAATGTCAAAAATTTGTTTAAA
This sequence comes from Convolutriloba macropyga, assembly GCF_964194025.1. Lineage (NCBI taxonomy): Eukaryota > Metazoa > Xenacoelomorpha > Acoela > Convolutidae > Convolutriloba > Convolutriloba macropyga. The sequence continues at coordinate 16,843,723 of NC_134476.1, read as the reverse complement.
TACTTGTAGTAAATTTTTTTCTCAACAAATGCTTTTTTGGCTTATTTCTGTACTATATGAAGACATTGAAAAAACCGATATCCTCAAGAAAATCGCTAGTCGTTTTAAATGAATGGTTTTCCAACAAAATTTTGTTCAATTTGATAAAAATTAGGCTAAATTGTTTGAATTTGTGAGTAGAAAGAAAGCAAAATTCTTCTAATTTCTCTTTCTAGTGAATTTCTAGATGCAGAGAGCTGCAAATTGATATCACATATGGTGGCCTGGAATGCCCTTAAAAATGTCAAAAACTGTATGAACAAAAAAAGTGAGGCTAGCATAAAAGTTCTCACATTGTTTTTTCAAAACATGTGGAAACAACAATATAATGAAGTATAGGTGATGTCAATATAATATGAGATACTCCGCGATAAATTACAATAAGGATTCGCTATAGACCTCAACAAAGGAGAAATGTTGATTGTGTCGCATGGTGCGTGGACATCAGTTTGTCATCAGTAGACATCAATTTTCCGTGGCCGTGTTTCCACCTTTTTCTCCCGATTAAACGGTTCTTCGTGTTTCACTTTACTATCTGCTTCAAATTATAGAAAGAAAGATTTTTAAATCAGATTAAGACGCCCTTGTGAACAAAATTTTAGTGACAAGGTTGAATAGGTTCCAGGGATATGAATGAAGGACGAGTTTGGATTTTTACACACGGGCATGCGTCTTGCATTACAGATGGGACAGATACATAAAGATACTAACACTTGTACAATGTACGAAAGCTAAGTAAGAGACTTAGTACGTGAGCATCCCTCGAGGTTATCCATGTACCACAGACCACAATGATGGCCAATTGTCAGGAATGAGCGGAAATTTTTGAAAAAAAAGAAGCAAGAAATAAGCGCAATTTAAGCAAAAAAATTTCAAGGATTGAGCGGATTTTGAGCTGAGTAAAATTGCAAGAAGAAAGTGTATTCAAAATTTAAGAGAATTCAATTTTTGCGTAGGACAAAATAGGCTTCAAATCTGCATGATATAGGTTTCTAAGCTCTATAGTATAGGTTTCCAGACTCTATAGCCCTTTTTTGCGGTCTCAAGTACAAATAGTTAGCGTATTTTATTCTTCTCAAACTCCGCTCATCTCTTGCTTCTTGCCTTTTTGTTCAGCTCAAATTTTCCTCATTTCAGTTTAAAAAAATGAAAGTACTTTGAGGGGATTTTGTTGAACTGTCCGCTCAAAATCCGTTAACTTCTTGCATTTTTCCCCGCTCATTCATCGACTAGGGTTATCTGATAACTTTTCGTTTATGAGACTTCTAGGAGACTGAACTGGTAGAGATGGCTGAGTCGGAGCAATTTTTCGTTGGATAAGTATGTAAGGTGAGTAATGTTGAGAAGGGTTAAAATGGTGTGAGAATCGGACTGACAGGGGGAATGATGTAAGAGTGAGGGGTTAAATAGTTGAGAGGGGGTAAAATGGTGTAAGAGGGGGCAGCTATGCGGGTAAAGTGATATAAGACAGTGGCTTCAGTGGCAAGATTTTTTAGGAAAATGCAGCTCAAATTTTTACATCTGTTTCGGCCGCATGGGCTGCCAAGGGATGTAAAATGATGTAAAAGTGATAGGGTATTGAATAAATTAACCACCCGCTGTTGCATCTTTTTGGTCTGTCAAAGAAGGTAAAATGATGTGAAAGCCAGGGGGTAATTTCTCCTTTACCATCAGACGCCGACATTTTTTTACTCTTCTTGGCAGCCCAAAAGGTGTAAGAGTGACGGGTTAAATTTTTCTTTTATCCCTCAGTTTTAACTCATTTTACTCCTCTTGACAGCCAATTTTAGCCCAAAATGTGTAAGAGTTTCAAGCACCTTTTTGTTTTAAGAAATCCTCCCATTTCTGCCCCACTCATACATTTATATGGGCAGAGAAAAATTGACCCGGGTTTGCTGAATTTTGTGCTTGATTTTTTAAATTTATTATTTTAATGCGCTAGAGTAATTCCCTATAGACAATCGTCAAGATATCTGAGACCACAATTGCCTGTTGATTAAATGGGTGTAAACAAACGCTCTGAAGACGATCAGACAAAACCCAGAAAAAAACACTTACAAATTCGTCTGACTAAAAACAAAATTTGAAAAAGTAAAAAAAAATTTAATAGCAATCTAGAATTGAACAAATCATTCATTTTTTCAAAAAATGCATTCTAATCTGCTATATTATTATACTAATTTGATAGTTTGACAGCCCTAATAGATAAATCTTTGCTTTATAGAACCAAAAACAACATAACCGAAAATGACAAAGCAAAGGCACCTATGATTTTAAGTCGGTATCATCGTTTTTTTTGGCAATTATCATTAGAAGGTTGCGGCATCATCAATTTCAAGATGATGAGATATTCGGCATCGTTATTTTTTGAAAACCGGTCGGAAATTTTGGGTTCATTTCCAATCCTGGCTGCAATATAATATATTAGCTGAGAAGCGCTTCAAAAGAACGGGACCATCACTGTCAAAATTGCATTGGTTTCTAGAGAATTTTTTTAAATAATATTTTGGCGCTCTTTTCAAACAGTCCCGTTATATAAACCAACCTTTTGAAAGAGCTAACCTTGTGAAATAGTCCTCAATAAAAACGTGACCAATAAACAAACCTAGAATCTCCTCCTATAGCCCCAGATATCTGAGAGATACAGACATTCGTGAATGGAAACAAATGCATTTCAAAAAACAAGACTCGAAATACAAAAGAAAAAATAACTTGTTTCCAGTACTGATGGTCTTTTTCACATTTGTATACTCAATTGCCAGACTTGAATAAAAAACTTGATGATTTTGAATACAAACTTCTCCTGATAATCTGTTAGTGAAAACACTATATAAAAACGTCAAATAGAAGATCTGTTGACATATTTATGCGCTTGAGTTCGTAAATTTGGTAAAATCTAACTGCTTCATTAATAAGTGCCCGGCTGCTCCCTATGGGAAAAGCGGGATCTTACATTTACTACCTAAATTTTCAAATCCTGAAATTTTCCCACTTTTCTCTGGTGGATTTTTTATGGGGTAAATAACGAAGAAAATGTTATTCGAAAATCTTGCATGCAATTTGAAATTAGTTTTGCAAACCTGCTGGCATCTTGGGACCACTTTTGCTTTTTCATGAGCTTACAAACATCGGATTGCATAAAAGCTTGTAAAACAACCTCAAAGTGTTTGTTCCTTGTTGAGTCAAAAGCAAACTAGCTGAGTTTAAAAATCTTGCGATACCATTCTGAGGAGTTTTAATCAAATTCAAGTGATCGAAAAGAAGCCACAAAGTAGGGAGGGGACTGGTGAGACAAAATTTTTGTGATTTTCAAAAAATTAGATTATTTCTGAAGAATTTTTAAAAAAACTCGGGACAGGTCATTTCATAGCTCAAGAAGAAGCATATTAAAACCTCTGCTAACTCTGGACAAAGCAACGCCCATGATTCTAGTCACTAGCCACTAGCAGTTTTCTTCAAAATCATTTAGTCAAAACCTAAAACTAAGATTTTTTTGCCAAAAATTGTTGTTTTGATTCACTCTAAGAAAACTTATTTTTTTATGCTTATATATCTAAATCACAAGAAAATTAAAATAGTTCTTCTTTGAAAAATACAGTTTCTCCTGTTGTTATTTGTTTAGGAAAGCGTAGTTTTTATCGATTTACGGAAGAATACTGTTGTTTTGTCCCGATTCAGGTTGACTTAGTTTTTCAAACGCATTTCATCTGCTCTGGCATTGATAGTTAGGTTGAATCCAATGGCTAGGATGTGTATGATCGTCATTTTGTTGGAAAAATTGTATTAGTAGTAGGTTCAGTTCAATTTTTTTCATAAATTATGACTTTAATAAATTAAAAAGTTAAACACTCATGTTTTTCTTGCATCTAAAGAAGCGACTCAGAATATAAGGCTTGAAACCGTTGGCTGCTGAATTTACTCTGCACTTTTAAATTTAAAAAAACAGAAAAGAAAAATGCCCGGAAGGAAATTCAAGTCTTGATCAGTACCGCTCCAGTGAATCTCAAGTCTTAGATTATCTCAAGTCTTATGATTTTTGAGGACATGTCAAGACTTGCTCAAGACTTGTCAATTCTAATTCAAGTCTTGGCCAAGACTTGGCAAGTTTTCGAGTCAAATCTGGGCCAATATTTGGCAAATCTTGAGACAAGTTTTGATCAAATTGGTAAAAATTTGGTCTTGAACAAAAATTGGCAAAAAAATTATTCACAAAAAATTTGCTAATCTGATCAAGCTATTTCGTAATTGAGTTTCTCTCCAAATTTCCCATTTATTCACCACGAAACAAACTTGTTATTCAATGAGCAGAGAAAAGTGGCCATAACTGGTATCTTTGGGTGATATAAGATTTTTGTTCATTCTCTATCAAATGAGCTATGTGGAAGGGCTCGTGTTGTCTTGTGCTTCTTTTTCACTTTGGAGAAATTTTTAGTCATTCCACTGTAAGTGGCGGCCTTCTTCTTTCGTTTCCAAACGAAAGCAAACCAGCAATAAAAACTGTGCTCAATACTTGATGCAAAAATTATCACTTCTTCGCCAAGACTTGCACAAGATTTGCGCAAGACTTGTCAAGTCTTGGCCAAGACTTGACTCAAGAGTTGCCAAGACTTAAGACTTGATTTAAGACGTGCCAAGTCTAAAAATGACATGATCAGTGCTCTGATACAGTACTGATCCAAGACTTGCAATTTCAATGAATCAGTACTGATTAAGACTTAACATTCAATCCGGGTGAATCGGTAAAGTTGAGGTTTCGCGAGCGCCAGAAAAAATCTTCCTTCGAAGTTTTCAAATTCGTGTTATCAATTTCTTTCCAAGAATAAGAGAAACAGTTTCTAAGTACCTGCTATAACAGATTACATGAATTTCGACACATGGCCTCTTAATAACCTTTAATCTCTTTATCTTCAAATCAATTCTCACCAGAAACACACACCCACACACACACACACACACACATACACACACACACACACACACACACTTACACACACACACACACACACACACACACACACACACACACACACACACATACACACTCACTCACTCACACACACACAAAGAACAGAAAATTATGCGATTTTGGGAGATTTAGGTTCTCCCCCTTCATTTGCGTCTTGATTATTTTCCTTACACGCTGAGTTAACCAGGATTGCAAAGGTTTAGAGATCAACTTTTGGAAAGAAAATGCTCCACCAAAAACTGATATCAAAGTGTGTATTGTGATCAAAACTATTTCAGAATGAGAGCAACAACAACAACAACAACAACAACAACAACAACAACAATGGCGCTGACAACACAATTCTTGTTGTGAAAACCATTATCCAATCAGCAACGGTTTCTGTAGCATCACTCGGAATCATTGGCAACATTTTGACCGTTCTAACTGCTGTTAAAATGAGTGAAAACATGAACAACTCTGGAACTGCGTTCATTCAGTACCTGGCTGTCGCGGACTGCATGGCTCTGTTTCCCAGGGTCTTCACTGGCATGGAGCGCCTACTTGACCTGCACATTCGCAATGTCAGTGACTTTGCGTGCAAATTCAATGCAATGTTCTCGTCTGTGTCCTACTATACAGGTAAATAAAACAATCAAAGATCAACGTACCCTTGATTCTTATTCGAACGCATCACGGGTTGTCACTTATATCCCGGGTCAAGGAAAAAACGGGAAACTATGCAAGATAAGCGGTGAAAAGATGTTTTTTTCACCGCAAAACTCGTGCATAAATTTGCGTTGAAATGTGGTGAAATTATGTAACTTCACCGCTATAGTAAGTGGTTAGCTTACAAAAATTCACCAATGTTAACCTCTTTACACGGGATGGGACCTCTGACCTCTTGCATGTCATCCACTTCTTCTTCCACTGCGCCATCTCTCACTTAATTCCAGTATTTTTGTTTCGAATGTAAATCAAATTCACTCTACTTCCTGTAAAACATGCGCAGTTAATTTTTGTACGATTTGCGATTTTTAGCGGTGAAATAGGGCATTTTTTTGTAAGTTCACCGCTTACTCAGGTGATGAAGTTACATAAATTCACCGCTTAGAAGAAAGTGTCAAAAGATGTAAGGTTAAAGGGTAATTTGGGGGGGGGGGGTTAAATCTAACAATTCCTCCCTTACTCCCCATTAATTTCACCGCATTCACTGCTGATCTCACATAATTTGAACACTTTTTTTCTAAGCATTGAATTTATGTAATTTCATCGCATTCACCGCTTAACTTACATAAATTGGAGACATTTTTCAAAGCGGTGATTTTATGTAAATTCATCGCTTTTTGTCGGCTGTGAAAATATGTGATTTCACCGCTACCGGGCGATAAAGTTTTTTTCCACCGAATTCACCGCCTGATTTATGAAAATTCATCGCATTCACCGCTTATCTTACCAACTTTCCCGCAATCACTGCTTATCTTACATAATTTTGCGTTGAATGGCGGTGATACCTCGACTCGGGAAGAAGTTAACATGGCGGATAAGTGCTGTGTGTTTGCGCATTAAGTTCCATCTCGACATTCATCAGGCAACAACTTCTCAATTTCTCAGTATCGGAAAGGCGGTATAAATCGCTAGCATAAATGCATATTAACAGATGTTTATTTAAACATAGTTCTCCTCCTGTAACGAGAATTTAACAACAAATCAATAAACAATCATTGAGGAGAGGGGGTACGTGGCAGAGGGGGGGGGGGGGGTGTTTTGGGTGGGGTACATGGGGGTAGATACGTGTGGGGGGGTACGTGTGATGAGGGCGGTTTACTTGGGGGGGGGGGTGGGGGTACGTGAGGGGTGGGGGTACGTGTGGGGGGGGTGGTATTGGGGGTAGAGTACGTGGCGTTTGTTGGGGTACAAGGGCGAGGGGTACGTGAGGGGGGTACGTGTGCTGAGGGGGGTTCACTTGGGTTGGGGGGTACGGGAGGGGGGTACGTGTGATGAGGGGGTTTCACTTGGGTTGGGGGGGGTACGGGAGGGGGGGGGGGGTACGTTGCTCGACCAAAAAAAGCATAAAATTTTTTGAGTTCAATTACATCGGTATCTTCAGTAAATTAGCTTGTGTCGAGATTGCATGCTATTCTATTGCTCATCACTACTTTTAAGGTGATCAGCTAGTGTGCTTTTCCGTTTTACAATTCCGTTAAAAGCGCTGAAATTATGTAGGATCTACGCCTAATTCAACGCAAAATATGTAAGATCTAGGCTAAATTCAACGCAAATTATGTAAGATCTACGCTAAAATCAACGCAAAATATGGAAGATCTACGCTAAATTCAGCGCAAAATATGTAAAATTGGCGTTGAATGCGTTGAATGTATGAAAGATCTACGCTAAATTCAACGCAAAATTTCTAAGATCTACGCCAATTTCAACGCAAGATATGTAAGACTTAGGCTGAAATCAACGCAAAACTAGCTATTCTCTCGAGCCCTTAATTAGGTTATTTTATGATTCATTAGCAACCAATCAGACCTGTCATTGATGTTTCTAAGTTATAAGACAACAGATCATTTTAAAAAAGTGGGCAAAATCTAAAATTCACCGATATTTTATGACAACAAATAGTGGCAAAGTCATGAAAATTTATAGTTGCCCCTTAATGAATTAAAGCAAAGGTAAATAGGCACATATTTACCGTCTTAAAAGCACTAAAGGAGAGGAAACTCTGAAAACAGAAGTCAAACGCACCTGAAAAAAAATCCATCTCAAAAACCGCAAAATTGTTCTTTAAAGGTATTTTGAAAAAAGCCACGCCTCCAACCTACTCGACTTTTCGCTCTATTAACTTAATATTAATTTATTTTTCTTATTTTAACTTTATATTTGCCTCGCGCTCATCTACATGTTATATAAACCTGATGAGGCCACTGCGAGAAAGCCTGGCGTTGGCCAGGAACGGAGCTGTAGTTCGTGATGTAGGTCAAAATTTCGAGTGATTTCAACAGTCACATAACATGATGTCATTTGCTCGGTACACCCACTTCGCAAGAAGGTTAAAATTTAATTGAGACACTGTTTGAGGGAAAATTTTATGAGAAGATCTGGCACTTTAAAAATTGCAAGTAATTGTTTCAAGTGACAAAAAGAGAAAATAAATCGCAAACTTGGCAAACAGTTTGCAAAAGATCCAATGCATTGATGGATGCATTGGATCTTTTCCACGTGATCAGGATTGGATCTGCTACCCGGGTCGAGGTGTCACCGCTAGAAATTGCTAAAAGATGTAAGATTTGCGGTGAATTTGAGTAAAAGTGTAAGATTTGCGTTCAACGCGATGAATGCTGTGAATATAAACATTTGAGCGGTGAATTTTTTTTTCATCGCTTAAGTTGTGAAAGAAAATTTTTCACCGCTGCCAGCAGAATGCGGTGAAAAAAAATTTTCACCGCTACCAGCAGAATGCGGTGAAAAAATTTTCACCGCTAAAATCGCGAATCTTATGATTTTATCGCTAATATCAACGCTTATCTTAACTTCACAGGAAATATCATTGTAGTAAGTGAGTGATGTCGCAGTGGACTAAGAAGTTGTTGACATGCAGGAGGTGAGAGGTTCGGAGCCCCGTACGTCAGTTTCGTTTCTGTAAAAAATCCGGGGAATGCGGTGAAAAAAAGTTTTCACCGCTAAAAACCGTTAAAACACACCGCATTCAACGCTGGTACATGCGGGCGCCTTGCGGTGAAAAAAGTTTTTTATCACCGCTATTCACCGCTAATCTTACATTATTTTTTACCAAACCTCGACCCGGGTCCCCACACAAAGCACTTGAGCTGAATCGGCTTGCCATTCATCCCAATGTAGCTGCCAGAGTCAACAATCAGTGACACTAAGATAATATGCATACCACATTGTAATTAATGGTATATCTGAATTCCTTTTATAGACTATACCTTGCACATTTGAAAAGCACAGTTTTGCAATTCGACGAACTGCGAAACAATTGTAGCTCTTAATTCAAATGATTTTTTACTAGCAGGCCGGCAAAATCATAATAGGAAAATCATTTACTAAATAGGAAGTTTAAAAGAAGTTAAGGTTTCTGTTTCGCACCGAAACGGGCTCGAATCCATACCCCTCCCTTAACAGCCATAGATCTCGCCACTTACACTAACTATGAGTATTGCACTTGTCCTTTGCTCTTTCTACAGCAAACTTCTGGACTATGACGTTTGTGAATCGATTGCTTTGCTATACCACATCCTTAATGAGAGAAAAATATGCATATTAAGAGCTCAGTTATGACGGCAAAGCGCGTCTCAAAAAGTATTTATTAAGCGCTAGGCTCCATGATTAAGTACTTCCAAAACATGTTAAGATTGGAGCAATAATAACGATTCATCTCAATTGCGACTGAAATTTAATATAAAAGAGGAAGATTAGAGAATACGACAAAATTGCCCAAAACTTACTTTCAAAGCAGTTTTATGGATAATGGTAATAAAACCGCAAATCAACAGCTAAAAAATAAATTTCCATCTGTGGTTATCCAATGGAGGACAAAGAAAGCTGTTTGATTTTTCCAATTCAGTTTGTTTGAAGCATTTGGTGTATACTGTTTTGGTCATTTTGTTTGAGAAGAGGAAAATAAAGAAGTAAATAAAGAGAAAGAGAGAAAGACAGAGATAACAGAAGAAGGAACCAGGAGATAGAGAGAGAGAGAGCGCGCGCTCGAAACGGAACAAAGAAATAAGAAGGAAGAGAGAAGACGAAACACACACACACACACAAACACACACACAAGAGCGAGAGAGAGAGAGAGACAAACAAAGAGAGAAAGAGAGATAGACACACACATAGAGAGAGAGAGAGAGAGAAATAAAAGATAATGCACTTGGTTGTGTGAGGCAAAACTTGTAGCATTTGCTTTTTTGTCGGAAAATTTTGATTACGATGGTAGTGAAACTGCAATCTCAGTAAAAATTCCAAGACTACAGAAAATGTTCGAAGCAGAACACAAGTTGAAACGTAGGCAATCTACTCCTCACTTAAATTTTTTTTCCTTCATTGGTTCAAAGAACAGGTAAATTTTTAAATGCAAAGTCTGAAATTTTCTGTTATGTCCTCTGATGGAAAACGTCTCTCTAAATTGGGAAGGACTGTCGGTGTTGACTTACTGTTTGATATCGTTTTGCTTTAAACAGAGAAAAAATGAAAAAAAAACGGTGAAAAAATTTAAAGTCCGCAATAAGTTCTCTGAAAGATTCAATTCAAGTTGTGCTATTTTCGAAAAGTTATCATGAAGTCCTCTAGTTAATTTATTAGATCCTTCAGTGGTCACCCACTCGAACTCTAAATCATTTCAAACAGCGATAGAAAACACATCAATCGTTCAACGATTTTCAACGACTCATAACATTAAGAATTCGAGAGAAAAAAGAAAGAAAAGGTAAGAAAAGTTACTGCTCTAAAATTCGTTTGGGGTCAACAATACTAACGTGAATACCCCAGTGGTTTTTACGAAAAAACCATCGTTCAAATTTTTGAAATAAAAAAAGAAAAGACCAAGCAAATAGAAAGAAGAGTATCCACAAAGAGAAAACATTTGCCATTTTTCATCCCAAAAACACACACACATTGGAATATAAACCAACTAATAACCGCCAGAATTGCTCTCGAACGCCAGTCAGCATGATGTTGATCAGAAATTTTCATGTCTTCAAAGAGGAGGGTACCCAACACAGGTTAGAAACCTCGCGCCTCAGAATAGCAGTCCTCCATCTTACCAACTGCCCTATAGCGACTATACACCACCGTTTTCAACAATCTTTTTTCATTGTATCAATGAACATTTTTCAGATTGAGAGCTCTTGAGATCACACAAAAATCAAAAAGTAAAGCGTGAAAAATTTAGTTGAAAGCTAAGAGTGTTCCAGCATAGCGCAGAATCTGTAACGCTAAAAATTTGCAAAAAAACACGCAATTACAAAAGAATTTTAAACATAGTTCGGTTCGAGAGCATTCAAAAAACACGTTGCAGCCAGGTTTAGTAAATCCTCCTTCTGGGCGAGCATATTTTCATGCCCTTTTCACCCAGTGGTAACTGCAACCGATTAACAGTCTGTTGTCCGAGGTTCGGTTCTCACCCATCTACTTTGAGCCTTTTAGGTCATTGAATAGTCTCGATATGTTTGCTTAAACATGCTTCTCAATGCGGCCCTTAAACATGCGCTTCCAGAGGCTTCTTAAACATGCAAAAATTTTGTCACATTTTAGAGCTAACGCGTTTAATATATAAGATTAGCTTTTTTCATCCCCAAACACACACAGGAACATAAAACGGGAGAAAGAGAGAGAGAAAAAAAAGATAACGTGCAACCAATGCACTTGGTTGTGTGAGCAAAAACTTGTAGCATTTGCTTTTTGTCGGAAAATTTGAGTGCGGTGGTAGTGAAAATGCAATCTCAGTAAAAAATCCAAGACTACAGAAATGGTTCTAAGCAGAACACAAGTTGAAACGTAGGCAATCTACTCCTCACTTAATTTTTTTCCTTCATTGGTTCAAAGAACAGGTAAAAATTTAAATGCAATTTTTTTCCCTGCTTCGGTTCCCACTTATCTACTTTGAGCCTTTTAGGTCATTGACTTCTCTCGATATATTCGCTTGACCATGTTGCTCAATGCGGCTCTTAAACATGGGCTTCGAGAGGCCCCTTAAACTTGCTAAAATTCTGTCTGATATTTGAGCTCACGCGTTTAATATGAAGGAAGGATTAGCATTTGTCATCCCCCAAACACACACAGAAGCATAAAACAACTCAGCGTCTCAAGAAGCGCTCTCGAACAACAGGCGTCATGATGTTGATTAGAAGTTTTCATACCAATAAAAAGGAGGGTACGCGACACAAGTTCGAGCCTTCGACTCTCAGAACAACAGTCCTCCATCTTACCAACTGCGCTATAACGGCTACATACTAACGTTTCTCACAAACATTATTTATTGTGTCAATGACCATATTTCAAATTCAGAGCATATGAGATCACACAAAAATCAAAACGTAAAGCGCTAAAAACTTAGCTAAAAGCTAAAAAATATTCTAGAATAGCGCAGAATAAATAAAGCTAAAATTTTGCAGAAAAACAAGTGTTAACAAAACACGCTTTTACAATAGAACTTTAAACTAATTTTGAGAGCATTCGAAAAACACGTAGTAGCCAGGACAGTAAATCCTCCCTCTGGGCGAGCATGTTTTCAAGCCCTCTTAGCGTCGTGGTAACTGCACCTGAATAACAGTCTTTTGTCCCGGGTTCGCTTCTCACCCATCTACCTTGAGCCTTTTAGATCATTGACCTCTCTCGATATATTCGCTTAACCATGCTGATCAATGCGGCTCTTAAACATGCGCTTCGAGAAGCCCCTTAAATATGCAAAATTTTTGTCTCTTTTTAGAGCTCACGCGTATAATATATAGGAGGGATTAGCAATTTTTGTCAGCAAAACACACACACGAACATAAAACGACTCAGCGTCGCAAGAAGTGCTCTCGAGAAACATGCAGCATGGTGTTGATTAGAATTTTCATGTCTACAAAAAGGAGGGTACCCGACACAAGTTCGAAACCTCGACCCTCAGAATAGCAGTCGTCCATCCATCTTACCAACTGCGCTATAACGAATACACACTAGCGTTTCTAATGCACTTTTTTTATTGTATCAATAAACATATTTAAGATTGAGAGCATTTGAGATCACACAAAGATCGAAAGGTAAAGCGTTAAAAATTTAGCCAAAAGTTTAAAATATTCTAGAATAGCGCAGAATATCTAAAGCTAAATTTTTGCAGAAAAACACATGTTAACAAAACACGTGTTTACAATAGAACTTTAAATTAGGTTTGGGAGCATTCCAAAAACACGTAGTAACCAAGACAGTAAATCCTCCCCCTTAGCGAGCATATTTTCATGCCATCTTAGCGTCGTGGTAACTGCATTTGAATAACAGTCTTTTCTCCCAGGTTCGGTTTTCACCCATCTACGTTGAGCCTTTTAGATCATTGACCTCTCTCGATATCTTCGCTTAACCATGCTGATCACTGCGGCTCTTAAACATGCGCTTCGAGAGGCCCCTTAAGTATGCAAAATTTTTGTCCCTTTTTAGAGCTCACGTGTTTAATATAAAGGAGGGATTAGCATTTTTTGTCACCAAAGCACACACACGAACATAAAACGATTCAGCGTCGCAAGAAGTGCTCTCGAACAACACGCGGCATGGTGTTGATTATAATTTTTTATATTCAGTGATTTTGAATGTTACATGAAAGAAACAGCAGAAAAGATTGATGCTTATACATATAAAATATCTGAACATGTACCTATTGCTATTGGTTATAGCTGTAACGGTAATCGTAAATCATATTTCGGTTCTAACTGTATGAAAGATTATGTCAAAGATCTATTAGAAATAGAAACAAGGTATAGTGTTAAGCTAAACAAATAAATGATTTTTAAAAAAGAAGATAAAGTGTATCATCATACTACTAACACTTGTCATATTTGTAATAAACCCTGTATTAATAAAGTTAGAGATCACTCTCATCAAACCGATAGATATAGAGGTCCTGCATGTAATATTTGTAACACCAACTATAGACTACAAAACTTCATTCCCGTAATATTCCATAATGTTAATGGCTATGACTTTAATTTTTTTAATGAACTGTTTAGACAGAATGATAGTAAGAGATGAGTGGATATATTACCTAGTAATAATGGTAAAGCTTGAATGTTTAGAATAGGTGTATTAAATTTTATAGACAGTTACAGTTTTCTAACAATGTCTCTTGATAAAATAGCTAATGTTTACGATGTTAAAAGTAAAATATTATAGCCTAATGAATAAATTAAAGACGAAAATAGCAATAACATTATATTTAGTAATCTATCAACAGAAGACTATAGCTAATCACAAACAACTAAGTTACCAACCCAAGAAGAAGTGAATGATTTTAATATAATTTATAGTAATAAATTTGGTAAAGAACTAACACTAGGGTATATGGAAAATGATAAATTTATATTAGAACACTGCTTCAATCTATTTGTTAAGTTCAACATAGACACATATAATTTCAATTCTCTGCATTATATTAATCTACCAGATTATAGCTTTGATTGTTTCCTGAAACTAAGGCAAGTTGAACTAGATACAATACAAGATGAAGAAATGCTAAAAAATTTCATTGGAGCAATGAAAGGTGGTATATGTGGTGTTATGGGTAACAGGTTTATTTATAGTAATAGCAATAAGAATAGTTATAGTAAGAGTGAAAGCAATAACAGAAACGATAGTAAAAGTAATAGTTAAAGCAAAAGTAATAGGTCTATATGTTACATCAATGCTAATAACTTATACTGTTATGCATTAAAGCAAAAGTTACCATCTAAAGATTTTGAGTATATTACTACCTCTTCAGATGAAGTGTTGCACACTAGTGATGATAGTGATCATGGCTATTGGCTGATCTTTGATTTAGTTTACACCATTGAATGTAAAGATAAGACTGCTGACTTCCAATTACTACCTCATAGAAGAGAAGTAGAGAATAATGAACTAAGATTCTAACAAAGACCTGTAACCTCTTCAAAAAGCAGGAAACTAATAATAGATCAGAATAATAAATATGAACATCCAAAACACTATCGGATGTTTAAATCGTTGTTACGATGGGTATAAAGTTACTAAAGTCCATAGAATATTTGAATTTAAACAAGATTATATTTTTAGAGACTATATTGAACTTAATACAAAAATTAGAGCTGAAGCTAAAACTGCACCCGAGAAAGATATCTTTAAGCTAAAGTACATTTGTCTGTTTGGTAAAACTTGTGAGAATCTATTCAATTAGTTAAAAGCTAATATCCTAACAGATGATTATGAAATACTTAAAGCTGTTAGTAAACCAACATGTAAAACATGTAATTAGATATGATAGTTTTATACTCTAAAAGAATTTCATAAAAAGGAGATACAATATGAAATTCCCAATATACATAGGCTCAACTGTCTTAGAACTTAGCAAACCCCACATGTATGAATTCTTCTATATTGTATTACAACCATCACTTAAAGATATAATGCTACACTACATGGATACTGATAGTTTCGTAATAATTTATACTGAAGGCAAAGTTGATAATAAATGTATGGATCTGTCCCATCTATATAACCCAATCAAAACAAAAATAAAGTTCTAAGTAAATTCAAACACGAACTTGGAAGTAGAGAGATAGAAGAGAACACAGTACTAAAACCAAAGACTTATAGCTTTAAGAAATATGCAGCAAAAGAGAAAAGAATAAAGAAACAGAACAACGGCAAGCATTAAGACTACAATAATGCATTAATGGATAATAAAGAAAGAAGTGTAAAAGAATGTAGAATACAGAAAGTTGGAGATAAAATGGGAACAATTAAAACTAGTAAAAGAAATCTACACAACTTTGATGATAAAAGATTTTATGTAAATACTATTAAAAGCTATCTTCTTGATGAGAATCTATATCTATTCAAAAGATATCTAGTATATAAAATTAATAGTACCACTCTAGATCTAGAGCAGGAAAAGAAGAAAAAACTTATGGTTATCAGTATTCTAGAACAAACTATAAATGATGAAAGAAAGCTAATTGAGACTGTGATTGTTAGATATAACGATTTAATATAGTTCATGTATTATAATTTTCTTGAACTAACTATAAATGACAATAGAAACCATTTATAAATGATGATAGAAAGTTAAATTATATATATGTATATATATATATATATATATATATATATATATATATATATATATATTTATATGCTTATATATATATATATATATATATATATATATATATTTATATATAGGGTGATTTAACATAGTTCATGTATTATAATATTCTAGAACTAACTATAAATGATAACAGAAACCTACTATAAAGGATGATAGAAAGATTATGTTAAATCACTATATATATATATATATATATATATATATATATATATATATATATTTTATATATATATATATATATATATATATATAAAAACTTTCTATATATATATATATATATATATATATATAAACTATATATAATGTTTTGATACAGTTCATTTATTACATCCACTGGTTTAGTAGTTAATAAATTATATATCATCAGATCTGCCATTAATTTTTGTCATAAATTCAAGGCTAGCTTCCAGAATTATATCAGCGGAGCTGTTTCACAGATTTTTATTGTATTCTATAAATTCTATTTTTTC
Source organism: Convolutriloba macropyga (assembly GCF_964194025.1). Lineage (NCBI taxonomy): Eukaryota > Metazoa > Xenacoelomorpha > Acoela > Convolutidae > Convolutriloba > Convolutriloba macropyga. The sequence goes on along the minus strand of NC_134476.1, from coordinate 16,827,432 downwards.
TTAGGGTTATCTACATACTTGGAACAGGATAAAATAATTAATTTATCATGATTCGGATTTTTAACATGATTAATGGATTCACTTATTTTGTCAAACTGTTTTCTATTTATTATAACAAAGTTTCATAAATAGAATTGATTAGTACTAAGTGTGATAAAATGTAAAGATAAGGCTTGGTGTTGCGATCTGTGTAAAAGTAAACCTTTCCTATTTTTTTATTTAATGATACTATAACATACAGAGAGATATAACCATATGCTTATGCATTTATAATGATCCTAATCAATTTTTAATATGTAGAAAGTGTAAAGTAAATAAACATATCTCTCACTATAGATTTAAACATTTCACTTGTAGATTATGCTTGTATCTCAATAGATATAGATTTGGTCACACTAAAGAAAGATTAATAGAACATGTAAAGAAATTTAATATCTGCAAAGCAGGTTCCCTTTGATTGAAATTTAGTCCTAAAAATGTTATCGGTGTTCCTGTTAGTTATTATGTTACTATTTATTATTATTATTATTGCTTATTGGAAAAATTGATAAATATCTTAATGTATGGAAGAGATTTAAAGGATACAGGAGTTTTTATACTAGAACCATTTGAAATGAAAAAAAAATATAACTTTTTTATTTTTTGGTCCATCTAATTCAGGCAAAAAAACATTCATAAAAGTTAATATAGTTTGTATGATAGTGTTAATGTTTTCTTCATCGATGCCAGTGAGTGAAAGGGATATAATGTATATGGCATTGATGATTTAAAGTTATTAGATAATATTGACAACTTCGCTAATAGTCTTAATATAATTGATGATATGGGAGAAGCCATCAGATTACCAGCTATAGATTCATTATAATCTAAAAGTAACATCATAATATTAATATAACACGAGTAGGTCATACTGTAACAGATTTAAAATACTAAA
>NC_134476.1:16790220-16826298 GCF_964194025.1 Convolutriloba macropyga | reverse complement strand
ATATATATATATATATATATATTATATATATATATATATATATATTATATAATATATATATATATATATCTAAATATATATATATATATATATATATAAATATAAAAAATTTGTATATATATATATATAAACTATATATAATGTTTTGATATAGTTCATTTATTACATCCATTGGTTTAGTAGTTAATATATTATATATCATCAGATCTGCCATCAATTTTGTCATAGGTTCAAGGCTAGCTTCTACAATTATATCAGCGGAGCTGTTTCACAGATTTTTATTGTATTCTATAAATTCTATCTATTTCTTAGGGTTATCTACATACTTGGAACAGGATGGAATAATTAATTTATCATGACTCGGATTTTTAACATGATTAATGGATTCACTTATTTTGTCAATCTGTTTTCTATGTATTATAACAAAGTTTCATAAACAGAAATTATTAGTACTAAGTGTGATAAATGTAAAGATAAGGCTTGGTGTTGCGATCTGTGTAAAAGTAAATTTTTCCTATTTTTTTATGTAATGATACTATAACATACAGAGAGATATAACCATATGCTTATGCATTATAATGATCCTAATCAATTTTTAATATTTAGAAAGTGTAAAGTAAATAAACATATCTCTCACTATAGATTTAAACATTTCACTTGTAGATTATGCTTGTATCTCAATAGATATAGATTTGGTCATACTAAAGAAAGATTAATAGAACATGTAAAGAAATTTGATATCTGCAAAGCAGGTTCCCTTTGATTGAAATTTAGTACTAAAATGTTATCGGTGTTCCTGTTAGTTATTATGTTACTATTTATTATTATTATAATTGCTTATTGGAAAAATGATAAATATCTTAATGTATGGAAGAGGTTTAAAGGATACAGGAGTTGTATACTAGAACCATTTGAAATGAAAAAAAAACATAACTTTTTTATTTGTGGTCCATCTAATTCAGTCAAAAAAACATTCATAAATTTAATATAGTTTGTATGATAGTGTTAATGTTTTCTTCATCGATGCCAGTGAGTGAAAGGGATATAATGTATATGGCATTGATGATTTAAAATATAGATAATATTGACAACTTCGCTAATAGTCTTATTATAATTGATGATATGGGAGAAGCCATTAGATTACCAGCTATAGATTTATTATAATCTAAAGGTAACATCATAATATTAATATAACATGAGTAGGTCATACTGTAACAGATTTAAACACTAAAGCAAGAGATAATACACCAGCTATAAATATAAATATATATAATTATATATATATATATATATATATATATATATACATTTCATGTTTTTATATACATTTCAACGAATATACAACGTGTATATATACATTTCGTGTATATACATTTCAACGAAATGTACATATATTTATATATGTACATTTCGTTGAAAAAGTACAACAGAAGTTTAAAATTGATTCTAATCTATATACATTTGAACATTATAAATATGGTTTAATAACTTATAGTACTATTTGTGACTATTATATTGTATTAGAAAAAGATAAAAATGTTGTGTATGATTCTAGAATCGGCGATCTTGATAATGAGAAGAAATCGATTTTACAGAATTTAAAGATAAAGAATTCAATTTAATAAGTAGTTATTTAATGGATAGAATAATAGAACCAACACGTATTAAACCAAATGAAATATTGTTCTATTTTGAAGAAAACATAAATTTTAAAGGAATAACTAAGTCATTTAATATTACTAAAACTTATATGAAAACAAAGGTATATGTAATGGAATTCATAGTGCATATTATGCTGTATTTGGTATAATTACTATAATTGGATTTTTATACAGTTACTATCAAAAAATGTGGTTGCAATAATAAAAATAATCTACGAAGTAGCTTTGCCACTAATGATCTAAATAAAATAGATATAATGATTAAAGATAAGGCTAAGATTAAATTAAAAAATGGTAAGAAGTTAACAATAGGTTAAGGTATTTTTAATATAAGAAATGAGACATTAGATACGGTAAGTATATTAAGCATTAGTCTTATATCTATGTATGCAAACCATAATTTTGATAATTCTCCATCTAAAAATGATGATAATAGATAGAGAGTGTAATATTGAAATTGACAATAGTGGTGATCATCCAGAACATGAACAAATGATACATTATTATAATTTAAATTATAATTTAATTGAAAGATGTATGAAACAAACTCAAAAACAATCTGGTGATTATCATTTTAGAAACGAATGTAAAGTTAATCGTACAGGTGTTATGTCATCAGTACATAATTATCTTGATTATACTGATATTAATAATAGTGATAATGATTATAATAAAGATGAAGATAATTTAAATAAGGTTTTAAATGAGCTGAAAGATGGTTTGATAGAGATTTCAAAAGATTACATTAAAATCGAATTTAAAACAGAAATTAAAAATGAATAAAAAACAGAAATCATAAATGAGATAAAAACAGAAATTCGAAAATATTTAAAAACAGAAAGTGATATTAAGAAGAAAAGTAATGCAACTAAAAAGAAAATAACTAGAATTTGTTGTTTATGTAAAGTTGAAAAGGTTAGAGATTGTTTTTATAAAACTCGTGGTTTATGTAAAGATTGTTGTTTTCAGAAAGTTTCATTTACTTTATGTAATAAATATTTAAACAGATCTTCCTTAAATAAACATGGAAAAAAGGCACATAACAACCAATCCCTCATTTCTAACCATGTTGAAGCAAAAGATTACAAATTACAAAGATTGAATGAGATTACATGAGATTACATGAGATTATTATTATAGAATATATAGATTTCTTTAATCTATAATAATCCCGCATTCTGCGATATTATTATAGATTAGAATAATCTATATAAACTATAATAATCCCAAGTAATCTCATGTAATCTTTTTAGTTTGTAACCTTTTGCCTCAACATGGTTAGAAATGAGGGATTGGTTATTATCTATCTTTTTTCTATGTTTATTAAGAGAAGATCTATTTATAACATTATTAAATATAGAACATGAAATTTTTTGATAAAAACAATCTCTACATAAACCACCAGTTTTTTAAAAACAAAAACAATCTCTATTCTTTTCAATTTTTCATAAACAACACTTTCTAGTTCTTTTATTATTAGTTTCATTACTTTTCTTCTGAATATCACTATCTGTTCTTAAACCATTTATAATTTCTGTTTTTATCTCAATTATAATTTCTGTTTTTAATTCTTTTTTAATTTTTGTTTTTAATTCGTTTTAGGTTTAATCTTTTAAATTCTCTATAATACCATCTTTCAGCTCATTTAAAACCTTATTTAAATCAGCTTCATCTTTATTATCGTCATTATCACTATTATTAATATCAGTATAATCAATATAACTATGTTTTGATGATCTAACATTTGTATGATTAACTTTACATTCATTTCTAAAATGATAACCACTATATTGTTTTTTCATACATTTCATACATCCTATACTTAAATTATTAAGTAACTTATTTTAATGTATCATTAGTTCATGTTCTGGATGATTACCACAATCATCAATTTCAATATTACATTCTCTACATATTACCATCATTTTTAGATGGGGAATAAATAAGACTATGGGTTTCATAAAGAACATAGACATAATGTATAGATAACCCATCATCTTATTAATTCCCCATCTAAAAATGATGATATTATGTAGAGAATGTAAAATTGAAATTGATGATTGTGGTTATCAACCAGAACAAGAACTAATGATACAATAAAATAAGTTACTTAATAATTTAATCATACGATTTATGAAATGTATGAAAAAACAATATAGAGGTTAACCTTTTAGAAATGAGTGTAAATTTAATCGTACGGGTGTTATATCATCAGTACATAGTTATAATGATTATACTGATAATAATAATAATAGTGATAATGATGATACTAAAGATGGAGCTGATATAAATACGGTTTTAAATGAGCTGAAAGATGGTACTATAGTGCCTAATGTACTATAAGACTAGTGCCTAATATACTTACTATATCCAATAATTCGTTTCTATTATTAAATATACCATAACCTATTTTTAACTTTTCAGGATTTCTTAATTTATTCTTCGCCTTAACTATATTCATTATATCTATATCATTTAGATTAATATTAGCAAAGCTAATTCGTAGATTATTATTATTATTATTGTAACCAGATTTTTGATAGTAAGTATATAAAAATCCAGTTACAGTAATCATATCAAATACAGCATAATATGCTTAATGAATCGCATTACAAATACCTTTTACTTTCATATAAGTTTTAGTAATATTAAATAGTTTAAGTAGTATATAGGTGAGTTACCCTCCCCGTGGGGGGGGGTTGAAGACCCCCATGTATTAAGATTGGTTATAGCGGTTTTTGGCCGATTAGGGTTTTCCCTAATGTATTAAGATAGGGAATAAAATCTAGGGGCGCCTACATGTATTAAGATAGGGTATAGCCGCCATGTATTAAGATTAGGTATAGCCGCCACCATGTATTAAGATTAGTTATAGCCGTCGACATGTATTAAGATTAGTTATAGCCGCCGACATGTATTCAGATTAGTTATAGCTGCGGACATGTATTAAGATTAGTTATTGCCGTTGAAATGTATTAGGATAAGTTATAGCCGTTGACATGTATTAAGATTAGGAATAGGGTCTAGGGTATTTTTTGCAGATTTGTTGCAGTTTTTGCAGAATTTTTTGCAAAATTTTTCTGTTTTTGGATTAAAATTACGTCATGGTAGCTGCTCGGGGTCGATAATTTGGCTTGTAATGATCCGCACCTACTGGATTAGATAATTAGGATCCACACCATTAATAATAGAAAAATGTTTTTTAGCAGTTTATAGTTTTTTTCAATAATTTCTAAATACTCTCTTCTGATTGGTTAAAAATGAAAATTTTTTTAAAAAAATTGAATTGGAAAAGTTATAAATTACAGACACAGTATAAATTATGCACATCAAACTACAAAATCACTCTAGCATTTACATTAAATAGGTATGAATTATAAAGCATAGTTATGAAAAATCACAAAGACAAAATAACAAAATTATCAGATATTAAACAACAAAAAGAAAAATTCTTATAAAAACTCTACAAATTGAGGGGTTCGGTATGGAAACCGTCAGCTAGAACTACTCGTTTGGGATAGAAATAGGACATCCCTTTCTTCGTCTGTTCATATGTGGCATTACAATGATTTATTATTCTGAACCCTCTGTTTGTCGAAGTAAGCTTGATAATTTCATCCATCACTCGTCGATATTTTTCCATTGGTCCATATCCAGTCTCCTCCAGAGTTCTTTTGTTCAGGCCTTTGCTACTAAATTTGTACTTGTCAGACTTGGCATCGTAGCAGCAATAGGCTTTACTGCAGAGACAAATCATTTCGCTGCATCTGAATTCTTCTTTGAGGAGTCCCTGCTCTCTTTTATCGTGCTTCTTGTGCTTTGAGCAACATAATATAGGGAAAAAGTTATGTGAGACATCTGCTCTAAAGGAATCATCACAGTCCTTTTCTCGCAAAGTCTCCCATTCTTCCTTTTTAGCAGGGCTAATTCAATCGTACAAGTTCTCGTGCGCTAGCGCTAAATAAAGAGAATCCGTGTCCATTTCCAACTCCCCAAACTTGTCAACATCGCAAAATTTATCGAAAAAGTTGTAATTGAGCTCCAACATACGTAGCTTAGCGTATTGAAGTATAAAAAACCCAACTATTATAGGTTCTCGACGCTCAATTTTGGATTTTGCAAGCTCGACTTCGTAAATTTCTCTTGACACATTGTTTAGACGCTTAAACATTTTTCCATTGATTGCTTTGTTCGTCTTCTCATCATTCAGGTACTTGGTCTCTGTGTGTCTGCTTCTGTCCATCATTTGATATGCATAAGAGCTGTTATCCAACAATTTCGTTCTCTCAGCCACAACGCTAGAGTCAGGATTTTCATCACCCGCTCTTCTAGCATCTACCACTGACTGAACAAAGTTGTTGAAGCATTTTTTGGGTGTGTATTGTACAAATCTATAAATTTTTGTGCATTTCAGACCAAGACTGAGATAAAAGTTGAGCAAAGGAGTAATGATTGTCCCATTTTCCAACTTGAAGCCGAAATCAACATTCGTTGAGGTTGTTTGAGCAGGTTGTTTTCAATTGCATACTCTCTCATATAATCTTTAATATCGGCTCGACTGACATTAAAGTTCTCAAAAATAGGAGGGAATTAGAGAACTTGTACTTTAATCCTTCTGGAACTTCGAGATCGCACTCTACATATTCGCAACCAAACATTTTCCCATCTCTCATTTTCGCTAACAGAGACTCTTGCTTCATAGGTAATTTGAAGGGAAGTTTCTTCCTCACGTGATTTCTGACATTTTCTTCTTCTTTAACTCTTTCCCACCATTTACACTCCCAGACTTCAACAATATTGTATCCCTGGTTTCTCAAATAATCTCTTCTCAGTTCATCATGTTCTCTTTTCCTGATTCCTCTCTGCATTTCCTCCTCCGAGAGGCTTGCTCGAGATTCTTGGCATGGGCAAAAATGGAAATAAGAACCCATGGCTTCGAAAACTGTGTCGCAATGAGCACAAAAACCATCCACGCTTAAAAATTCAATCTTTTTCTGTTTCCCGGTTGTATAATAGCTTTCAATTAAGCATTCTGGGCGTTGTGATTGGAGATAAGACATGACCATAATCTCAAACGTTCGAGATTTATTGGTTCGAGCTTTGAATTTTTGAGAATTTGTGTCGAGCTGCCAACGCGTGTAAAGCCCTGTTGGCATTTCTTGACACATTGAAAAGGGATAGAGTTGACTAGCATCAATAACCACGATAGATTTACATATAATTTCTGAATTCCTGATGTAGGTGTGATCAACTACTGCCTTTCTTGTGAACATAATAGAAGGTCCACCAGTCATGTCCTTGCGTATTTTATCATGTAAATTCCTGTCAGTTTCAACAAATGGGAAAAACTTGTGATTTGTTGACATGTGGAAACAAATGTTTGCTAAATTGGGGAGTGTGCATCCGAGTTTTAACATGTCGATTCCTTTGTTGTGGTAAAATTCCATCATTTGTTGCATTGCTTCCAGTGTTGGAACAACATCCTTGTTGTTGTGCCACTTGACAAAATCTCTAAATGTAGACATTTGCTCTTCCTCCCAAATCACTTTCAAGTAATTGTAGTTATCGACTCCGGATGGGGGAAATTCTTTCAGTCTCAAGTTTTTCAGAGCTTCCTGTTGAGATAGTCCACTGATCAGCAACTTAGTAAAATCAGTGAATTCTTTCCCCAAGGGGTTGTGATCCTTCAGCTTACTGAAGAAACATTCATACGGTGGTAGAAAAGTTGCGTCAAGTTTATTTGGGGAATCGAACCAATCATATGGGAAGAACCCTTTAGTCTCGCTGGTCTTGAATGCTTTGAGGAATGAATCGAGAGAAGTATCTCCTCCTAGGAAATTTCAAATATCAAGAAACTGGACGTCGCCGAATTTGAACGAAACAAAATGGTTCGCCTTTTTGATATCTGTTGGTTGAATATCCCGCTCATGAATGAGATAAGGTAGAAGGTAGGACTTGATGAGATTCAAATCATACTTTCCACTGTTGAATCCAAATACAGGTAATGTGTTGATATAACGCTCAAAGTGTTGTTGCAAGTCCAAAAAATGATTTTTCTGCGTTTGTAGGAACTGAATAGACATATCAGCTTCCTCTTCCTCCTCAATACACTCATCTTTGAAATCAAACGCAGGAGTTGTGTGACCTTTCTTTTCGTTCAATGTTCCAAAGATGGCTCTAACTCGGCTATTGACTATCTCATGAATTGATGCAAATTTTGTTTGCATTTCGGTTTCACTCTTTTTAACTAACTCCTCAAGAGCTTCGACAAAAGAAACAATCAGGTTCTTAGGGTCTTCGCCGCATAGAAACACAGGTCCTTCAATCAATTTGGAGGAAATGGAGACAGATATTGGCTCATGTTTTCCAATCCAAGTAGTTGTGTTTGTATCTCTTAGCTCTTCAGTAGGAACGCAGAAAGATTCAAAGTCAAAAATAGCCAAGTTTTTGAACAATTTTTGATCATCGTTGTAGGAAATTCCAAACCCATCGAGTTTATCAAACGAAGTTTTTCGCAGAGTATACAAACTCATTGGGTAAATATACTGTACTCTGTCTTTGCAAGATTTTAAGTGACGGTTGAAATTACTTGCGTGCTTTATAAAGGTATCGCAACTGGGACAACGTAATCGTTTAAAGAATGTGTTAATATCATCCACGTAGCATATATGATTGTTGTATCGCAGTAAATTAATATTTTTCTCATATATTTCAACGATTCTTCTCGCAAGTTCTCCAACAAATTCTGCTTCCTCTATATCAATATCATAAATAAAGATGTTATGCTTTATCGCATTTTCAACAAACACGAGGTGATAGATTGATACTCCCCTGAATTTGATTGCGTCATGTCCAGATTCATGAAGAAAAGCACTAAACAAATGTGCTGCATTCGTTTCCAACTCAGATGATCCACTATAGCTCTGAACAGGCAAAGATAATCTTTGTAAGTGTCGCCGTAACCATTCGATACAAGAAAATTCACATCTGATCGTCTAAGTAACTGTTCAGGAAGAACTGTTATTTAGACGATCTAAGTAACTGTTCAGGAAGAACAGCATCGATACATCCCATTGGAATGTTTTTTAGGAGAGCGCAACATATTGTTTCGTTAGTAGTTAAAACAAATCGCCACTTTGTATTTTCCCTCTCCTGTGCACTATATCCATTTTCTCTACTATATCCATTGTCTCCACTATATCCATTTTCTCTACTCTGTCTTGAAGTGAAACCAAACCTCCTTTTATTGTTATTCTCATGTGCATAAAAGTACCGATACTCGACTGTGTCCACATTGCGCAGGATAAATTCAAGAGCCGGATTCACTTTAGCAGCATAATTTAATTTTTTTTAATTTCTTTTAATTAATAAACTTCTTTTAGTTTCTCGTTGATCTCATTGGGATCGAGCATGGACAATTTGAAGTTGAACAATCGATGTCTCCCATTCTCCATTTCCGTATCGTCAAAAAAGTGCTGGCAAGCACCTAGTTCCTGCTGCAATTGCTCGTTGTTCTGGTCTAGCTCCTCTGATTCTAGGAATTCTTTGAGCTTTTCACTCGATTTTGTCCCAATTTTTGTAGAAGCTCCATGCTTTCTCCTCTTGTGTTGTTGAAGTGAATAAAAGCTTGGGAATTCTTCCAAGCACACAGTACACACTGTAATAAGCTTGACATCTTTCGGGGCATGATTCTTGGCAAGGTGATAATTCAAGTCTTCCTTCTTCTTTGTATAAAAATTAGGGCATTTGGGACATGATAAGGCCCACTATCACAAGATTTTTTGTGTCTGGCCATGTTTAGTTTAGCAACCATTTTTTCGCACTTTGCGCATTTCACTGGAAGATTTCTATCGAGAGCAGGCATTGTTAAGTTAGTTCGAGAAGAATTGAGTAAAAATCAGGTAAATTGTGGAACAACTGAATCTGAAAAAACTGCGGAACAACTGAATCTGAAAGTTTAATGATTAAAAGTAGCTATGTAACTTTGAGCTACTCGACGATGACTCATCACTTCCATATATGGCAGTGACGTCACTTCTGTTTTTTGGTTCAGACGTCATGACAGAAGATTCTAGAAGATTGATATGATCCAAGTGCGACAGTTCTGCATATAATTAACTAACTTTCAGTTTCTATGTACAAATTCATTCCTTGGCGAAAAATTTGAACTTTACACTTTGTTCTCATTTTTCTCTAACTCTTATTTGTTAACCTTTACTTGAATTTTTCTTTTCCCATACTGATTATTTCACCAAAGAAAATACCATAAAGAAAATTACTCTTTAAAAAGTTCCGATTGTTACAGTATTTTAAATAGATGTAGTCCAAAATTTTGTATCTCAAATCTCAAATTTTACTGTCTGAGATCAAATTTTGTTTTATTGAATATAGAAACTAGCGCATAAATGTGCTTTCAACACAACCAGAGAGAGATCAAGAAAAAGTTTCCATCTATTATTGAAGAACAAGTTTACGTTGTACAACTTAATGTTGTTGTAATAGAACCTCTCATACAATCAGACTTCAGCTTTAGAAATCTAATTCTCAAAATAAACGATATCATTTTACGCATTGCTTTTTCTATTTTAATTTTCTTTTATATTAACAGGGTTTTACTTGATACTGTATTCATTTGTGATAAATGTTGATCAAGTATCACTTACAAATTTTGGAAAAAAAATTAAAAAAGAAAGGAATGAATCGCTGATGCTTACAGAGTAGATGAAATTGATGTTGATTCTTATTTCTTTTACAATTTCTTGGACGTTTTTACTCAAAACAACAGAATTATCCACTTTAGTAAAGGATTCGAATATGCAACCTTCTCTGTCAAAAAATTCGAGCATGATGAGTACATAACAAAACAATCTTTCGATTTATCGTCAGAACTACACATCAACAAGTATGAAATGCTTTTCATATTGAATTCTGTCCCAGAAATTATGGAACAATACAGAAATCTGACTCAATCTAATTATATCCCAATTCCTGAACCACTAACAATTGCTTCATTTCTGCAGAGTGCGCTATTTTTTCGTTATTACAAGGACTACAATGCAGAGGAGAGGGCGTAAGAGTACGATTTGGAATACGACTTCCCAACATTTATATACAAAAATTTGGTTCCAAATTTGGAGAATTTTCCGAGATCGATTTGAGATTTAACGAGATGGAGAGAATTTATCAAAGCTTGACTTTTTGGTCAATTACGTCAACTCATTTTCTCTAACTTATCCATCTTTGGCTGTTATTTAGGATAACACGGCTAAAAGTTACCTTTTTTGGTCACTATTCAGTACTGAGCTTACCTTTTTTGTATAGTATTGTTAGATTTCTATGTGTTTATACCTTCTTTGGTAACTTTACAACTGATACATTTCCTTTTCTGGATAATAACGTCACTTTTTCTGCTAAACATTATCCTTTTTGGAAACTTTGTTCTCATTGGTTGGAGTTTAGTATAAATAGAGCTGAAAAATTCGTCTAACGTCACTTGCTTTCTCTTCTCTTAAAACAACATCACCTCTGTCTCAACTACCCTTAACTCGAATCCTTTTTCTCATCTCAACACACTGAAAAAAGGGAAATTGCAGTGCAGAACAACAGCCTTCTCTACTCAGTTTCCTTCACAGAGGAGACTGCTCGGATAAGCATCAGAGACCTATCGAATGAGCTCTACGAGTCTGTTGTAACCCTGCCTATTACAGTGTGGCACATTATTGAGCACCAGCGACAAAAGTTTGACATATATCATCAAGGTCAGGTTCCAATCACGAAGAATCAGCTTGGAACTCAATGGGTCACGAAGTTGCTGTGATAAGTGGACATCACTATCCTCACGTTAATGGAACAGATTTTCCCGACAACTACGTTGCTGGAGGCATTCAGTACACATTTCTGTGGGAGGAAGGACAGACAACTGGTTTAATACACCAGAGACAAGTCAAGTATCCAGTCCAGAAACGCAAAACAGCCTTCTCCAGGTAGTTAGCAATGCTGGCAGCAGTGAACAAAGTGAATTGAGTGTCGATACTAGCACCACGTGGTCATTTAATGATCTGGAAAAGTTCAATCCAGCTCAATATTATGGTTCGACTGATATGTCGAATACGCCGTCAATGACAACCCCCTCCATAGAGGAGGGAACAGCTCACAACCCCATTGTGCTGACTGATGAGGCTCCGATAACTCCCATCAGTGTTCGACCTACAGAACCGCCAGCAATCGTTGAAAGAGTCCGTCCATTTGGCAATGAAATTCAAAATTTGTCAGAATACGTTGTGAGAACTCTTTTTGAATAAATTTGATATCGTAAATTTTATACTTGAATTCTTTTAAAGTACTTTTTGATGTATTTATACTTTTGTTTTAATTCATTTCTTTTGAAGTTGAACTATTTCTTTACTCCAAACACTAGGCAGGCTATGTTCAAGCAAAAACACAGCAACTTTTGTCAAAACTTTTTAATTACTTTGATTAAAATTCTGCTTCTTAACAAAAAAGTCGATTTAAAAATTGATTTTTAAGAAAATAACTGATTTTTTTTTCGATTTTCAAAAGAAATCTTTGTTTTGAAATGAGACATTTAATAAAACAAAACAAGTTCGAAAGTTGTCATTTAAAAATCTGAAGAAAATTTCTTTTTTCTGCGCAATATCATACCATAAAATGAAGAAAAATGAATATTTTTTGCGTTTTCAAATGACTCATTTTGAAAATTTTTTCGACATTTAAGAAATTTTTTATAACTCAAAATTTAATATTTAAGAGAAAATGTTGAAATTTTTCAACTTTTAAGAGAACGTTGACAATTTTTTCGATTTTTAACAAAAGAGTAGTTTGAATTTTCGATTTTTAAGAAAAGTTTTTGTAAAATTGATTTTTAACAACAAGTTAATTCAAATTATACAGACAAATACATATCACAAAACACAAACAAGAATTTAATAACGTTATTTTCTAATTTCAAGATACAGAAGAGGATTATCAATTATGCCATGGCCATCTAACAAACAATCAACAATCTTTATAAGTTCACTCTCATACTTTGAGTTTCTAAGGGAATGAATTCTATCTAGAAAAAATGATCCAAGGGTTTGAGTACTTCGCATTTCTTTGCTTAGCGCGTAGTAGGTGACGCTTGAATTTCTTTCTGCTCAATCGTTTTTTGGAGATACTGGGTACTTTTTCCACGTACTTATTCTCCAAGTTGTGCTCCACCGCTCTGGTTAACTGAGCAAAGATCACTCCTGACTCTTCCAAAATTGAACCAAATAAATTATGTTTATAGAGTGTGTGCAAGCAATCGACTGTTTGATAAATATAAACGTTTTCTATTGTCTCTAATATCTCTTTCACTGAGGATGAAATGAGATTAATTAAGGAGAAGAATGGTAGCGACAAGTCTTTTAATGGACAAAAATTGTCATTATAAGTAGCAACGGAGTATTTTTTAGTGAGTAGGTAAGGTTTATACTCCTTAACTGATAAAGAAAGGAATAATGTCTTGTCATTTTAATCTCTGTAAAATTGAGGTGAAACGTGACATTTTATTGCTGCCATTTCTCTATCGGGATAACAGAAAAGAACCTATATATGGAAACAAAAAGTACGGTAACGTAATTTTCTATTTTTAGCGGTAACAATTTCTGTTTCCATAAAAAGCTAAAATATCATTTTCATAATAATACAGTTCAAAAAACAGAAGACTAAAAGAATTCGTTGTTATACTTGTTCAAAATAATTCAAGCACTATTTTTCTTTACTGCAACACAGACGAGCTAAACAACAGGATCCTTTTGAAACTCTGGTTAAAAAATTCGCGAACCTCAAGATTTCCAAATAGATTACCCTGTAAGGAAATAACGTCATTTAATATACCTTTTATGGGTTTAAATGACGTCATTACCATAAAAGGAAAATCTTAGTTATTGAGAGCAATTGCATACAAATACAAATCCTTTATTTTGTTTTTCACTCTCTGCTCAAGTTGTTGAAATGTCTCTCTCTAAAGTATCACCTTTTCTTTCGAGTGCACCTTCAATGTACACTCAATCGTCTCCAAAACCAGGGACTGATTCAATTCCTTTTTATATGGACTTTGGTTCCAATTCAAAAAGATTTGGGAGATTTACTGTGTCCAGATTTCGAGAAACGGACAAATTCATACTGAACCAACCTTCCACTTCTTTAGAAAAGACACTTCTGGGACTTTTGAAAAGTACCAGCAACTGCGAATTGGAGACTATCAGTTTCAAAAATTCTGCTTCCTCAAGGAGGATCTTCTCAATGGATAACTAGAGATGAGAGAAAACCAGCCTCAATTCGACAAAAACATAGGCACGGAACACGTGCTGGAACAGTGTCACAAAGTGAGAGAGATTACCATTGGACGAAACCGGAGACTCTATGTTACTTTCCTCCAATACATCAAAGACAACCCAGCTTCAACTTAAGTACAAATTCAAAAAGAGAACAACGAATTCAAACAAGTGACTTATGTCAGCTACACTCTGGATGAATTCAAGTTGATACAAAATTTGAAAGACTTTTCTAATATTCAACAATGTACATTTCAATTAATGTGTAATTTTGTAATATATTTGTCTTTTTAATTGATATCTTTTGTTCTTTTTTCCTTTTTTTCAACCTGAAAATGAGTTGGAATATTGGTTCCTCTAGATGTATTTTTCTGAGTCTAAGAAATAAATCAAAAGTATTCCACGTTAGACTTCACTACGAACTAAAAAAGTCTTCTCATACAGTTCTTGAAGCTCTAAATTTTCCCAAAATTGATAAACTTGACAGTGAGTCCAATTTTTCAGAACTAAAGTGGGACGTTTGAACGGATTTCAATGGAGTTTTTTGACAAAAATTGAACTAAAAAAAGAGGAATACAAAAAATTATTGGAACATCTTCCTGACCTTCTTTCTTATATAGAGACTTTCAAAAAGACCAGTATCACTTTAGACAAATAAAGAAAAAAATTGATGGATATTGTCACACTTTTAAATATTTTTAATTGTTACAGTAGTATTTTTCCAATGTTTCCCAAAAACGAAAAACGAAAAAATTGTTTCCTGGCTGCATGTAAAATTTGGGATCAAAACATTAATTTGGAGGAAATTGACCAAAATTTCCCCCACGGAGGACTTATTGATTACGGTAATTCTGGACTTTTTCTTAGGAAGATCGAAAGTGTTTCGTTTACATGCAATTTCATACGATTCTGCTGGAGCGGTTAAAGCAACTACAAACCAAGGACCGGGTTATTGTTATATGTTATCTCAAATTCCAAGCTCATGTCTCTTGGGTCACATTACTGGTCTGTTCTTTTGTATCTTTATAAAATTTTTTCATCCACGTATTTTCAAAATGCTAAGCTGTTGATCATTTTTGAAAAATCATCCCAGAAGAAAGAATGCCTCTCGTTGTACTAGATATTGAATGCGTAGAAGGAAAAATTGTCAAAGAGTTGGGAATCTTTAAGGACGGAATTGTACTTGGATACAGTTTTCTCCCACTTAAAGACTACAAACCGACTTTTCAAGCAAAATAGAATACAAAAAAAATGCACTGTATAACTTGGAACCATGGAAAGCTTGAAAATTGTGAGCTGGCTTTTATTATACTTCAACATTGCTCACCAACAACAGAGTACTTTGCTGAAGGACTTGAAAAAGGCAAACTTTTATCACCCTACTTGTGTAAGGATGTGGAAAATCTTGTTGATCTTGGTTGCCCGAAGGCTTCCAAACTATTAGAAAACGATGATGCTGAATGGACTTGCAGCAACTACCCGTATCAACACAAGAAGACTCTTCACTGTGCAGAAAAGAAAGCATACGCTTATGGGAAACGAACTTTGAATTTTTTTGGTAATATTTAATGTTTATATTCGTGATTGTAATTTATTATTTTCATTCGTAATTTTTTTTTCTGAAATTAGTATCAGAGAATGAGTTGGTTAAAAAAAATCTACAAATACTGTGTTCCCATACTTTATTATTCCTTCATAGTCTTGCTCCTAACTTTGGTACTTTTTTCAATTTTGATGCTTTTTCTCACTGATTCCTCTGATGGAACAATTCATTGGTTGTGTGTTATGTTTAGTTCATTTAACTTTTTGTTAATTTTTGGCATTTTTTTTGTTTTTTACGTTTCAATTCAGTTGCACAGTTCCTTAATCCCTATGAAGAAGACAGTTTTTTGTCATACTATTGATTTTAGCTGGCTCTATCTTAAGAATTACATTAGCTGAGACTTGTGAGGAGACAACAGTTTGGATTGCCATTTTGTCGAGTACAGTTGGATTTATTTTACCTTCTCCAAAATTATGAGAAAAATAATTTCCACAAAAGAACGAGTTTTTATTTTATTCGTTGGAGCAAGTGGATCTGGAAAATCTCATCTCATCCATGATTGAGTAGTTTTTGGAACTTTTCAACCAGAATTTGACAAAACTTACAATTTGTATCAACACTATCAATCTCTTTACGGACTAATGTCAAAAAACTTAAAAAACATTGAGTTCGTTCAAGGTGTTGATACAGAATTTACCTAATAATGGAACAAAGTATATAATTATTTTTGATGACTCTTGTGAAGAAATTTCTAGTTCTGAAGAATTTGTAATAATAGCTATTGCTGGTAGACAAAAGTTTTAATTAAAATGTACATAAAGCACGATCTCTTTCATCAAAGCCGACTAGGAGGGGATATTGAGCTACAACAGAACACCCGTATTGTTTTATTCAAATCACCCAGAGACGTCTTACAAATAGGCACGCTCAGTCAACAGTTGGGATTGGGGTTTCAACTAAAAGACTGGTATACAACAGCAACTTCAGTTCCCTATGGTCATTTACTTATTGACCTGACTCCAAAAACAGTCGACTCTCTAAGATACTGTACTAACAGTGGTTCAACGCCATCTTTAATTTTTCTACCTCAAAGCAGGCAACAGATTACATTTTTGAACGATGAGCACACAACTTCTCTCCGAAGGCGTTGCAGAAATATTCCCAGAGCTTCAAAACAACTTTCCTCAAATATTGCCCCAAAGACTTCATCCAGTTTCTAAACGAGTGCATAGTAAACCTTCTAAGAGGAGAGCTAAGAGAAATTCAAAAACAAGAAGTTTTAAAGTTCAGAGAAGAAATTCAACTGTTTGTCTTAAAAAGAAATAGTCTCAGTAAAAGAAGACAGACCCTGAGCTCCAAAAAAAGGATCAGTTTTATATCAATTTTAACTCCTTCAATCATTAAACGTCTCTCTTAAAATGGATCAATTTGTTTTAATTCCTCAACAATTTTATGATCAAAAAATCAGGTTATCACCTCAAAGATTGGACAAATATAACGAAAAACAGGATTCGGTTCCACAAAACTTAGAAACTGTTTATAAGAAAGTTAACGCTAAAACAAAGTCTTCCAGCAACGAATCACTTATCAATGAAAATTTGAGTTCTCCTCGCATTAAGCTATCCCTTTCTGACTCCATTTTATTAGACGGAAGAGATACAAACGTCGCATTTGTTGATTTTGTATACGTTTTGAAGAAGAAAAACGTTGAATGTTCTGATATTTATTACACAATTCTTGACGCAATTGGCCTAAATCCACATAAAATAATTAACAAAGTTGCCAAAAGCAAAGAACGGGGAAGCTGGATCCCTTTCCAAATCTGAAAGAGCCAAGCTACAGAGGTTGTACAGGGAAGGAGAAGCAACATATGGTTCAGTTCAAAACCGTCAGAACGCTAGCGGGTTGTCAAAGAAGAGGGATACTGATTTTTTATACAGAACGAATTCTTACACTAAATTTCGACAAGCGATTCGACATTTCAAAAGATTACCTGCTTTTGCAAAACGTATCAATGAGATTTGGAGTCTTGATTTGGCTTTTATGGATAAATTGTCTGAATTTAATAACGGTGTGAAATATTTATTGATATGTGTTGACGTCTTTTCTCGGTTGGTTCGTGTTCAGTCAATGAAGTCAAAATATGCCTCCGATGCTGTAGCTGCCTTTAAAAAAATTTTAAGGAAGAACATTAAACCTGATAGAGTGTGGGTTGATCAAGGTACTGAGTTCGGGGGAGAATTCAAAAAATTTTGCAAGAGTAAAGACATCAAAATCTACTCTACAAGAAGTGAAACAAAAGCTGCTGTAGAAGAAAGAGCAATCAGATCTTTAAAAAACATTATTTATCGCTACATGGAGGAAAACGGCGATAAATATGTTCACAAAATGGATAGTTTTGTTAACACTATGAACACAAGAGTTAACAGATCTATAGGTAAACCCCCCAAAAACGTTAAAAATTCGGATTTTACATTTTTCATTTTTTTTTACAAAAACCCTATTATTGACTACAAAAAACCACGCTTTAAAATTGGAGACAAAGTTCGAATCTCCAAGTACGATATCCCATTCAGAAAAGATTACAAGTCTCAATTCACATGTGAAATTTTTCAAATTGTTAAAATTGAGACTTTAAAACCACCAATCTATAACCTTCACGGAGAACAAGGTGATGAAATTCTAGGTAAATTTTATGAACAAGAACTTGCAAAGTGTATCATTTAGAGATGAATTCTTTTACTGTAGAGTTGGTTTCGAATGCTACCTTTGATTTTTACCCAAATAATACATTAAGTTCTTTTACAAACTTTCTTCCGGAACAATTTAATCTCGAAGGAGAACGGGAGGTTGCAATTACAGAACTATCTTATCCTTCCTTGTACCAAAACATCACGGAAGGGAAATTCTTCTATCTAGCTGAAGCAACACCGAATACAAAACAATCGGACTATTACACACTTGATCCAGGTCTATATCCTTCGATCTCTGATATTGTAAACGAAATGAACAAAAAAATTCAGGAACGTGAAAAGTATGAAAAAACACCAATCAGATTACAAGTTAACAAAATTACACAGCAACTTTCTTTGCGTATTCCCAATGAGAATTTTTTACTTTTTATATTTAGTGCTGTTCATTGTCATGTCTTTGGATGTGAAGAAGCTGTTTATGGGATGGGCGTTTTCATGAGTGGTGCTGGTCCACATTTTCCCAAGTTCCCTTATGACATTGTACGAATACACACCGTGATGATATATAGTGATATTGTTGAATACAACATTGTGGGTGATACAAAAGCTGCTCTTTTACGATGGATTCCTTTTATATCAAAGGTCAAGAATGGAGACATCATCTTAACTGGGCAATACATGAATTATCAAAATTTTCCAAAACTACAGTTTAAAAAAATTCTGAAAAATTCAATCCACAGCATAAAACAAGAGCTACGAGACTCTTATAGTGAAAAAGTACCTTTCAACTCTGTTAGAGTAACTAGAGCAGTACTAATGTTTAGAAAAACGTCTGAAAATCATTTCTAGATTAAAGACTGTAAAAATTGGTTGCTGATAGTGATTTACCGTATTTTCGCGGATATGCCAGACAAAGGGGTACGGGATTTGGAGCTCTAGTGCAAGCAATTGGAAGGACAGCAATTCCGTTTTTGAGACGATAAGTTGACCCGGCAGCAAAAAGAGTGGGAGCTGATTTAATTGAAATGGCTGCTCCTGAAATTGGAAATGTTATGACTGGGAAGAGAAAATTCAAATCTGTTGCTGCTGATGTTGGAAAGAAAATATTAAGTAAACAGCTAGCTGCATAAAGAACAAGAAGAGACCAAAAATTAGTCGACGTCGACGAACAAGAAAAGATATATTTGCTAATCTAAAATGAATTCAAGATCAACAAACGATTCTAATTTTCGATATAGACACTTTAAAAACTCTTGCTTGGAGATTTTTGACAAAATTCCTGTTTTGGAACCAATTGAGTCTTCTCATGTTCAAGAAGTTTGTCCTAGTACTTTGCTGGATGCAAGCAGCATTTAATTTGAATTTGAAACAGATAGAAGCATCTATCTTGACATGAGAGATATCCACCTTCAAACCAAAGTTGGACTACAAAAGGGAAGATTGTTTGATGACTTTATGAAAAAAGATGAGCATGGAAAACCAGATATGGGTATATCTTTCACAGATGATGATTTACATTATCTAACTCACGTCAACAATATATTACACTCACTCTTCTCCAACTTTGAAGTGTATCTGAACAATCAACAAGTGTACAACTCGAATGGTCTCTATGGACACAAGGCTTTAATTTCCAATGAAGTTATTGCCTCAACGAGAAATAATGAAGGTATTTTGGCTTGTCATGAATATGATTTTGAAAAAGAACCTAGTGATTATGAGAAAAGACCGTTTATAGACCGAGAGGAAGAACTTCTGCTGAAAAATGGAAGCACTTACTACGGTAAATTAGCTATTGATTTATTCCAATGTGAAAAGTTACTGCTTCCAAATACAAAAATTGGACTGAAATTGATTCGTGCCAGACCTAATTTTTACATGATTTTCAACAATCCTCACGTTTCACTTAAGGTTCTCGACTGTTCCTTATTTACACGACGCGTGGTTGCCAACGAAGTGTATCACCAGACTTTAAATATCAATTAACTCATCAACCAGCCTGTTACAACATTATGGAAACAATTGAACGTACATTTATTATTACCTCAGGACAGAACCAGTTTATTCAGGAAAACGTTTTTTAAAAATGCTCCAATCAGAAGATTAGCTATTGCGATGAACACCAAATCGTCATTCACAGGACATTTTCAAGAAAATCCTTTCCATTATCAGAAATTTGGTTTGCGAGAACTTAGAATTGTTCGCTGAGGTAGAGCCATAGTATCACTTGATGCAACTAATGACTGTAGAGCATACGTAACAACAATGAAAGCAATGAATTTTAACGAGGAAATTCCTGCGTTACCGAATCATCAATTTGAGAACCACTACGTACTGGTATTTGATCTCACTTCAGTTCAAGATGCTGGAGAAAATATTCATTATCCTGAACTCAGCGGTGAAAGTATTCGATTGGAAATGTTTTTCGATCGTTCGCTAAGAAACGTGACAGAAATAATTTTTCTGGAAGAAAGGATGTCTACTGTTAAAATTGATCAGTTTGGGACTGTTGCTAAAAATGTCTGAGATTTTTCACCATTTTTACGATTTTATATACTTTGCTGGAACATTTGTAGGTTTAACCTCTTTATGTAGCTGTTGCTCTCTACATCAAAATAACTAACTAATGGATGTCAACTGGGGTAGACTAACTTCAAATATATATATTTCTCTTCTTTCGCTAATTTTCCTTGGACTTTTTATAATTATTGTTTTGTTTTATCCCAGCACCCAGGAAGAAACGGTCGACAAAATCACAAAATCCAAAGATTGTTGCTTCTCACAACAGAACGAAAGTTTTCAACTTGATTGCTCTGTCAGGAATCCTTGTACAAACGGTGCTTGTGAGATAAAGAAAAGATAACTTATTTGTCATGGATAACACCTCACTTCGTGACATTATTGAACGTATTCCAGAGCTCAAATTCTGGTATATTGGATCCTTTCCAGCTGATTTTGTCCCAAATTTACCCAAATTCACTTTTGCGATCATCAACACTTCCCCAAGCAGTGAGGTTGGTGAACATTGGATAATGATTGGTCGCCTCAATAGGAACTATTACTATGCGGATTCTCTAGCACG
This sequence comes from Convolutriloba macropyga, assembly GCF_964194025.1. Classification (NCBI taxonomy): domain Eukaryota; kingdom Metazoa; phylum Xenacoelomorpha; order Acoela; family Convolutidae; genus Convolutriloba; species Convolutriloba macropyga. Next base: position 16,804,999 of record NC_134476.1, on the reverse strand, counting down.
ATCAGTCAGATTTTTAATAAAAAATATCAGTAAATGATACACAGACCACTCCATAAAATGCAAAACTTGTGTGGGTTCTACACTACTTATGCTGCATTTCAGCTATTTAATTTTTTACAAACAAACTTGAACAATGTTCATGATGTGCATGTACTAAATTTTATTAGTAACTATATGTAAATTTGATTACTGGGGTATACACTAAGCTGGTGGTCAATAAAGTCGACATTAGTTTTTAACAATTGTACCTTTTACTCAGTTAGCTAGGCAAGTTTTTCATTTTTGTCGACTTTATTAACGAACTCGGCTAAATGTACCTCGGTTTTCACTTATTTTGATAAAAATTTATACCTATTTAATGTAAATGTTCGCGCGATTTTGTAGTTTGATGTGCATAATTTATACTGTGTCTGTTATTTATAACTTTTCCAATTCAATTTTTTAAAAAAACTGTCATTTTTGACCAATCAGAAGAGAGTATTTAAAAATTATTGAAAAAAAAACTATAAACTGCTAAAAAATAACATACTTCTATTATTAACGGTGCGGATCCTAATTATCTAATTCAGTACGCGCGGATCATTACTATCCAAATTATTGACCCCAAGCAGCTACTATGACGTAGTTTTAACCCAAAAACAGAAAAAATTTTTCAAAAAATACCCTAGACCCTATTCCTAATCTTAATACATGTCACCGGCTATAACTAATCCTAATACATGTCGGCGGCTATAAATAATCCTATTACATGTCCGCAGCTATAACTAATCTTCATACATGTCGGCGGCTATAACAAATCTCAATACATGTCGACGGCTATAACTAATCTTAATACATGGTGGCGGCTATACCTAATCTTAATATATGGCGGCTATACCCTATCTTAATACATGTAGGCGCCCCTAGATTCTTTTCCATATCATAAAACATTAGGGAAGACCCTAATCGGCCAAAAATTGCTAAAACCAATCTTAATACATGGGGGTCTTCACCAACCCCCCCCCCCCCCCCCCCCGGGGAGAGTCGCTCACCTATATACTACTAGTTTATTTATTTCTTTAAAGTTTATTTATTCTACAAAACAGAACATTAACTCATTTGGTTTAATATGCGTTGGTTCTATCATTCTATCCATTAAAAAACTACTTAGTATATTGAATTCTTTATCATTAAACTCTGTAAAATCAATATACTTCTCAATATCAAGATCGCGGATTCTAGAGTCATGTACAACAGTTTTATCTTTGTCTTATACAATATAATAGTCACCAATAATACTAAAATTTTTTAAACCATATTTTTAATGTTCAAATCTATATAGATTAGAATCAATTTTAAATTTCTCTTGTACTCTTTCAACGAAATATTGTGAACTATTTAAAGTAATATACATATATATATATATATATAGCTGGTGTATTATCTCTTGCTTTAGTATTTAAATCTGTTACAGTATGACCTACACATATTATATTAATATTGCGATGTCTACCTTTAGTGTATAATGAAACTATAGCTGGTAATCTAATGGCTTCTCCCATATCATCAATTATAAGAAGACTATTAGCGAAGTTGTCAATATTATCTAATAACTCTAAATCGTCAATGCCATATAGTTTTTATTCCTTCCACTCAATGGCATCAATACAGAATACATTAACACTGTCGTACAAACTACAAAAGTCTTTTGTAAATGTTGTTTCGCATGAATTAGATGATCCATAAATAAAAAGGTTATGTTTTTTCATTTCGAACGGTTCAAGTATAACATTTCTATATCCTTTAAATCTCTTCCTTAAATTAGAATATTTGTTATAATTCCAATAAGCAATTTTGATAATACATAATAACATATAAACTAACGGAAACACCAATAACATTTTAATAGAACTAAATTTCAATCAAAGGGAACCTGCTTCGCAGATATTATATTTCTTTACATGTTCTTTTAATCTTTCTTTAGTATGACCAAATCTATATCTATTTAGATACAAGCTTAACCTACAAGTAAAATGTTTAAATCTATAGTGAGAGAGAAGTTTATTGACTTTACACTTTCTACATATTAAATATTGATTAGGATCATTATAATGTATAACCATAGGGTTATGTCTCTCTCTATATGCTATAGTACCATTACATATAAAACATAAGAAAGCTTTACTTTGACACATATCGCAACTCCAACACCAAGCCTTATCTATACCTTTATCCCACTTAGTACTAGTCATTTCCATTTAAAAAAATTTGTTATAATAAATAGAAAACAGTGTGATAAAATTAGCTTTCTATCATCATTTATAGTTAGTTCTAGAATATTGTTAACTGTTAGATTTTTGTTTTTTTCCTGCTCTACATCTAGAGTAGTATATTATTTACTAAATTTTTTTCGAATAGATATAGATTCTCATCAATAGGATAGCTTTTAATATTGTTTACATAAAGTCTTTTATCATCAATGTTGTTTAGACTTCATTAAAATTTTTAATTTATGCCATTTTATATCCAACTTTTTGTATCCTACTTTTTTATACACTTGTTTCTTTATTATCCAATAATGCATTATGGTAGTCTTCATTCTTGCCATTGTTCTTTTCTTTATTCCTTTCTCTTTTGGTGTATTGTTATTAAAGCTATAAGTCTTTGGTTTTAGTACTATTAATTGTTCCATCTCTCTACTTCTAAGTTCGTGTTTGAGCTTACCTGGAACTTTATTATTGGTTTTGATTGGGTCATCTAGATGGGACAGATCCATATAACTTTTATCAACATTGCCTTCAGTAAAACTTGATACACAACTAACAGTAGCCATGTAGTGTAGCATTAGATCTTTAAATGATGGTTGTAATACATAATAGAAGAATTTATCCATGTGGAGTTTGCTAAGTTCTAATACAGTTGAGCCTAAGTTTACTGGTATTGCATATCGCATCTCCTTTTTTATAAAATTCTATTAGAGTATAACTATCATATCTAATTACATCTTTACATGTTGGTTTACTAACAGCTTTAAGTATTTCATAATCATGTGTTCGAATCTTTGCTTCTAAATACTTTAAAGGATTCCAAATAATTTTACCAAATAATGAATTATTCATTAGCTTAAAGATATCTTTCTTGGGTTCAATCTTAGTTTCAGTTCTCATTTTAGTGTTATGTTCAAAATAGTCTCTAACTTTTATACCCATCTTAACAACGATTTTAACATTCGATAGTGTTTCGGATATTCATATTTATTTTTCTGATCTAATATTAGTTTCTTGCTTTTTGAAGAGAATACGGGTCTTCGTTTGTATCCTAGTTCATCCTTCTCTACTTCTCTTCTATGAGGTAGTAATTGGAAGTTAGCAGTTTTATCTTTTCATTCATTGGTGTGATCTAAATCGCAGATAAGCCAATAGCCATAATCACTGTCATCACTAGTGTTTAACACTTCATCTAAAGATGTATTAATATACTCATAATCTTTAGATGGTAACTTTTGCATTAATTTTATATACTAGATCTCTTTTGAATAGATATAGATTCTCATCAAGAAGATAGCTTTTAATAGTATTTACATAAAATCTTTTATCATCAAAGTTGTTTAGACTTCTTTTACTAGTTTTAATTGTTCCCATTTCATCTCCCACTTTCTGTATTCTACATTCTTTTACACTTCTTTCTTTATTATTCATTAATGCATTATTGTAGTCTTAATGCTTGCCGTTGTTCTGTTTCTTTATTCTTTTCTCTTTTGCTGCATAGCTCTTAACGCTATAAGTCTTTGGTTTTAGTACTGTGTTCTCTTCTATCTCTCTACTTCCAAGTTCGTGTTTGAATTTACTTGGAACTTTATTCTGGTTTTGATTGGGTTACATAGATGGGATAGGTCCATACATTTATTATCAACTTTGCCTTCAGTATAAATTATTACGAAACTATCAGTATCCATGTAGTGTAGCATTATATCTTTAAGTGATGGTTGTAATACAATATAGAAGAATTCATACATGTGGGGTTTGCTAAGTTCTAAGACAGTTGAGCATAAGTATATTGGAATTTCATATTGTATCTCCTTTTTATGAAATTTTATTAGAGTATAACTATCATATCTAATTACATGTTTACATGTTGGTTTATTAACAGCTTTAAGTATTTCATAATCATCCGTTAGAAAATTAGCTTTTAACTAATTGACTAGATTCTCACAAGTTTTACCAAACAGACAAATATTCATTAGCTTAAAGATATCTTTCTCGGGTGCAGTTTTAGCTTCAGCTCTAATTTTTGTATTAAGTTCAATATAGTCTCTAAAAATATAATCTTATTTAAATTCAAATATTCTATGGACTTTAGTAACTTTATACCCATCTTAACAACGATTTTAACATTCGATAGTGTTTTGGACATTCATATTTATTATTCTGATCTATTATTAGTTTCTTGCTTTTTGAAGAGAATACAGGTCTTCGTTTGTATCCTAGTTCATTCTTCTCTACTTCTCTTCTATGAGGTAGTAATTGGAAGTTAGCAATTTTATCTTTGCATTCATTGGTGTACTCTAAATCACAGATAAGCCAATAGCCATAATCACGGTCATCACTAGTGTTTAACACTTCATCTAAAGATGTATTAATATACTCATAATCTTTAGATGGCAACTTTTGCATTAAGGCATAACCGTATAAGTTATTAGCATCGATGTACCATATAGACCTATTACTATTGCTTTACTGTTACTAGTACGATTGTTATTGTTATTGCTCTCACTATTACTATTACTTTTGTTATTGCTCTGACTATAAATAAACCTATTACCCATAACACCACATAAACCACCTCTCACTGCTCCAATGAGGTCTCTTAGCATTTGTTCATCTTGTTTTGTATCTTATTTAACTTGATTTAGTTTTAGGAAACAATGAAAGCTGCAATCTGGTAGACTAATATAATGCAGAGAAATGAGTATATATATATATATATATATATATATATATATATATATATATATATATATATTATATATATTTATATATATATATATATATATATATATATATGTATATATATATATATATATGTGTGTGTGTGTGTGTCTATGTTTAATATAACAAATAGATTGAAGCAGTGTTCTAATATAAATATACCATTTTCCATATACTCTAGTGTTAATTCTTCATGTAACTTTCAACATCATTAAATATAACATTCTCCACTTCTTGTTGTTTATGATGATTCTTGAATTTGATTTGTTTTAGTTTGGGGTAGACAATCTTTGGTTTGATTTGTGTGCAGCATTCATGCGTTTCATACTTAGGTTTAGAACTAAACCAATAGTTGCAATTATCACAAAACCAGAACTTTGTGTTTTTAGTATTGGATCTTTCTAATAATACTTCTATGTTTTTAATTAGAGCACAATGTTCATCCCAGATTAGTATTCTTACATTCTTACGATTTTTGGCAAAGTCTGAGCTTTTCTCTAATAGTTCTACTTTGGCCATGTTACCGAATTGAGTAGGTCGGTAAAAACAAAACTTAATATTATATTTATTATGTTTGTTCATTAAATATTTATGTATATTATCAAACCAGTCTTCGACTAGGTTATCAATACATTTATTTTCTTTAGTTGCATCTTTGGTTATGTGATGTAATGCGGCTGTAATACATAGACGCAGGCAATTATATTTATTACTTCTAATATTTAGATTTGCTTTTGATTTATCTCTTAAACCGGGTGGTAGTTGAGTATAAGATCCTAGTGATTGTTTAGTCTTTTCTATACTCACTTGCTTGTCTGTTATTCCAATAAACTCATAATCATAGCCGTAACCCTCAAACGTTTCTTTAACATAATCCAGCCATTGGTTTAGATTTAGTCGGTGATCTTTAGCCATATATTCGTCGGTTTTAAATTATTTTAATAGTCTTTTCTTCTTCATCATCTTTGTTTCTCTTTCTATATAAACAATTAGCGGTAACTTTATATTTATATGATTTAAATGGTCTGAACTCATCTAATATGTAATCTTTTGGATCATAAAGGTTGGTTGCAGGAATTGATAAAACTATCAATACAGTTAGTAATAATAACTGTCTTTGATTAAAGCTTGGTTTAATATTATAATTATCGTTTAAGACAACGTTCTCTCTCCAGTGTTTATTCATGTGAGTTTGTAGACCAATCTGATTTTTAATCTTTTCGCCAAAGACCCAACATGGTACTACAAGCTTGAGTTCGGTGTTGTCTTTGGATTTAAGAATGTAATCATCTTCATCTTGGTCATACACTCTCTCCATAGTTTTAGTTTTAGCTTCAGCAGAGTTTTCATTTTTGGTTTCAGTTTCTGTTTTAGCTTCATCTTCATCAGAATTTTGAGTTTTAGCTTTATTCGGGGTTTCAGTTTTAATTTCAACTTCATCAAAGTTTTCTCTAACAATTCCTTATGTTTAGAGTCGTAAGGTTGATGTTTGTCTAGTTTTTCTTGGTTTCAAAAGTCAAATTGCAGACATCGCAGAAGTTTACACTATGGACAATACTATTAGTTGAGCGAGACATGGTGTATTTTATTGGCGAAAAATGATAATGTTTCGAAAAAAGAAAAAGAAGCGTGATAAGTGAAGAAAAAACCTTGGAAAGAGTGTTTTAATAATTGTAGAGAATTAGAGTATAATTGTTTTATATGTGAGAGAGTGGTTAGAGTATTGAGCATTTAGAGGAACATTAAAGTAATCCAGATCAATATCTAACGTGTAATATGTGTAAGGTTTTAGCATATTTACTTCTTTAGATTTAGAAATGCAAAATGTAGATTGTGTATCTATGTTCATAGGTATAAATATGGTCATTCTAGAATTCAGTTTAGAGAGCATGTATATAAATATAATATTACGATTTGAAGAGTTAAACCGGTATTCATGAGTTAGCTTTTAACAATTATACGTATTGTAGTAGTTGGAAGGAAGAGGGTTATCTATGTAAAAAGCATATTGAGCCAAGTATTCACATCAAATGTGGATACGAGATGAGAATTGCTTTTTGCATGGATAACCTTCTTAAAATCACTCCTAATCACACTTACTGCGCAGATAGAACCTTTTTACCACTACCCTGTTTTTAAATCATTTTTTGCTGAGTTAAGTATATCGCATCTAAATTGTTGCCTTAAAATGTAGAAATTGTTTCTCTTTTGAAACGAGAAATTGAAGCACTCAAGGCAGGAAATGATATTTTTGCTTGCCTAAGCCTGCTTTCAAAACGTTTGAGTAACTTTGTTGGATTAGTTTTGGTCAAGCTTCTGTTTCTCTAAAAATTAAATGTTTAAAAAAATATATTTAGCAACAGATGCGCCTTAAGCAATGCTCTATATCAGTGAAAAATAAAAATAATTATGGAGGAAATCTTGTTGAAAGTATATGCTTTTGTAAAACTTTCTGTAGATGTATTAAGCGTTAACTTTTCTCAAACTTCACATGATTAAAAATAGTAAAAAGATTACCTTTCAAGAAGAAAATTATTGTAGATTACGAAGGGATAGGTAGCTTGTTTATATTACTTTATTTGATTAATTAAACAAGATTTTTTGGTAGCTCTGTCTACAAAAATTTTGATAACGCTTTTTTTATTTCTTTTTCACTCTTTGTTTAGAAGTTGGGATTTTAGCCATCGAAATGTTTCTGCATTTGCAAATTTTATTACTTTGACAGGCTAGAGAGATCCAGCTTATACGTGGTGTGATCAGAACAGCTGTAATTCGAAGTTAAACGCATTTTCTTCAGTTCTCCACTCCGTTCTTTCAAACAAGACTGGATAAATTTTTCATTGCTTCCTGTTACTGTCGCCCATTATTAATTGACGCCTTCATAAATAAATAAAAATGATAAAAACAGACCCCAAGTGAAACCCTTCCGTTCCTTAATTAAGCTTGTGGTGTGGTATTCACATTTTTCGCAAAATCCACATTTCAATTTCTACATCATTTCGCATCATACATAAATTTTACAACGTTGTCAAGCAATTGTCGCTGTTCAAAAACAAAGACGTGAAAATGGAAAGGGAATAGGAAAACATACAGCGCAAGATTCCTTGAAATTTCAAGCATGCAGAAAAGTTATCGTCTTTAAATAACTCAATTTTTGTTTTCTAACGCAATTGCTGCAACAATCAACAATTGTACATTGATTTGTTGTTAAGTTCTTGTTACAGGAGGAAAACTATGTTGAAATACTAAGCAGCTTGAGCTTAAAAACATCTTTATCATCACAACCCGCTCCCATAGATAACAATGGGTAAATCATGCACCAGTATATATGCGAGTTGCGGTGCTTAAAATTTTCCCATTCCTCGGTGTAACTGAGATTTTACAATCACAGTGTCTATTGCCTTCACAATAAGCAAAATTTGCGCCGATTTATTTATGTTTTAGAAAAAGAAGTGCTTGTATATGGATTATGGGCTTAATAATTTGCATTAGAAAAATGAGGAAAAAATTTCAAGTCAGTATATCCAAGCTCGGACCTCAATTTTTTTGAGAAACTTAATATATAAAATCGTCTTTTCAAAAACTGATTCCGGTTTTGAGTGATACCAGGTTTGTATCTCTCCCAAACGATTCTTTTTGATCTATTAGCTTTATCAACGCATTGACGATGCCTCATGTTTCAAAGCGTCAAAATAGTGACAAAATAGTATAAAGCAGGATAAAAGATTCAGGTTCATATTAAAACGAAAGTTTTGAACTGAAAAAATTATCACTGCTGACGGTTACCTCATTTGCTGACGGTTACCTCTTTCATGTAAAATCTTGGTCTTTTGAAGTGATAATCTTCTAAAGTGATATCTTTGGTCTTTTAGAGTGACCAAAAAATGTGCAAAATCCAAAGTAGTTAATCAAATATTTTAAATAAAACACAACCCAGATTTATAAGTTTTTTTGAGCAAAAACATTTACCAAATTTTTGCAGTAAAAATTGTGCAAAGAACTTTTCCAGAAAAATTTGAAAAGATTAAAAAAAAACAAAATCTGTGTCAATTTGACTCATGGTGCTATAAACATTTGGAAGAATTAGCCCATCAATTCTTTAAAAAGAGCTTTTCACATTTTTAGCTAAAGAAAGATTCGAATTTTATTTTATCCTTGAGTTGCAGTTTCCGCACAATTGCAAGCGAAAGAGTTATTTTCAAAATTAATGAAATTTTTTGTTGCTGCTTCAGTTTCGCACTTTTGTTATCAAGTTAAAAAATCCAGAGAATCACAAAATGAAACTATGCAGCTTCATTTAAAGTTCAAATTATAAAGACAAAATATTATTTCTCGATAAAAAATTTGAATAATTAAAAAGTTAGTTTTTTTCATGTCAAATCTTCCACCAACTTCACTGAAATTAATAATAATTCAGCAAATACAGTGAGAACCCGCAAACCTCAAGACTCTGAGTAAAAAAAACCAGGCTAAGTTTTCCGCAGTTGTTTTAAGAAAACCCTAAAAGCACAAAAAGAAACAACAAAACATAGGATGATTTCAAAGGCCTGGTTCAAGTTTTGTCTCATTATATGGAACAGTACGTTGTTGTCACAATCTATATTGTTGCTTCATTGATTCTTTTAGGAGTGATCTTATGAGTTATCAGTGCTATTATATTCATTTAGCTCATAGATTAGAGAAAAATTCTCTTTACAAAAAGTTTTATGATTCCAAAAAGTGCCCAGTGAAGCGAATCTTGGTATATCTGGATAAGAAACATACTAAATCGTGTTACGTCTTGCCCAGATCTTGACATGGTACTTAACATGAAAATATCAAGATTTGTACGAACTTGTACGATCTTTGCATGGCTGTCAAGAAACAAGATGATGGCAAGATTTCCAAGAAAAATTAACGATGACAAGGCAAGCTATACCATGTTGTAAAAAATAAAAAGCACCTTTATACCGGATTTAGCATGAATTCATAGGATTAAGCAAAAATTATCAAGATTTACCAAGATTTACCATGGCTTCATGATTCGAAATATTCGATTTATGCTTCGATGCAGCATGATTTTGAGGCACGACTAATCATCCTGTGCGTCGTATTTTTACCTCCTATAAATTGATCTTCCGATTCGGAATGAGACAATAAATTGCATCCTCATGTTTTTTACCATCTCACCCTGGGCCATGGATAAATCGATACATTGAAAAACGCAGTCAATTATAAATATGGTTGGTTCTTTTAGCCAACTACATGTTGACGCTCCTCTCAATCGATCGCATAATTGCAGTCTGGTTACCAATATTCTATTTTCAAAACTCCAAACCAAAATACGCCCTCATGGCTTCATTGACAACACTGGCTCTGTCGTGTGTCGCTTCGGTGCCAGTGGTTAATCTGAATGGAATACGACGAGGAATGTGTAGGGTCAGGGTCTATGATTGGTTCACACCTGAGCAAGCCGAACTTTACCAGCTTGTGTCCAGTTTTGGACTGTTGCTCTTGGTTCCTCTTTTGGTGATTTTCGTAGCCAACTTTCTTATTGTCTGGAAAATCAAGATGCGATCATCCAGGAACCCTACAAGACCAAACGGAGTTCCGATTGTTTGTTTACCGTAGCCGAGAAATTTAAAAATGGTATTTTGAGTGTTTACTCCTTTTTTGGGACATTTCTTACAATTTTTTGGTACTGTTTCGAACATTTTAATCGGTCGTATCTGCAAGCAGAACCATTTTTCTGCCAGATTCTTGAAGATAAACACCGGCTCGCACCTAAAGAACTTCATATTTTGGTTCTCATTTTATGCGCTCTTAAAACCTGCAAACAATTAAGAAATCTATTACCGAAACATAGAAACTTATCGTTTGTTTTCTGCCTGAAACAAATATTGTAGTAGACAAATTGCCACAATGTTTGTAGATTATAGTAAAACTCCATATCTCTGTAGGAGTTGGGGAATCCTAAATTCAATTTTAAACACGCTTTTCCCTTTAAAACAATAGGTATAAATTTTTGCTACTATAATGGAAGCATAGAGAGAAATCAACTGCAATAAAGACAATCAACAACGATTTTATATTGAACGCTTTGTCCTTTTTACGTGATTATACTTGATACAATGACCTCTAAGTATTACTGTATCCTACATATCTCCCCTCCCGAGTGTTGTTGATCCAAAATACTGCGAAAATGGAAAATCCACCAAAATTCAAAAAATACCATAAATATTGTAGAAGATTCAACTAAATAAGTAAAATACCCAAAAACTTCGTTTAATATCCACCAAAACAAAATCTAAATCGTCCCATACGTCGTCTACATCGCCCAGTTAACAACTTGTCCACATCATCCAGTAGGATTTCCACGTCGCCCAAAAGTAAAAAGAAAAGCTAAATTAACCCAAAATAACCAAAATTATCAAACAGATGGAAAATAAACAAATATGGAAAGCAAAGGAACAAATAAGTATTCTATTGTCAATAAAATAACCAAAATAACCAGAAATAACCAAAAATAACCAAAATTATCAAAACATGGAAAATAAACAAATATGGAAAGCAAAGGAAAAAAATAACAAAAAAGTCTTCTATTGTCAAAAAATGCTTACAAAGGAGTAAGAAATGCTGAATTTTGCCAAGTTTCTGTCGTAAAAGAGGACAAAATATGTGCTAAAATGGATGTAGTTGGCCGCGTTTTAGGGCAATTTTGTACTTTTCCGTACAAAACCTGGTTTTTATGCTTGTTTGTTCTTTGAAATGATAAATGCTTCTCTTACTGACAATTCATGGGGAGTCAGGGGGACAAAATACTATGAACAAACGAAAAAAATGTGAAAAAAAATTTGATACACATTTAAACTGCAAAAGCTGCAGTTATGTCGATAAAAAAAATGTTTTGTAACTGCCCAATTTCTCAAATTTTATGCGCACATGATTAAAAGTGAGTGTGCTTTGGCACGTTGAGCAGAACCAAGAGCCCTCTCGATGTGTTCTTAAGCCAACACAAACAAAAGGAAACCAATCGATTAGACCATTCCTGTCACAACTTTTGAGCACTGCTCGATTATATGGCAAAGACAATAGCGCTCTTATGAAGTTATTTTGTCACACCATTTTTGTTAACTTGGCTCTCTTGTGCATTATTTTTTTAACTTAAGTCCCTTTTTATTGGCTAAAAGTAAAATGCATTGATTTAGAATTTCTATAGTAAATGTTCTGTTCAAACCATTTTTTTCATTGCGTTGTGTTCAACTCATGATTGAAAGAGACTATTCCATGTGGACCAAAAAAAGAAATTTTAAAGGCTGTTGAACAGGATCAACACAATAACCAAACATGAGAACATTCAGAGAGTTCTTTAGCCACAAATCATTGTCTTTGGATTTTGATACTGTTTTTTTTTCTCTCTGAGTTGAATAATAAACAGTCTAGATGACTTTGTTGGTGATCAAAATACCATCAGAAGACAATTTTTATAATTGTTTGTTGAATAAGGAATATGAGACTACATCATCAAAGCAGTTAAAGCAGATAATGCGCAAATTCCGTTTTCGTCTGGTTTATTTTGGATTCCAAACAGAACAATTCGCAAGTTTCTGAGCCAATCAATTTTAGCCACTTTAATGAGCACGATGATAAGCATTAAAGATGATAAGGATAATACACAGCTGTCCTTAGCCGACAAAAACCAATAGTTTTAAAGTAAGAACTCTAAAAATTTCAATTAGAAAACTTCTGCTGTGGTTATGTATAAAGATCGACCGAATCTAGAAAAACACGAACTTAGAAAAGAATCAGTTGTAACAGCAGCTGCTGTCAATGATGAAGGTTGTGCTTCAACTCATATTGTTATTCTGTCAGTAAACCTCACCATAATACCTTGAGGAAAACCTGGTGAAAGTGCTCCCAAAATACCTAGGTGTATATGACTAGACATGGTAAAACCGTCAAAAAACTCATATGAATTAAGTTTTGTGTGTCCGCTAATCTTTTTCTGTTGGCATTGAAAACATTCCTTTCACCACAATATGATATAGTGACCAACTTTTGACCTTGAAAATCTTTCTAGAACCATATTTCTCATTACTTTCCAATCAGGATGACATTAATCATCGAACTGGCTGAAAAAAGCAAAGCAACAATCCGGGGGCAAAATAGATCACTGACCAAGAGATTTATCACAGAGATGATTCAGTTTGCGAATATTATTCTCTAGTGATCCGTTCAAGTATTCACTAGCTATCAAAGAAATATTCAAATATTCCTCATAATCATATATTGAGCTATCAAAGAAAGCTGCCTGGCTTGCTGAGGATTCTGGTTAATAAAACCGCTGATTTGCCAAAACGTGCGAGCTCTGGGTTCGTGGTCAGTATAAACAGCAGTTTTGTTGCCTTTTTTGAGATAAAAAAAATAACTGTTGCACGATAAATTGCAAGCAATTCTTCGTCTATTGTGTAATAACTGCGTTCTGCTTGTGATAGGCGTCTAGAGACAAATGCTGATGGTCAGTTTTTGTCCCAACTCGATACCTGACGGGAAGCTCCATAGCAAGTTCTATAGCATGGTTCTGAAGCATCAGTTGTTAATGAAAATATAGTTTTGGGTGATATATGGTGAAGAAATATTGATTATATAACTTTATTTCCTTTCATTTTCTGTTTTGGCTCACTTGATTTGAGAAGCTGCTGCAACGGCTCACTAAATTCTGCATAAGCCGAATGACGCTTCCTGTAAAAAAATCCATTATCTCCGGAGATGTTTGTAATCTTCGGCTTTTCAAAAATAATCAATTTTTCACGCTTTGATGCAAGTGTGTGATTTTCGTCGGAGGAATTTTCATATCTTAAGAAATTGACTATTGTATGAGTCATTTGCATTTAGATTTTTCATTTTATCTTGTTAACTGGCGATTAAGTGTTTCAAGAAGCAATGCATTATCAAAATTTGCTAGCAATATGTCGTCTGAGTACACAGACACAGCTTATATGTTCTGAAAAACTTCATGAATGAATCTTTGAAATGTTTCTCCTGCATTTTTCAGACCGAATGGCATTCTGATAAATTCGAACAGAAGAAAAAAATGTAGTTACAGCTCTCTTTGCTAGTTCATCTGAGTGAATCGGTATCTGATGTCATGCTCTTACCAGGTCAACTTGCTAAAAATTTCTCGTCCCATAAGTTCATCTAAAGAAAGCTGAGGCATTGTATAATAATCTCTGACAGTTATGGCATTCAGAGATCGATAGTGTTCACAGGGTCTCCAATCGCCAATTTTGTTCTTCAGAACCAAATGCAAAAGTGATGAGCCGATGCGTTTCATCAAAAGCAATTTTGGTTTTTCTTGGAGCCAACAGTCTTGGTTTTTAGATAAAATTGCTTCCCTGATGTTTCAATTTTGTGAACTGATGTATGTCTTCCTTCGACCTTAAAATTATAGCAATTAAAAACATCAGAAGATTTTTCCACGCTTGTCCTTAGTCGATCTTTATCATTAACGAAAAGTCATCATTGACAACCTGGACTGATATGTGATTGTCTTCAACTGAAGTTTAAGAATATCTCGTAGAAATAACTGTTATGTAGTCAGTTAAGGTGGTTTAATCACAACTAACTGTTAGTTCAAATTAATTCAGAAAGTCTAAGCCAAGAATATTGTCTTTGACCTCTGCTATAAAAAATGTGAAAGGGAGTGTTCTTCGCATAGAAAGAATTGAAATTGATAATTTTTCAGTGGAAAATTTTAAATGCATTTTCATTGACTGTTTTAAGTTTTGTTACAATATGCGTTATGAAATTTCTTTTATCAAAATTTCGCATAC